>NC_047104.1:75374588-75733338 GCF_902500255.1 Thalassophryne amazonica
AGTTTCACAGCCTTGTGCACAATCTGTGTGTGTCAGCGTAGATGTGTGTTAGCGTTAGCGACGGAAGCTGTTAGTGGGGCAGGCAGCAGATGGGCTGTCGGCCTTAATAGGGACTGAGCGGGTGCAGAAAGGTGACAGCTCCACGAAGGAGGGGTACATGGAGAGGAGGAAGAGGAGGTGTGTGTGTGCGTGTGTCTGTCGGGGAGGGGTCAGGTTGTCAGAGGAAGATGGAGATAAAAGGGAAATTAGGTGAAGAAAAAGTGCTGAACACCTACACGGAGCAACGCACCACCTTTCATTCTTTACTGAAGGAAAAAAATGCATGTAATCAGTATGTATTATCCAGCGATATGATTTTGTTTTGAAACATTAATAAGGTTTTCACCCTGTTATCAAATCAAAAATGCACAAAAATGAAGAGCAGAGAGATTACACTAATTCCAACCAAGACGCAAGTGTGATGCAGAAGTAGCAGAGGAAACAATTATATTTGACATTTTGCCATATTATCACTGATTCTGTGATGAACGCACATAATTCTCTGAGACATTTTCTAAGTTATATGATGAAGCACCTTTATGAAGATACATCTGAAATGTAATGCTAAATACTCCAGTGAATTTTCCAGTGAACACAGAAAACACTCTGTTAACTTCAGATCTTATGTCAGTATATAAAAACAAACAAAAAACTAAGGAAAAGTTAAATGAGAGGCAGTGTGCACAGATTTGCTTTTTAGAAATCAATCTTTCAATTTATCCTTTAAATCTGCAGGATTATGTGAAATTAAGAACCAAACATATTGAAGATACTCTGTCAAATCTTCCCTTTAGCTATAACGCTGTCAATATCAAGTTCAAATTTACAGTTACTATGTGGATGTTTAAATGCACTCTTATACAGATTAGAGTTTGTCGGGTGATTGGTGGTTAAAAAAAAAATTCATGTCAATGCACATACACGGCTCAGTTTATTTGCTTCACATACAAATAAACTCACACACAGAAGATTCACAAATGTTGATTTTTTTTTTTTTTTGCTCAAACAGAATGTTTCAAATGTGCTAAAATGAATTGTGTGTGCACATAAAGGAGTCCTTGTCAGCTTTCGGACAAAATAACCACCCTGTTAAAGTAACCCAAATGTAACGAACATAATAAACTTACATATGTAAATAAGTACACAATTTGCACTAAATAAATTATGTACCCTTAATTTCTTTTTTCTCAAAAAGACCATTAATACTTGAGAGGAACAATGAACCAAATTGTGATGCAAAATATTCTTTGCAATGATATCTTGGAAAATTGTATTTCAGCAGATTTTAAAAATGAAAAGTTTGCAGCAAATAGAGTGCAAACTGTCACAAGATGACAAGAAGAGAGTTTCCTTCCAGTGTGCACTATAGTGTGCACAAAACCCTTTAGTTAAGTGTTGTGTGTGACTGCACAGTGCACGCAGCGGGCTGATTTGTGCAACACGTGTGACCATTTTTACCACCAAATATCATTATTATTTGTAACTGAATTTATTAAATGCATTTAACCCATTTCGAAAATTAGACCAAACTGCACACAAGTACAGCAAAAAAAAAAAAAAACAACAAACAAACAAACAAACAAAAAAACAATAGAAAGGCAAATTTACAAAAAAAAAAAAAAAAAAGAGCGACTGGGTGAAGTGAGCTCGCCTGTCATTCTCCTCCCATCAGGCACACACATGAAGCATGATGGGAGGATGAGAGGACGAATATTTCACTGTCAGTCGGAAGGCGGCATGGTCATTCATTTCTTTCTCTCTCACTTTGTACCTATGCATTTCTCAATCTACTGTACGGTAGCTTTTCATTTTTCTGTCTTTTTTTCACCCTCTTTGCACGGTATCGAAAGACAATTTAATCAAACTGCACAAGAGCAAGGCATGAAGACGGAGAGGACGACACAACCAATCTGTGGGACCCTCCCTACGGACGGAGAGGAGGAGGAGGAGGACGAAGAGGAGTGAAAAAGATGAACAACAAAAAAGTGCAAAAAGCAGGCCCTCGAACCTGCAGCAGCTTTCAAGCACTTTCAGTCATGGTCACATGCACATTCTCTCTCTCTCTCCCTCACTTTCTCTCTGTCTCTTTCGCAGCACTACTCCGTCTAAATCTGTTCTATTGTGGGCCGCTCTCTGCTGTCTCCTCCCATTAGGAGTGAGATGCGGCATTAGGAGCCCTGAGCGGGACACACATGCTCGTTCACTGTTTACCTGCTCGACACTTTACCCAAAAAGCTCAAACGCCTTCACGAACAGCCATCGCCTCAGCCACAACAACAACAACAGATGTGAAGAAAAAATTAAGTGAGAAATTTCAATTCCTCAAAACTCATAAGGACGAAACGGCTGTTTTGTAATAAGGCCTGAAGACTGTGAGCGTATTCCACAGTCGTTACTAGCAGGGGGATGTGCAGCGCAAAAGCACGAGCTCAAATCTTATAAACGGTGGAAACGGGTGTCACGCTTTTGACACAGAAAGGTCAAGTGTGCATCAGGACAACCTGCAGCCCAGCAACACTGAAGTGCCCACTCGCAGTCACGGATTAAGCAATTTGATAAATAATGAGAGTAACAAATGAATACACGTTTTGGTGTTGCACTGACGGAGACGTATGGGTGAGGGGACATGAGGAATGAGCGGGTAATGTTGGGGGGGAAGAATGAGAGATGTGCCTTTTGCTGTCATTTGGTCATTTCTTTCAATCACACACACACAGTTTGTTTCACCGTTACTGTGCAGTGCTTATTTGTAGCACGTACGCCACTTTTTTGGCCCAAGGTGCAAAGGTCACTGACACACTCTGACATGTATATGATCAAATGAGAGAAATCAAAATCATCGGGGCTCATCACATTCTGCTCTGTCATCCTTCTGAGGCTTTGTGGTCCCTTTTTTAAAAAAAACGTTTTTGCGCAAACTGCACAAAAAGTGCGAGTGCAGTAAGTGTGTGTGTGATGGCGCATGCTTGTGAGCATTCATGCGTGTGTTCGTCCAGCGGACCTTAAGTGCTGGTGTCAGACAAAAGCACCCCCCCCCCCCCCAAATCCACACCATGGCCACCCCTCACCCCGCCCTTCCTCCCACCTCTTTCTTTCTCTCTTGCTCTCTCTCTTTCTCATTGCTTCTGTCTCTTTATGGGACTAAATTACCACCGGAATGCCTTTGCACTCTTCACGTGAGTGAGGCCGCGATGCACACACACACACACACACACACACACACACACACACACACACACACACACACACACACACACACACACACACACACACACACACACACACACACACACACACACACACACACACACACACACACACACACACAAGCATGCACGCGCAGCTGTGGGCGTGACAACAAACGGATGCAAATGCACACGGATGCAGGCGGACAAATCAGCGCGGCACGTATTGACATTCTTTGACAGATGAATTAAGTAAATGATTTTATAAGGAGATTAAAAGGATTTTAATTTGCGCAATCTCTCTTTGCTCGCCACATCCCTCCGTCCTGTGAGCTTTACCTCTTTCGCCTCATTCTCTCTCTCTCTATTCACTGCTGGCTGGCATTTGAGTGCAGGGGAGAAAATGAGTGAAAGGCAGACAGACAAAAAAACAAAACAAACAAACAAAAAAACACTTGCTTTTAAAAGAAACTGATGTTTTACATTTGTCTTCACTTATTTTTGAGACATTGATATTTATTCTTCACTTCAACTTTAAAGAACAAGAAACCCAAATTATCTTATTTTAACAACTGAAATTAAACAAAAGCATTATTGCTTGTGTTTGTTGCTGTTTTACATAAACAACAGCTTAAACTCGTGTTGGAAAGGCTCACTAAGGAAACACAGCATCCGGCCTCAAAACATCAACATTACATTTTTCATAGTTTGTCCTCTTAAATTTGGTTTTGTGACTAGAAAAAACAAATAAAAAGTTATTGTATAATATTTAAGCTTTGGTTAATTTTACAAAATTGAAATGGCTGCTCTGTAACTGTCTCAGTGTCTGGCGACAATATGACACAAATGATCAGGGTGAAAAATGTGCGATAAGATTGATCATTGAATCTGTTTGGAAAGCAAACAACTTCACTCTGAAATATTATTTTGGTCAAATAAAAAAGAAAAGTCATAAAAGATGCAATTTGGCAGGATGCATTTTGAAACCTGCACTGTTCACACACTTTATATTCTTTTAACTACCACAGAAAAATATCTGCACGTTTTAAGTCTAAAATTATTTTTTGCAGTTGAAAAGAAAATTTCTATCTAACTCGAAGTTCAGTTAAATATATGTGCTGAAAGCTATTTCAAACTGCAATGACTTGTGCTGTCCTGAATTTACGTGCGTCTTTTGCACTGCAAACCATCACCTTCATAATCTACTCGGGCACTGTTTTTCCGCATTGTGTGTCTGCTTCACCTCCAGAGAAAAATGACAAAATTCTCTAAACTCGCTGCAAAAAAGTTAATCATATGCAAATTGTATGTATATGGTGACACGGGGGGAATGCAATTATGTTAACAGCTTAAGTGGTACTTATTGTTATTATTATTATTATTATTATTATTGGGATGATGATCGTTATCCTTAATATTTTAATTAGTGCCGGAAAAGAGCGCCTGAGAGCAAAAGAAGGAAACGCCTGACAAAGGAGTATGGTTGATGGATGGATAGAATGAAAGAGATGAATAGATGGAAAAAGGAGCAGAGGATTTTCTAATGTGTGAGTGGTCAGGCTGCACATACCTTCATGCGGAAACACATGCATGCGCCGGACATTAAAATGCATTTTGTTTTGCAAAGTGCATTTCAACCTACACTGTCAAACATTTGTGCTTCTACCTGGTCACCTGCATAAAGATAAATCTCTTCATAAAGTGGTTCTTAAAAATGCAACAATTGTTTGCACCTAAAAACATGATGCACAGATGTGGTTTATATGAAGTGTGCAGACTGAAGGAGTACAGATAAATGTGTTAGGTCAACAGTCATTTTTTAAATCGAGGTGGCAAATATAAACAGTTGTATAAAAAATAAAATAAAAAAAGAGTTGTTTATATCATAATATTGTAGTCACAAAACTGCACTTTTTCATTTTTCTTAATCCAAACAAGTATTTAAAATGAGTCTAAATTTCAAATGTGCAAAAGGAAAAATAGCAAATACAGAAAAAAGGAATCAAAACTAGAGCAGATTAAAATTATTTTTTTAAATCAGCAGTTAAAAAAATGTTCTTATCACGGGCCCTTCTGTGGCACACAGTGCATGTGAATGTGTCTCTGCATGGAAAAGACACACGCTCACATGTGTACATGAGATCACTTCAGTGCACAGTTTCATTTTAAAACAAATAGTGACAATTCCAAACTCCTCCTTCACACTGAGACACTTATTTTATTTGCTGATGGGTGATTCCCTTTAAAACATGATAAACTTGTGCAAAAATATTTGTTATATTCTTGTACGCACTGGCAACACACAGAACATTTGCCAGTACTGGTGGCATTACAGAATTCATATACATGCAAAAACAACAACAACAAAAAAACAGAATCACTTAATATTCTGAATCAGTAAGTTATTTTAAAAAACATGTTTGAAAGCATGTGCAGTGGTTTATTTTCCACTGTTTTATCAGTGTGTTTGGCCTAATCATTAATTTTCTTTAAATAAAAACAACTTGCACAACACTAACGCACATCTGTTCCTGCTGCACCGCTGGCCGCTGTGCATTCGGAGCGTGACCCTTAACATTCACCCAAAAGAGCAAAGAAGTGGCAAAAGAAGCAGCGGCGCTTTCTTGTGTATGTGTGACTGTCTCTAATTCCTGCACGGGGCCACACGCTGAGTTGTCCGTCTGAAATTCTACCTCCTCTGGCATTTAAGAATGTCGTGCCCCCCCACACTCCTTTTTCTCCTCCCGCCACACTTATGGGCCCTTCTTCTTCTTCTTCTTCCCATATCGCTGTGATATTCATGTAACCCCAGTGCTCTGTGACCATGCCAACTGTCTCCACGGGCAAACACATTCAAAACACATGCACAAGTACATGCACAGGCACGCATTTGGGACAATCTGACCCTGGAGTCAGACAAATGTCTTAAAAATGGACAAATCAAAGCTGCTGTTAGTTTATGTGCATGTTTGCGTGTGTTGATCCACACTGACTAAGAGCTGCTGTCCGGATCCTTCAGCCCCCCCCACTCCACCCCCCAACACACCTGACAGCAGAAACAACCTTGACATGTTCGCTGCCACCTCGGGTGAGCGCACCACCACACATGCACAAGAAAACACAATGAAAATGACAAGTTCAATGATGAAGTGAAGGTAAGACTGAAAGGTAAAATTTTACCTACTCTTGTTCAGAGTGCATTAAAAAACACTCGGATAACGGATGTCCTACCAACTCCATCGGCGGTACCAGGTCATTGTCAGGGGAACCTCCTCCAGGGGGAGGAGGGGAAAAATAAAGAGAATGCAAAGAAAATCAAAGTTTTTGTATCACTCCTCCTCTTCTTCCTCTGGTGTTCCTCTCTGTCAGTCGTCCCTTCCGCTTGGACAAAGCAGCACAATTACGGGGCTGTGCACCGTCTGCACTGATGGGCTCTGTGCATGTGTGCGTATGCGTGGGAGCGTGCGGGAGTGGGGCTACGCGCAGCCAGCCAGCCAGTTGGGACGGAAAGCTGTGCCGCTGTCCTAATCAACGACTTAAAGCCCTGATAGCGGCTCATGAATATTAAGCAGCGCTTTGCATATGCAGTCCCTCAGGCCCTGCTCGGGCAGCGATTGGTGGACACTTGGCCAATGGCTGCAGTGAGGGGTGGAGTAAGGGGTGGAGACAATGAGAGAGAGAGAGAGAGAGAGAGAGAGAGAGAGAGAGGAGCAGGTGGAGAGGGAGGGATCAGACAAAGAGAGAAAAAGAGGGAGGAAAGAACAGCGGAGAAGAGAAAGAGACAGGTGAGGGAAAGATTTAAAGAAGGACATGCCACACTCGTTTTCTTCCTTTGTTTCTTTATCAGTCTGCGCCAACTGTTCTGTTTATATCTCACGAATCAAGTCACTCATTCACTCTCTGTCTATATTTGTCTCACTTCTTGTCATATCATGTTCCCATGCTGGAAAATAACATCCCAGCAGAAACAGCAGGTGCACGCCAAAAAGTTTCACAAAAATTTTGGTCAATTTAAAGATGAACAACCTTTTGGTTTAAATTGAGATTCATGTCATTTTCTGTCAAAAAGCAAATAAATAAATAAATTAATAAATAAATTAATTAATTAATTAAAAAAAACAAAAAAAAAAACAAAAAAACAAAACAAAACACAAGAACAGCAAAGGATTTTCCCAGCTGAATGTTTTCCAAATGCAGAATTGAAGGAAAAGTGTGTGTTTGATCTCTCTCTGTCTCTCTCTCTCTCTCTCTCTCACACACACACACACACACACACACAGGGGTGCACAGCACAGCAGAGCCCATCACAGCTCAGCAGTTAAATACAGGATTATGGCAATTCCAGAGCCCTTGTCCTTTGTTGTGGAATGATTTGGGAATGATTGGGACAAGGTTTCCCCCGCTGCTTGCCGTTATGCTGAGCTCCCTGCCATCTCAGCACCAGCAGGCTCTGCTTTCCCGGTATTTCCAATATTTTCAACACCCTGAAAAGCAGGTAGTGTCTGTGAGAGAGGGATTCTCTGGCAGAATTTACCCAGTGCTCAATCTCACAGAGAGAGAGAAAAAAAAAGTAAAAAGAGAACATATGGAAAATGGGTAAACACCAGGAAATCTATAGGATGTTCTTTCTGTCTTTATTTCCCTGTCTTGCTTCCATTCATTCAAACTTACTTGTCCTGTGTTGAGCAGATCCTCTTGAATGCAAGATGGGGAAGAGAGAGAGAGAGAGAGAGAGAGAGAGATCAGAGGGGTGGATGGGGGGGTGCAGAGATGAAAGTGTGGTTGTGATTAGCAGCTTTAGAGGAGAATAGATAATAAAACATTTCCTGAAACCAATCTCTGCTTTGATGTATGTGTGTATGTGCAGTAGGAACGACTGCTTTTTTCCACCCTCTGTCGATCTTTCCAAAACGAACATGCTTACCCGCACAACTAAATATTTAACAATTTGTCTGCCTGTGTTGAAGTGTCACTTTGTATTTATGACTCTTAAAATGTGTAAATGGGCATTAAAAGAGTGGAGAAACATGAAGGACTGTCTTCACATTAGAAGAACAGGCTACCTACCACCATGGAAGAACTCAAGTCAAGTCTGGAAGTCTGCAATGGTGCTACGCCCCGCCACATCTACGGAACCATGTTGTGCCCTGAATATAAATTATTCATGCAAACAACTGGTCCATCCTCACCTCCTGAAAGTAACCATCTATCTCCTGCAACCACTGACCTTCTCAAGCTGCGGAGTTCCTCAACACTACATTTAATTCAATTTATTTCACTTATACAGCGCCAAATCACAACAAAGATAATTCAAGGCACTGAAGTGGATGAGAGTCCACAACTCCAGTCAAACCCAGGATCCTTCACCAGCCAAGGCCGATGCCTATTTACACATGGGTGGACTAGGACAATGCAAATGAAGTGTCTTGCTCAAGGTCACATACAGTTCATGTGAGCATGGATTGAACCCGGGTATACATATTAGTAGCACAACTCATCCCACAAAGCTACACAGTGGCTAGTATTTGTAGGAATACCAGTAAAAATAACAAAACAAGCAAACAAACAAACAAAAAACCATTCTATTACATTTTCAAGCTTTGGGATAAAATGTTGAGTTGTCCTTTAGCAAGATAATGAGCTCCAAATTGGTCCCAGTGTGCATGTCTGCACCTTGGATGGAAACTCCTTGCATCGGTAAGTTAATGTGATAGTGCGTGCACTCAAAAAAATGAACCGCTGTCTCAATGAGAAAAAGTGATGTAACAATTTGCATAGATTTTTTTAGTTATTTCAGCTTAACCTATGTTATTTCAACTCAACTAGAGAGGTCTTGTAGCATTAACTCAGTTGAAAGTTGAAATAACTAAAAAATCAATGCAAATTGTTACTTCAGTTGTTCTAATTGAGACAGCAGTTCCTTTTTAGAGTGTGCTGTTTTTAATACAAATCTTTTTCCTCATTCCTAAATGTAAATATGAATGGTTGCAGGTTACTAAAGTTACTAAGTGAGTTTGGCACACCTATACCTACACCTGCTTACTTCAATCAAGGCGTTGCTGGCCGCCCTGGTTTGTATTTATTCGTACTATATGTGAAAGGGCCCGAAGTTTTGTATACGTTAACAGCACATTGAAGCACGATGATATACGTCATAATACGGTGAGTACGCCGAAAAATTTGGGGGCTAGGATAATATTATCGACATGCCAGCATATGGCTGATATGTCCCACATACATAGACCATAAGTTGTAGGTAAGTTATGCGATTGTTGACATAAGTTTCTTGTAAGTTACAACAGCAGTCACAGGGCACGAAGTGGTGTACACCCTGGACAGGAAGCCAGTCTATCACAGGGCCACATATAGATGGACAAACACATTTCGGCTTTATTCGTGGCCGATTTGTGGACCTTGAAAATTTAGATGGCTGTATAATATACTGTATATATTTTTGGTCAACTTCATTAATTCGTGGTTTCAGATAACTCATGATCTGATTTTGTGGACCCCAACTCACTCGAGTGAAAGGGGCTCATCTGTATCGGAATTTAACAAGTTCAGGTTAAATTCATCTCAGCAACTATGATATGTCATGATG
Source organism: Thalassophryne amazonica (assembly GCF_902500255.1). NCBI lineage: Eukaryota > Metazoa > Chordata > Actinopteri > Batrachoidiformes > Batrachoididae > Thalassophryne > Thalassophryne amazonica. The sequence goes on from NC_047104.1 coordinate 75,384,414, forward strand.
CTTGAAGTTAGACACATCAAGCATTTTGTAAGTTGAAATAAATGCATATTGGTGCACTCTAAAAAATGAACCACTGTCTCAATGAGAAAAAGTGATGTAACAATTTGCATTGATTTTTTTTTAAAGTTATTTCAACTTGACTAGAACTAGAGACGTCTGGTGGCATTAACTCAGTTGAAAGTTGAAATAACCAAGTTTGAATAACTTAAAAACTTGTTGCAAATTGTTACATCAATTTTTCTTGTTGAGACAGCAGTTCCTTTTTTAGAGTGCGAGTGGTAGGTAGTTAATGAGTGATGATTGCTTGAAATAAGATTATGAAATTATTTTGGAGGAAAAAAGACAATGTATTTGATATACTGTATGTTTAAACACACACACACACACACACACACACACACACACACACACACACACACACACACACACACACACACACACACACACACACACACACACACAGTTATGATGTATCCAGGGGCTTATAAGCATTGACAAAGATGAGTGTGAATCAATGCTGCTGTCACCACTGGGCAAACAAATCCTTTACCAAAACCTCTGCCTAACACAAACAGATACACTGTTAATCTATGATGTTGCATTATGTGTCTCTGTGGAGAGAAAAATATGCATATACAGTCAAAATAATTAGTGCTAAGTATGTATATGAAATGGACAATTACAAATTCAAATCACAAATTCTTTAAACCCACATCTATACAAAATATTTTTTTTCTTTTCAATGGTGCAACATATGAAAATGGACACTAAATAATTCCCTCTAAATCCTCTGTCACATCTTGACAATTTTGCCAGCAAAAACAATGGCATATGCTGGCGTATGTCAAATAAGTTATGGATAAGGGCCCCTTCACACATAGTACAAATGTGGCTGAATTGCACACAAAGCAGGAATCATATGCAATATGTGTAAATCGGCGCTGCCTCCACCACCACATACACCTGTTGCTACAACTATTTGTGTACACCAGCAGCTGAAAGCACTGTCATGATTTGCCTTGGATCTGGGCTCATGTCCTGTTTTTGTAAGACTTTTGTCTTTGCTTTTCTGTTTATCATGATTTCAGTCACTGGATATATGTATCTGGTCATTGTATTTTAGTCACTTGTTAAGTCTGTTATTTAAGTCCCTCACTTCCTCCACTCCCTGCCAGTTCGTTGTGCTTTCTAGTTCACGTTCCAGCCCTTTAAGTCTTGCTCTGTTTTGCTCTGCTGTGTTTTTGACTGTGTTCTGTTTTTGACCTTGCTCTCGCCTCAGCCCATGACCATTGCTGCCTTGTGTTTTGACCAGTGTATGTTTTTTGACCTCGCCTTAGCTTGACGCCTGCCTGTACTGCTGTCTCTGACTGTCCACAACCCCAATTCCAATGAAGTTGGAAAATGTAAAATCTGTAAAATGTAAATAGAAACAGAATACAATGATTTGCAAATCCTCTTCAACCTATATTCAATTGAATACACCACAAAGAAAAGATATTTAATGTTCAAATTGATAAACTTTATTGTTTTTGTGCAAATATTTGCTCATGTTGAAATGGATGCCTTCAACACGTAGGAACTGAGGACACTAATTGTTGAAGCTTTATAGGTGGAATTCTTTCCCATTTTTGCTTGATGTATGATTTCAGTTGTTCAACAGTCTGAGGTCTCCATTGTCGTATTTTGCATTTCATAATGTGCCACATTTTTCAATGGGCGACAGGTCTGGACTGCAGGCAGGCCAGTCTAGTACCCGCACTCTTTTACTCTGAAGCAATGCTGTTGTAACACGTGCAGAATGTGGCTTGGCAATGTCTTGCTGAAATAAGCAGGGACGTCCCTGAAAAAGACATTGCTTGGATGGCAGCATGTGTTGCTCCAAAATCTGGATGTATCTTTCAGGATTGATGGTACCATCATAGATGTGTAAGTTGCCCATGCCATGGGCATTAACACACCCCCATACCATCACAGATGCTGGCTTTTGAACTTTGCGCTGGTAACAATCTGGCTCGTCTTTTTCCTCTCTTGTCCGGAGGACACAACATCCATGATTTCCAAAAACAATTTGAAATGTGGACTCATCAGACCACAGCACACCTTTCTGCTTTGCGTCTGTCCATTTCACATGAGCTTGAGCCCAGAGAAGGTGGTGGCATTTCTGGATATTGTTAATGTAGGGCTTTCATTTTGCATGGTAGAGTTTTAACTTGCACTTGTAGATGTAGCGACAAACTATGTTAACCGACAATGGTTAACGGCCTTACCGCTTACGTGAATAACGTTCTCTAGATTCTCTGAATCTTCTGATTATATTATGGACTGTAGATGATGAAATCCCTAAATTCCTTGCAATTGAACATTGAGAAACATTGTTCTTAAACTGTTGGGCTGTTTTTTTCATGCAGTTGTTCACAAAGTGATGATCCTCCACCCCATCTTTACTTGTGAATGGCTGACCCTTTTGGGGATTCTCCTTTTATACCGAATCATGACACTCACCTGTTTCCAATTAACCTGTTCACCTGTGGAAAGTTCCAAACAGGTGTTCTTTGAGCATTCATCAACTTTCCCAGTCTTTTGCTACTCCTGTCCTAGCTTTTTTGAAATGTGTTGCAGGCATCCATTTCAAAATGAGCAAATATTTGCACAAAAACAAAAAAGTCTATCAGTTTGAACATTAAGTATCTTGTCTCTGTGGTGTATTCAATTGAATATAGGTTGAAGAGGATTTGCAGATCATTGAATTCTGTTTTTATTTACATTTCACACAATGTCCCAACTTCATTGGAATTGGGATTATACTTGTGTACCGAATCCCTGCCTGTCTTTTTGAGATAAAGCCTTTTTACTCACATGCCTGTCTCTGTGAGTTTTGCATTTGCGTCCATCCACCTTCTGTGCCACGCCTATTTGGACCCTGACTGAACGAACTGGCCATACCAGGATGCAGCAAGCTCACCATGTCTCCATATCTCCTTGTTGATTCCAGGCATTTTTCTGCATCTTTTATAGGACAGTGATGGTAGTGCAGTGGTAAAGTTTCTGGCTGGCAATCAGAGCTTTTGTAAATTGTAGTTTTGAATCCCGTGGGTTGCATGTATTTTTTTCTTTTCACAGCAGCTGTGCGATGTGGTTACACACGCTCCACTTGCTCGCACTGTGTATCTGCTTCGAAGATTTCGTGCAGGAAACCATTGCAGCGGGATCGTTCACGCCTGCCCGACCACTGTCCCTCCCAACGTCAGCTCGATGTTTTCGTGGTTTGCTCATATGAGCTGTTTTGCGGTGATTCACCCTGTTTTGTATTTATTCGTACTATGTGTGAAGGGGCCCAAAGTTTTGTATAAGTTAACGGCACATTGAAGCATGATGATATACGTCATAATACGGTGAGTATGTCTAAAAATTTTGGGCTTGCACAATATTATTGACATGTCAGCGTATGGCTGATATGTCACATATACGTGGACCATAAGTTGTTGGTAAGTTATGCGATTGTTGACATGTTTATTGTTAGTTACAAGTCAAAATACGTCCATTGATTGACTGAATAACTGAAAGCTGCAGTCATGTGAAATTCAGACTGTTTCAAATATGAAAACCATTTATAGTCGGAGTAAATTTGTCTTCTTCTCCTTTCGGTTGTTTCCGTTTGGGGTCACCACAGCAGACCAGTCATTTCCATGTCACCCTGTTCTCTGTATTTTCCTCTGTCACACCAACCACCTGCATGTCCTCCCTCACCACATCCATAAACCTCCTCTTTGGCCCCCCTTTTCTCCTCCTGCCTGTTGGCTCGATCCTCAGCAGCCTTCTCCCTATATACCCTGGGTCCCTCCTCTGCACATGTCCAAACCATCTCAATGCCACCTCTCTGACTTTGTCTCCAAACTGTCCCACCTGAACTGTCACTCTATGTTCATTCCTAATCCTGTCCACTTTCATCACTTCCAGAGAGAATTGCAACATCCCCAGCTCTGCCATCTCCAGCAAGTAAAATGAATTTACTCCATTCTATGGCATAAATTCAGCCTTGGAATAAACCTGTAACATAACAAAATGTGGAAAAAGTGAAGCCCTGGGAATTCTTTCTGGATGCACTGTAAACTCTACCACAGTGAAAACAACTTATTTTTGATCTCATATACATCAAAGTTTGTTTACATTACAAAGTCGGGCGTTGTGGACCTTGTCAGAGGTATGTTTTCCAGTGAGTACTCTTCTCATCGATAGAGTTTTCATTTCAAGTACTTCATGCCCATGAAAAATATTATTTGTATGTATGCATATGTATTCTGCATGAATGTATACCAACATGTTAATTATACAACAGCAGTCTAAAGAAAATGAAACATGAATTCATTGACAGACTCATTACAAAGACAAACAGCTGAAAAAGGAAAAAAAAAAGAAACAACTGAAATTTCAGCATCAAAATCATGAATTTCAGGTTTGTCTTGGTAATGTCATACTTACAAAATGCGAGAGGGTTACCTTTGAAAATATTCCATAACTTTTTTTAGTAAAGTTCCCCAAACTATAATTTATATATTTATGCAGTTTATTTTACACCAATGACAGATGATTTGTCCAAGCAACAAAATATTTGATAAAAAAGGATAAAAAATATTTTTATAATGGTTTAAAAAGCTATTTTCTATTAAACCTTTCACCGGAAAAATGCAGCATGCTCCCCGGTGTCACAGACCGAACGGTCCCCCCTAAAAATTTGTCCGCCCTGCCTTCACTGCGCATCTGTCATTTTGGAGCTCAGCAGCTCGTCTGAGACAGTCTCTTCACCCAAAGTGATCAAATGGATTAATGGGATTACTAACCCTCAAATGACAACATAAAACCTCTTAAATCATTCTAAAGCTGGGTTTAAGCAGAAACAAAGCGATAATCTGATGCTTTGAAATGACGGACACGCAGTGAACGCAACAGCTAGCAGCTCATGTAGCTTCCTCCATCTTTTATGATGAAATAATGCTGAATATATGTGGAAATGATTGTTGTACAAAAGCTTCAGATATCTGTCGCTGAGACAGATGATGACTGAAGTGCAGTTTTAAGCAGAAACGAGGTGATAATCCGTGAACCGCGGCTGATAACACATGTGCAGTGAAGGCAGAGCGAACCGACTTTTAAGGAGGACCGTTCGGTCTGCGACACTGATTATTTATTTATTTATTTATGTTGAGCTGTCAAACAATTGGGTTTTCTGTCTTTTTCCTGCTATCTGACTGTTGATTTCCTCTCCGTATGTATGTTGACGCTGACCCCTTTAAGCCACTTTGTTCTATTAGTGGTCAAACCAAGTCACCACACCAAGCTGTAAAAGCTACCTGATGGTAAGGTTTCAGATGGCAACCCATCCACTGGATTTTATGACATATGACATATCTTACACCATAACATCATAACTAGATCTTTGTCATCCTTTTTGCTGTTTTTTTTTCCCTATAAACCCTAAACTATACCTTTCTGGAATCTTTATGATCAGACAAAACAAAAAATGCATATTTTTTAATAAGACTGGAGCATTTGCCAATTTTCATTTTGGAAAATGGCTGCCATGGGTGACATATTGAAATTTATGATGGCCCAGTCTCCAGTTTTATTTGGAATACCTTTAGCTATAAATGTACCAAATTCTATGTTTTTTAAAATCACAAAATGCACACCTGTCATGGAAATTTTAGCTAAGCTGCACCACTACATTGTTTAAAATAGACATGAAAAAACAAGGATTAATGGTGTTAGTGCACTATTATTCATTGTGTATTATCACTCAGTAACTTTGCACACATTGCTGAGCCTCTGAACAAACTACATTGCAAATGCAAAAGTGGCTGTCTTGCTAATCCAGACATTTTATAATCTAAAAGTATATAATCATTATAACAGTACAACAGCATAACTTCATTTACCACATTTACGTTCATGATGCTAGTCAGTGCTCTCACTGACGATGTCTTGTGTCTGTGTTTCAGTTTTATCACAAGTACACCAGTATAAGCAAGCACACAAGCAGTTTTAAAGGGAGGGTCAGGTTGGTTTGGCTGTGAATTAAAACTTCAGTACTAGATATCATGCATCTATAAATGGCATTCTACTTAAACAATTAATGACAAGAAATACAAAGCACTAAAATCATTTCATTTATAAAGCACTTTCAGATAATTCAAAGTGCCGTACAGAAGAGCCTATAAAATGATACCCAACATAAAAGATAATGTTGTGTGGGCCGCTGAAGAGGAGGTACTGCTGGCCCACCACCACCAGAGGGCGCCCTGCCTGGAGTGCGGGCTCCAGGCACCAGAGGGCGCAGCCGCCTCACAGGAGCAGCCAGGGTGACAGCTGTCACGCATCACCTACAACAGCTGTTACCAATCAGCAGGGGTACATCAGCAGGACGACGTCTCCACCTCTTTGCCGAGATATCGTTCTACCAGGAAGGTAACATTCTCAGCTAACTGACAGTGATCGTTTGTGACTTTTGTGCGTTATTTACCTGACTCCTTTTCCAACGAGAGGTGGAGGTAGTTCCTGCCGTGCGGATTGCTGGGTGCAAACGCGCCCACGTTTAATTGTTCTTTGTTCCTCGCCAGCAGTACCAGGTCCGACACGTGGAGGCAGTGGCCACCTGGGAGTTCGGGACCTGGCGGCTCCAGTATTCCCAGGGTCTGGTGGCGGAGGAAATCGTGTGGTTCCGGTTCTGCTTTGGACAGACGTCTCCTATCTTCGAGCCTGCCCACACGACACCTTTTGTGAATTGACTCTTGACTATTGTTGTAATCTGTTGTATTTGTTGTGCACCTTCACAACAGTAAAGTGTTGTTATTTGACCTACTCTATTGTCCGTTCATTTGCGCCCCCTGTTGTGGGTCCGTGTACCTACACTTTCCCAACAGGATATCTCGGCCAACGTCATGGACCCCGAGGGGCGTCAACCGGCTGTTGAACGGCCAATGGAAGAACAGGGCGCACAGGCGTCCGCAGGGGGAATGATCGGTGAGTTGCAGCGGATCCTCACCGCTTTCACGGCTCGGTTGGATTTAATGACCGAGCAGAACGTCCTCCTTAACCGCAGGGTGGAGGCTCTCGCCGCGCAGGTGGAAGCGCGCCCTCAGGGCGCTGCTGCGGCTCTCCCTCCTGTCGACCCTGTGCGTAACAGTGACGTTCCACAGGTCGTTCAACGACCCCTCCCACCTTCCCCGGAAGCATACATAAGCCCTCCAGAGCCGTACGGAGGTTGTGTGGAGACGTGCGCGGACTTCCTTATGCAGTGTTCGCTCGTCTTCGCACAACGTCCTGTCATGTACGCGACTGATGCCAGCAAGATAGCTTATGTAATAAACCTGCTTCGCGGTGAGGCACGCGCTTGGGCTACAGCGCTCTGGGAGCAGAATTCACGGCTCCTTCAGACATATGATGGGTTTGTGAGGGAGTTCAGAACAGTGTTCGATCACCCAAATAGAGGAGAGACCGCTTCAGCCATGCTGCTGTCAATGAGACAGGGGCGCCGGAGCGCAGCTGCTTATGCAGTCGACTTCCGCATCGCGGCTGCGAGGTCTGGCTGGAATAGCACTGCCCTCCGTGCCGCCTTTGTAAATGGACTGTCGTTGGTCCTAAAGGAGCACCTGGTGGCTAAGGACGAACCGCGGGATTTAGATGGGCTTATTGATCTCATTATACGATTAGACAATCGGTTAGAAGAACGCCGTCGGGAACGAAACGAAGGGCGTGGCCGGGCACGCGCCGTCCCTCTCCCTTCCGGTTCCGACCGCGTTCCGCCCTCCCCACGCTCCACGGCCCCTACGCTCCGTGTGGTCACAGCTCCCCCTGCTGACGAAGCTATGGACACGAGCAGGGCCACATTTAGGGCACCAGATAGACAGAGGAGGCTGGCCCGCGGAGCGTGTTTTGTTTGTGGCTCGATAGAGCATCAGGTAAGAGACTGCCCCGAGCGGTTAAACACCAACGCCCGCCCCTAGAAACTGGGCTAGGGGTGGGCCGAGACATTCACGTGGGACACACCCACATTGCCACACGACTCCCAGTTACACTCCTTTATGAGGATTTAACCCTGAAGGCCCCAGCACTGGTGGACACGGGCTCTGAAGGGAATCTGTTAGACAGCAGATGGGCCAGGGAGATAGGGCTCCCTCTGGTGGCGCTTACCTCGCCTGTGCAGGTGCGGGCACTAGATGGCTCCCTACTCCCTCCAATCACACATAAGACACCACCAGTAACTCTGGTGGTGTCAGGAAATCACCGGGAGGAGATCGAGTTTTTTGTGACTCCTGCCACCTCCCGTGTGATCTTAGGGTTCCCCTGGATGTTAAAACACAATCCCCGGATCGATTGGCCGTCCGGGGTAGTGGTGCAGTGGAGCGAGACCTGCCATCGGGTATGCTTAGGTTCCTCGGTTCCTCCCGGTTCCCAGGCTAAGGAGGAGGTCAGAGTCCCGCCCAATCTAGGGACGGTGCCGGTCGAGTACCATGACCTTGCGGATGTGTTCAGTAAGGATCTGGCGCTCACCCTTCCCCCCCACCGTCCGTACGATTGTGCCATTGATTTGGTTCCAGGCGTTGAGTTCCCGTCCAGCAGGCTGTACAACCTCTCACGACCTGAGCGCGAATCAATGGAGACCTACATCCGGGACTCTTTAGCCGCCGGGTTGATCCGGAATTCCACCTCCCCGATGGGTGCAGGTTTCTTTTTTGTGGGTAAAAAAGACGGCGGACTTCGTCCATGCATTGATTATAGGGGACTGAACGAAATCACGGTTCGTAATCGATACCCGTTGCCCCTGTTGGATTCAGTGTTCACGCCCCTGCATGGAGCCCAAATATTCACTAAGCTTGATCTTAGAAATGCGTATCACCTGGTTCGGATCCGGAAGGGAGACGAATGGAAGACGGCATTTAACACCCCCTTAGGTCACTTTGAGTACCTGGTCATGCCGTTCGGCCTCACAAACGCCCCCGCGACGTTCCAAGCATTAGTTAATGACGTCTTGCGGGACTTCCTGCACCGATTCGTCTTCGTATATCTAGACGATATACTCATCTTTTCTCCGGATCCTGAGACTCATGTCCGGCATGTACGTCAGGTCCTGCAGCGGTTGTTGGAGAACCGGCTGTTTGTGAAGGGCGAGAAGTGTGAGTTTCACCGCACATCTTTGTCCTTCCTGGGGTTTATCATCTCCCCCAACTCCGTCGCTCCTGATCCGGCCAAGGTTGCGGCGGTGAGAGACTGGCCCCAACCCACTAGCCGTAGGAAGCTGCAACAGTTCCTCGGCTTTGCTAATTTCTACAGGAGGTTCATTAAGGGCTACAGTCAGGTAGTTAGCCCCCTGACAGCCCTGACCTCACCAAAAGTCCCCTTCACCTGGTTGGATCGTTGCGATGCCACGTTCAAGGAGTTGAAACGGCGCTTCTCGTCTGCACCCGTTCTGGTGCAGCCCGATCCTAGTCGCCAGTTAGTGGTTGAAGTGGATGCCTCGGACTCAGGGATAGGAGCCGTGCTTTCCCAGAGCGGGAAGACCGATAAGGTCCTTCACCCATGTGCCTATTTTTCCCGCAGGTTGACCCCGGCCGAACGGAACTATGACGTCGGCAATCGAGAACTCCTCGCAGTGAAAGAGGCTCTTGAAGAGTGGAGACATCTGTTGGAGGGAACGTCCATGCCATTCACGGTTTTCACTGACCACTGGAACCTGGAGTATATCAGGACCGCCAGGCGGCTGAACCCCAGGCAAGCCCGCTGGTCACTGTTCTTCGGCCGTTTTGACTTCCGGATCACCTACCGTCCCGGGACCAAGAACCAGAGATCGGATGCCTTGTCCCGGGTACATGAAGATGAAGTCAAAGCGGAGTTGTCAGATCCACCGGAACCCATCATCCCGGAGTCCACTATCGTGGCCACCCTCACCTGGGACGTAGAGAGAACCGTCCGGGAGGCCCTGGCACGAAGCCCGGACCCCGGAACTGGGCCGAAGAACAAACTCTACGTCCCACCAGAAGCTAGGGCTGCAGTCCTGGACTTCTGTCACGGCTCCAAGCTCTCCTCTCATCCAGGGGTGCGAAGAACCGTGGCAGTTGTCCGGCAGCGCTTCTGGTGGGCGTCCCTAGAGGCCGACGTCCGGGATTATATCCAGGCCTGCACCACCTGCGCCAGGGGCAAGGCTGACCATCGCAGGGCATCAGGTCTACTCCAGCCGCTGCCTGTGCCTCATCGCCCCTGGTCCCACATCGGCCTGGATTTTGTCACGGGTCTCCCGCCGTCCCAGGGTAACACCACCATCTTCACGATAGTGGACCGATTCTCCAAGGCGGCCCACTTCGTGGCCCTCCCGAAGCTCCCAACAGCCCAGGAGACAGCGGACCTCCTGGTCCACCACGTCGCCCGGCTGCATGGGATTCCAACAGACATCGTCTCCGATCACAGTCCCCAGTTCTCCTCGCAAGTCTGGAGGAGCTTCTGCCGGGAACTGGGGGCCACGGTGAGTCTCTCGTCCGGGTACCACCCTCAGACCAACGGGCAAGCAGAACGGGTAAACCAGGAGGTGGAACAGGCCTTGCGCTGCATGACTGCCGCACACCCGGCGGCCTGGAGTACCCACTTGGCCTGGATCGAGTATGCCCATAACAGCCAGGTGTCTTCAGCCACCGGCCTCTCCCCTTTTGAGGTATGTCTGGGGTATCAGCCCCCGTTGTTTCCGGTGGTGGAGGGAGAGGTCGGTGTGCCCTCGGTCCAGGCCCACCTACGGAAGTCAATCAATCAATCAATCAACTTTTTTCTTATATAGCGCCAAATCACAACAAACAGTTGCCCCAAGGCGCTCCACATTGCAAGGCAAGGCCATACAATAATTATGAAAAACCCCAACGGTCAAAACGACCCCCTATGAGCAAGCACTTGGCCACAGTGGGAAGGAAAAACTCCCTTTTAACAGGAAGAAACCTCCAGCAGAACCAGGCTCAGGGAGGGGCAGTCTTCTGCTGAGACTGGTTGGGGCTGAGGGAAAGAACCAGGAAAAAGAGATCGATCACTAATGATTAAATGCAGAGTGATGCATACGGAGCAAAAAGAGAAAGAAACAGTGCATCATGGGAACCCCCCCACAGTCTACGTCTAAAGCAACATAACCAAGGGATGGTCCAGGGTCACCCGATCCAGCCCTAACTATAAGCCTTAGCGAAAAGGAAAGTTTTAAGCCTAATCTTAAAAGTAGAGAGGGTATCTGTCTCCCTGATCTGAATTGGGAGCTGGTTCCACAGGAGAGGAGCCTGAAAGCTGAAGGCTCTGCCTCCCATTCTACTCTTACAAACCCTAGGAACTGCCGTCGGGTGTGGCGTGCCGCCCGTTCTGCTTTGCTAAAGGCCCGGACGAGGGCAAAAGCCCATGCAGACCGTCGGTGGACCCCGGCCCCTGCGTATCGGCCAGGGCAGGAGGTGTGGTTATCCACAAGAGACATCCCCCTCAAAGTGGACTCCCCCAAGTTACAGGACCGTTACATCGGCCCATTCAAGATCCTGAAGGTCATCAGTCCAGCCGCAGTGAGGCTTCAGCTGCCGGCCTCACTGCGGATCCATCCTGTATTTCATGTGTCCCGGATTAAACCTCATCACACCTCACCCCTCTGTACTCCGGGCCCGGCGCCGCCTCCTGCCCGGATCATCGATGGCGAGCCGGCTTGGACTGTACGCCGGCTTTTGGATGTCCGTAGGATGGGCCGGGGCTTCCAGTATTTGGTGGACTGGGAGGGATACGGCCCCGAAGAACGCTCCTGGGTGAAGAGGAGCTTCATCCTGGACCCGGCCCTCCTGGCCGATTTCTACCGCCGCCACCCGGACAAGCCCGGTCGGGCGCCAGGAGGCGCCCGTTGAGGGGGGGGTCCTGTTGTGTGGGCCGCTGAAGAGGAGGTACTGCTGGCCCACCACCACCAGAGGGCGCAGCCACCTCACAGGAGCAGCCAGGGTGACAGCTGTCATGCATCACCTACAACAGCTGTTACCAATCAGCAGGGGTACATCAGCAGGACGACGTCTCCACCTCTTTGCCGAGATATCGTTCTACCAGGAAGGTAACATTCTCAGCTAACTGACAGTGATCGTTTGTGACTTTTGTGCGTTATTTACCTGACTCCTTTTCCAACGAGAGGTGGAGGTAGTTCCTGCCGTGCGGATTGCTGGGTGCAAACGCGCCCACGTTTAATTGTTCTTTGTTCCTCGCCAGCAGTACCAGGTCCGACACGCGGAGGCAGTGGCCACCTTGGAGTTCGGGACCTGGCGGCTCCAGTATTCCCGGGGTCTGGTGGCGGAAGAAATCGTGTGGTTCCGGTTCTGCTTTGGACAGACGTCTCCTATCTTCGAGCCTGCCCACACGACACCTTTTGTGAATTGACTCTTGACTATTGTTGTAATCTGTTGTATTTGTTGTGCACCTTCACAACAGTAAAGTGTTGTTATTTGACCTACTCTATTGTCCATTCATTTGCGCCCCCTGTTGTGGGTCCGTGTACCTACACTTTCCCAACAGATAAAATAAGATTAAATACTTAAAATCTTAAAAATTACAAATGAGAACATCAAAACAAAAACAAAACCATACCACACAACCCTCAGTTTGGCCCTAAAAGTCTCAACTGAAATCGAATGCCTTACTTCAGCTGGCAAACTGTTCCACCAACTTGGTGCGCGATATGATAAAGCTCTAGCTCCTGCAGTCAGCTTCTTAGTCCTTGGAACCCACAACAAACCGTTTCTCTGTGAACACAGGGAGCATTATGGCACATAAGGCTTTAACAACTCAGCCAAATAAGTGGGTGTCCTCTCAGTATCTTGAAGGTCAACAATAGAACCTTGACATCAGCCCTCACGTGATCAGGTAACGAGCGATGAGACTGTAACACTGTGGTAATATGTTCAAACTTTCTCATTACATTCAAAACCTTAGCAGCCACATTCTGAATCAGTTGAAGACCCCTTGAACTTTTGAGTGGCAAACCAAACAGTAAAACATTATAATAATCAATTCTGGTTGTCACCAAAGCATAGACCAAATCATTCTTCATAGACAGAATTGGTCTGATCTTGACAATATTTTGCAAGTGAAAAGCGTATTCCTGGTCACCTCCTTGATATGTGCATCACTAAAAGGTCTGATCCAGGATCACACCAAGATTCTTAACTGTATCTTTCTGTTGAATCACACAGTCACCCAGAGACAGTGAGAAATCATTCCACAAGCATCTCAGTGTGTGTTCCAAGGATTAAGAAGCCAACTGCAGGACTGAGAGCTTTATCAGATTGTGCATCAAGTTGGTGGAACATTTTGCAAGGTTCTGACAAACATCATCTCTGTGTTATCACAGTTCAAAAGGAAGCTAGATGACATCCAACTCAGCAAACCCAGCAAGCTTCCAACGTAGAAATATTAAGACATTTATTATTAAAACAGGCCTATAATTGTAAGTCATCAATATAACAAGGAAAATCAATTCAAAAATTATATATAATTTTTCCCAAAGGTGCCATGTACAATGAAATAAAGGAAAAGACCAAGAACGGACCTCTTTGGGACCCTGTACGGTCAAAAAAAAACAAACAAAAAAAACAAAACAAATCTGAATACATTCAAAGCTGAATACAAATCTGAGCTCATATTTCCTCTGTCACATCATGTTTCTTTGCAATCTGCATGTTCCATATCAATGGATTACTCAAAAGTTGCTCATTCACTCACGTGTTTGACGCCACTAATCGTGCAAAAAAACAGCTTCAAAAGCATAGTTATTAAACCAGCGGCCTCCTGTACAAAGACTTGTGAGGATTTCCTACTGAAACATGGCTTACACTAAAACCCAGAAACTGGCATAAGCACAAAACTATTCAGATATATCAAGTGTGTGTACGTACATCAATCCATATTTTGGCTAAAATACAGAAACCAGAGCAGAGGTAAGGTGGGTCCTGACATTAATGCATCACACATTGGCCTCTCTCTCTCTCTCTGTCTCTCTCTCTCTCTCTCTCTCACCCACCAGGAAATCAGCTGTTCAGCAGACAGCGGGATGCCCCGTTGTCCAGACAGGGTCACGCACATGCAGCAAAGCAAACAGCCATTATAAACACACACACACACACACACACACACACACACACACACACACACACACACACACACACACACACACACACACACACACACACACACACACACACACACAGCTGAGCGATCATCTGATCCAGTCTCACGCATGCGCAGTGGTGCGATCAGCCCTTATGAGCACTGACATGCAACTGAGCGATCATCTGATCCAGCCTCACGCATGCGCAGGGGTGTGAACAGCTGTTATGACCACACCCACATGCAGCTGAGCGACCATTTGATCCAGCCACATGCACAGACAGTACATCGCTCACCCATTATGAACACCCACATGCAGCTGAGCGATCATTTGATCCTGCCTCACGCTGCCTCAATGCATCACAGACTACATCGTCAGGTTTCAGAGGTGCGATCAGCTGTTATGACCACACCCACATGCAGCTGAGCGACCATTTGATCCAGCCACATGCACAGACAGTACATCGCTCACCCATTATGAACACCCACATGCAGCTGAGCGATCATTTGATCCTGCCTCACGCTGCCTCAATGCATCACAGACTACATCGTCAGGTTTCAGAGGTGCGATCAGCTGTTATGTGCTGACCCCCGACACGGCCGATCATTCAGCTGTCATGACAGCTCAAGGCACAACTCTGTGACACCCTGACCCGCAGCGCATTTGGCTGGGGTGTTACAGCCATGTCGAACATATTATTACAGATACATTATCTTACCCATAAGTGGTGACATCAGTGTATCTGTAATATCGTGTTTATAATGGATATGACAGCCCGTTCAGCCGTGCGCGCAGCTCCACGGCTCAGAGATGCTTTGACTCGCAGTGACACACAGTGTTTTTGGTGTGACTGCGCAATGTTCACGTCTGATGTACATAATGAGTGCGTGCCACACACTTTGCATATTACTATATTTCCTTTGCGCACCCTGAACGAGATGAACTGGGGTGCAGTCTGGCTTGTCTGGAGCACAGTTGGGACGTGCTGGCAGGATTTGGTATGCCTGGATCATTTCAATGTTCGAAAATACAAAGCAAAGCTTTTCATAAAGTACATAGCACAATATTTACCTCCTCTGAGTGGAAACAGGGAGACCACATCGTTTTTTACTTTAATCACTTGTTGCTGGTAAATTTCCCCCATTCAGACATAAGCACGATGTTCAGGAGAGGACACGGAGTGAAATTAGCACAAAGTTACTGCAAGCAGTAAACATTTTAAGTTTTAATAAAACAATAAAAAAAAAAATAATGTTATGGGAAACAAATCAAATGTTTCAGTGTCAAAAGATGAAAAATAAAATAAAGTATTTGGTTTTGTCTGGGTTTGTTCAAAGTCTTGGTTAAGTAAGCATTTTGTTTCATTGAGTATAAACAGAATTTTTTTTTATTTCAGAATGTATTATTTTTTAAGACTTGCCTTTAACTTGAAGTATTACATTGAAAGAACATCCTGATCAGCAATTGCAATAGGAAAGTTGACAAGGACACTTCTGAGCATGCTCTGTGAGTTAAAACACTGGAAAAACTTGTTTCTTCGAGGAAAAGTCACATATGGGGAATGAGACTTAGTGGGTTCCTTTCATTTTCCCAACTTTTACAATCTTACGCTATAACTGAACGCGCGCGTGTGTGTGTGTGTGTGTGTGTGTGTGTGTGTGTGTGTGTGTGTGTGTGTGTGTGTGTGTGTGTGTGTGTGTGAGAGCGAGAACATCCCATTCAGTTATCAAGCATGCTTTGTTACACTGCCTGGGTACGTGTGCGTTTTGACCCCACGGTGACAGCCTGTTGACATCTACACAAGAATTATCCAATGTGGTGCTCACCCACATCAATCACACCACTCAATAGGCCACGGCAAGTTCATTCAGAGCGAGACATGCGCGTAGGTGTGTGCGCCTGCACTGGTCATCTCAAACAAATTAAAGAGATGCCCATTTAGGATGTCAGGTAATCCATATTGTGACACATGCCGGACGGAGAGACGTCACACTGAGTGTGCAAATAAAAATAAAAATTATATTCCCATGTTATTTGGTTTTATTGCCATTGCACCCCCCCCACACACACACACAGAATTCCGATTTTGTGAAGCTCAAAGCAAGAGAGGGGCAAAATGCAGTGCAGTTTCTGCCAACAGAGGGAGCGCTACACCCCAGTCAGCTCTTGCACATTCACACGGCAGCATCTGAACTTTGCCTCTGAATGAGTTTTCTTCATTGTTTAAATGAATGCTGGTTTCTAAACATGATATACAATTTAAAAAAAAAGTGAAAAGCTCAAAGTCAAGAAGTTGGTTGTTTGTCACCAAACTGTAACAGCACAGAGAAAATGCTTCACTTTAGATGTTGCTGTGGCTACATTGATGTTTTACAGGTGTTGCTTTACAAAATTATACATTATAATTCTGCTTTCATACATTCTGGACAAGATGACTCTTTTTTTTTTTTACCTGGAGAAATCGTATTCTGCAACTACTGGAAATAACACAACTTTAATGAAATGAATGAAGAGAGGGCACGATAATGCAAGCCAGGAATCGGAAATCAATTTTAACTTAGATTACTGTGTATCAACTACATCCATACATGGAATACATGGATTGATCTAAATGCAGTATGAACAGATTGAAGGTTAAATTTTAACATTATAAGCTGTTGTGATGCGGCTTCAAAATTCTCAAAAAGTTCAAAGGTTGATGCGACACTCCCATGAGACTGAAAACAGTGACGTTTTACTTTGCGAGGTAAAAACAAAATCAATATTCCCAATAGGGGCCAGCAGAATAACAGGTAAATGTACCCATTTGAACTTTGTTTGGTTCACAGTTTGTTAATACTGTCATACCGGGAAAGTTCTGCTATGCTATTTATTCTAAGCTGTCAACAGCTAGTTTCTTCTTTTGGGTTTCATTTGTGATGTACTTTCTGTTACAGTGTGTGGTGCTCCCCCTAGTGATGAACAAAAAGTAAGCAGAGGCAATATCGGTGTGTTGTAGCACAGTGGTAAAAAGCTGAAAAGAGCAGCACTCAATTTTTGCATGAAATATCTATTTGATGGAAACATTGCCACATTATTCTTATTCTAATTTATCATGGAAAATGAATGTCGACATAAAACAAAATATTTTATATAACGGCTGAGTGGATCCTTGTTACTTGATTGGTGGCTTTTCATCCATTTCATCCACCCCAGGAGCCTTGCCACCAAGGAGCTTTCTAACCACCTCGGTGACTTTGGCCTGGGTAATGGATGAGTGTGCCTCTGAGTCCCCAGTCTCTGCTTCCTCTTCAGAAGATGTGACGATGGGATTGAGGAGATCCTCGAAGTATTCCTTCCACCACCCGACAACATCCCCAGTCAGTGTCAATAGCTCCCCACCCGCACCGCAGACAGTGCTGGTGGAGAGCTGCTTCCGCCTCCTGAGGCGTCGGACAGTTTGCCAGAATTTCTTCGAGGCCGACTGATAGTCCTCCTCCATGGCCTCCCCAAACTCCTACCAGACCTGAGTTTTGCCTCTGCGACCGCACGGGCTGCAGAACATTTGGCCTGCCGGTACCTGTCAGCTGCCTCCGGGGTCCCACCTGCCAACAAAGACAAGTAGGACTCCTTCTTCAGCTTGACAACATCCCTTACTTCCGCCGTGCACCACTGGGTTCGTGCACCACTGGGTTCGGGGATTGCCACTGTGACAGGCACCAGAGACCTTGTGACCACAGCTACAAGCGGCCACATTGACAATGGAGGTGGAGAACATGGTCCACTTGGACTCCATGTCTCCAACCTTCCCCGGCATCTGGGAGGAGCTCTCCCGGAGGTGGGAGTTGAAGACCTCGCTGACAGAGGGTTCCGCCAGTCCTTCCCAGCAGACCCTCACGATACGTTTGGGCCTGCCAGGTCTGACGGGCTTCCTCCCCTCCCAGCAGATCCAACTCACCACCAGGTGGTGATCGGTCGACAGCTCGGCCCCTCTCTTCACTCGAGTGTCTGAGACACGTGGCCAAAGGTCAGATGATACGACTACAAAGTCGATCATCGACCTCCGGCTCAGGGTGTCCTGGTGCCATGTGCACTTATGGACCCCCCTTGTGCTTGAACATGGTGTTCGTGATGGACAAACTGTGACTAGCACAGACGTCCAACAACTGAACACCACTCGGGTTCAGATCGGGGAGGCCGTACTTCCCGATCACCCCCCTCCAGGTCTCACTGTCACTGCCCACATGGACGTTGAAATCACCCAGGAGAACAATGGAGTCCCCAGTCGGAACGCTATCTAGTACCCCTCCCAGGGACTCCAAGAAGGTCGGGTACTCTGCACTGCCACTTGGCCCATAGGCCGAGACAACAGTGAGAGACCTGTCCCTGACCCAAAGGCGTAGGGACGAGACCCTCTCATTCACCGGCGTGAACTCCAACACATGGTGACTGAGCTGGGGAGCAATAAGCAATGCGACCCCAGCTTTCCACCTCTCCCCGTGGGCAACGCCAGAAAAGTGGAGCATCCAGCCCCTCTCCAGGATTTGGGTACCAGAGCCCAAGCTATGCGTGCAGGTGAGCCCGACTATCTGTAGTCGGTATCTCTCAACCTCCCGCACAAGCTCAGGCTCCTCCCCCCCAGTGAGGTGACATTCCACGTGCCAACAGCCAGGGGCTGTGAGCGCGGACCAGGCCACCGGGCCACCCGCCCTCGACCACCACCCAATCCTCTCTGCACCCAACCCCCATGGCCCCCTCTGCAGATGGTGAACCCACAGGAGGGTGGGCCCACGTCGCTCTTTCGGGCCGAGCCCGGCTGGGCTCCCCTCCCAGTGGATCTAACAAACCACCAGGTGGTGATCGGTCAACAGCTCAGCTCCTCTCTTCACTTGAGTGTCCAAGAAACGTGGCCGAAGGTCAGATGATACGACTACAAAGTCGATCATCGACCTCTGGCTCAGGGTGTCCTGGAGTCCTCATTCTTTCAATGGTACGAATATTTCATTCAGTGAAAAATGGAACGTACCATTCAACAAGGCCATTTTTCACCTCATGAAATATTTGTACCATTGAACTCATAAACATTCATTATGTGTATGATATGTTTTCTATGGGAGACATGCACACCAATCAGAACCCAAAATTTTAGAAGTAAATATGTAGTACTTTTTATTGCGTTATTTAAAGAACCTTTAAGGATCACCTTACACTCTAAAAAATGAAAAACTGTCTCAACGAGAAAAAGTGATGTAACAATGTGCATAGCTTTTTTTTTAAGTTACTGATCTCATCTTCAACCACTTATCTGGGATCGGGTCGCGGGTGCAATAGCTCTAGCAGGGCACCCCAGACTTCCTTTTCTCATGCCACATTGACCACCTCTGACTGGGGGATCCAGAGGCGTTCCCAATCAGTGTGGAGATACTGTAGAATCTCTCCACCTAGTCCTGGGTCTTCCCTGGGGTCTCCTCCCAGATGGATGTGCTTGGAACAGCTCCGTAGGGAGATGCCCAGGATGCATCCGTACCAGATGCCCGAACCACCTCAGCTGGCTCCTTTCAATGCAAAGGAGCAGCAGCTTTACTCCGAGCTCCCCACAGATGACCAAACGTCTCACCCTATGAATAAGCGAGACACCAGCCACCCTTCTAAGGAAGCCCATTTTGGCCGCTTGTACCCGGAATCTAGTTCTTTAAGTCATGACCCAACCCTCATGACCATAGGTGAGAGTAGGAACGAAGATTGACCAGGAGATTGAGAGCTTCGCCTTTTGGCTCAGCTCCCTTTTCATCACAACAGTAGGGTAGAGCGAATGCAACACTGATTCTCCGCTCCATTGTCCCCTCACTCGTGAACAAGACCCCGAGGTACTTGAACTCTTTCACTTGAGGCAAGACCGTACCCTAACTGCAGTAGGCAATCCATCGGTTTCCTGCTGAGAACCATGGCCTCAGATTTAGAGGTGCTGATCCTCATCCCAGCCACTTCACACTCAGCTGTGAACTGATCCAGTGAGTGTTGGAGGTCACTGGCCAATGAAGCCAACAGGACCACATCATCTGCAAAAAGCGATGAGACCCTGAGCCCACAAACTGGAAACCCTCCTCTCCCCGACTATGCCTCGATATCCTGTCCATGAATATCACAAACAAGATTGGTGGCGCAGCCCTGGTGGAGGCCATGTTGTGTGTTGGGGGGTTTGGCTGGACATTTGGGTGTTCTTTTCTTTTCTTTGCTCTCCAGGTGGTATGCAAACTGATTTATTGTCTGTGGAGAAGGTGCTGGCAGAAGAGTCCTTCACCCTCATCAACGTGATATGCAGCACCTGTGGATGGTGCTCACGTGCAATCTTAAAGACTTTCAGCTGAAGCAGATAATGAGATGGCGTTCTGCATTTAAGCCATGTGTGATTCAAGCAGAATTGCCGGGAACTCGACCTTGTGATGTTCGTTTGTGAGACGCTGAGGACCGTGCCTGGGTTTGACACATCGTGCCTGTGAAGGAGGACGGGTGAGGGACACATGCTGTCAGCACACATCAGAGGTGATTGATTGTATGAATAAATGTTAATAGTAATGTGGTATTTTGTTATGCAGTATATTTGAACATTGATGAGAATTGTGCAGCTCGCTTCTCACTGCCGTGGCGTGCGGACAGATGATCCTCCACCTGTTGTGAGAAGCTGCTCATTTACATAAAGCTTAAATTCAGACCTGAATGTGTTGCTGATAGTGTGTGCCTTTGAAGGATATTAGTTATAGCTGCTGACTTACCTCACCTTTTCTATCCCTCACAGAATCGGTTTGTCGTGTCCACCTGGGAGGTGTTTGGCGGTGAACGTGAGTCCAGAAGCGCCGGGCTTCGATCCCTTTGGGCGCTGGAGAGCGCGCCGTCCTTCACTCCGCCAGATAAACGCACTTTTATGTTTGTACACAGAGTATTGCACAAAAGGGGGAAAATAAAATAGTTTTGTTTTTTCTGGAACCGCTTTCTGGTTATTTAGCGCTGGGTTCAGTCAGACGCAGGTCCGCTCCTCAACCCGCGTCGACACATAACAGGCCAACCCCCACCGGAAACAAGTCCGACTTACTGCCGAGCACCTGAACACAGCTCTCGCTTTGTGGGTACAGAGATTGGATGGCCCTGAGAAGGGATCCCCTCACTCCATACTCCCGCAGCACCTCTCACAGTATCTCCCAGGGTACCCGATCATACGCCTTCTCCAAGTCCACAAAACACATATAGACTGGATGGGCATACTCCCAGGCACCCTCCAGGATCCTTGTGAGAGTGAAGAGCTGATCGGTTGTTCCATTATCAGCACGGCACCTGCATTGTTCCTCTTCAATCAGATATAACATATCCCAGAAGGGCTCCTCCTTCAGTCAGACGACTTCTCTGATCACCAGTGTCCACCACGGTGTTTGAAGGTTGGCACCGCTTGAGGCACAAAGGACCTTCAGGCCACAGCTCACCATTGCAGCTTCAGCAATGGAAGCTTTGAACACTGCCCATTCTGGTTCAGTGCTTGAAAAGCTCTGCCGGAGGTGTGAGTTGAAGATCTGTCGGACAGTGGGCTCCTCCATACGTTCATAGTTCACCTGTACTATCCGTTTGGGCTGACCAGGTCTGTCCAAAGTCCTCCCCCATCCTCTGATCCAACTCACCACCAGATGGTGATCAGTTGACAGCTTTACCCCTCTCTTCACCCAAGTGTCCAGAACATGCGGCCTCAGATCAGATGATGCGATCACAAAATCAATCATCGATCTTTGGCCGAGGGTGCTCAAGTACCATGTACACTTATGAGCATCCTTATGTTCGAACAGGGTGTTTGTTATGGACAGTCCATGACTGGAACAGAAGTCCAATTGGGTATAGATTGGGGAGGCCGTTCCTCCCAATCACGCCTCTCCAGGTGTCTGTCATTGCCCACATGTGCGTTGAAGTCCGCCAGCAGAACAATGGAGTCCCCAACTGGAGCCCCATATAGGACTCAGTGACTCCAAGAAGGCCGAGTACTCCAAACCGCCGATCAGTGCATACGCACAAACAAGTCAGTTTCCCCCCTGCCACCTGAAGGTGCAGGGAGGTGACCCTCTCATCTACTGGGGTAAACTCCAATGTAGTGGGGCTCAGCCGAGGACTTATGAGTGTCACCACACCTGCCCGGCGCCTTACACCCTGGGCAACTCCTGAGAAGAATAAGGTCCAACCCCTATCAAGGAGAGTGGTTCCGGAGCCAAGGGTGTGTGTGTAGGCGAGGCCCACCAGATCTAACTAGTATTGCTCCACCTCCCGCACAAGCTCCAGCTCCTTCCCCCACGGCGAGGTGACGTTCCACACCCCCAAAGCTTACCCCTGCTGCCCAGGCCTGGTCTGCCGAGGCCCTCAACTTTCACTGCCACCCATGGGACAGCGCACCCAAAACCAGTGGTTCACTCTGCTGGTGGTGAGGCCACAGGGTGGAGATGGATTGCCCGACTGGGCTCCGTGGCAAGCCAAGCCACCAGGCGCTTGTTGACAGGCCCTACATCCGGGCCTGGCTCCAGATGGGGGCCCCGGCCTTCCTCTGGGCCGGGTTTCATTACATCTGCCTCGTTTTGTCATGGTGTCTTGTGAACCACTCTTAGTCTGGCCTCTTGCTTGAGACCAATTTGCCATGGGAGACCCTACCACAAAGGCTCCAGACAACACAGCTCTCAGGTTCATAGCAGCAGACAAACCACTTCACCATGTTAAGGCAATGGTTTCTGGAGTTAAGTTATTCCAACTTAACTAAAGTTATTTCTGCTTAACTCGAGAAGACTTGTGGTATTAACTCATTTGAAAGTTGAAATAACTTTAAAAAACTATGCAAATTGTTACATTCATTTTTCTCGCTGAGACAGATGTTAATCCCCAAAATGTGAATCAGCTGCATATCATGAATTATCCTCAAACTGTTAATTGCAAAACATGAATACTGACAAAATATCTCCCAAAATTGTGAATGCAAGTCTCACAAAATGTGAATGTGGGTCTTGCAAAATGTCAATATCATTCATAAGTAAGTCCCTTCGGCTGCTCCCTTGTTTGCACTTGGGGTCGCCACAGCAAATCCAAGGTGGATCTGCATGTTGAATTGGCACAGGTTTTACGCCGGATGCCCTTCCTGACGCAACTCCACATTACATGGAGAAATGTGGCAGGGGTGGGATTTGAACCCGGAATTTTCTGCACTGAAATCAAGCGCATTAACCACTTGGCCACCACCCTTGTCAATATCATTCATGATGTGTGTATACGAGGTCTGTCCATAAAGTATCGTACCTTTTTATTTTTTTTTTAAACTATATGGATTTGATTCATATGTTTTCACGTCAGACAAGCTTGAACCCTCGTGCGCATGCGTGAGTTTTTCCACGCCTGTCGGTGACGTCATTCGCCTGTGAGCACGCCTTGTGGAAGGAGTGGTCCCGCCCCGTCGTCGGATTTTCATTGTCTGGAAATGGCGGAATGATTTGGGGTTTTTTTCCATCAGAATTTTTTCAGAAGTTGTTAGAGACTGGCACCTGGAAACCATTTGAAAAATTTATCTGGCTTTCAGTGAAAATTTTATGGGCTTCACAGAGAATAAGGACTATTACTACAGCTTTAAGGACAGCCCACAATGGCGCTCGGCGTGCCACGCTCCGAGCCACGATGACAGGCACGAACCACCGGATTATTTCTAAATGGATGGCTGTGTGGAGCTGGGACCATCGTGTGCACTTTCTATGGTTATCACAAGAGCTGGACATCAACCATTTTCTGGCGGATTTCACTTTTAACAAGAGATTTTGTCATGGAAAGCCACGCGGAGGCTTTGTGCGTCACGACCGATTCGCTGTTCGATCGAGACAAAGAATGCCTCCGTTTCGGTGTGTCAGAGGACAAGTTCGGACATGCCCAGCTCTCCACAATTTCTCTTATAACTCACTCGACTGGTAAGCATTGAAAGCCGAGCTAGGCATGTCGCAACTTGTCCTCTGACACGCTGAAACGGAGGCGTTCTTTGTCTCGCTCAAACAGCGAATCGGTCGTGATGCACAAAGCCTCCGTGCGGCTTTCCACGACAAAATCTCTTGTTAAAAGTGAAATCTGCCGGAAAATGGTTGATGTCCAGCTCTTGTGATAACCAGAGAAAGTGCACACGACGGTCCCAGCTCCACACAGCCATCCGTTTAGAAATAATCCGGTGGTTCGTGCCTGTTGTCACGGCTCGGAGTGCGGCGCGCCGAGCGCCATTGTGGGCCGTCCTTAAAGCTGTAGTAATAGTCCTTATTCTCTGTGAAGCCCGTAAAATTTTCACTGAAAGCCAGATAAATTTTTCGAATGGTTTCCAGGTGCCAGTCTCTAACAGCTTCTGAAAAAATTCTGATGGAAAAAAACCCCAAATCATTCCGCCATTTCCAGACAATGAAAATCCGATGACGGGGCGGGACCACTCCTTCCACAAGGTGTGCTCACAGGCGAATGACGTCACAGACAGGTGTGGAAAAACTCACGCATGCACACGAGGGTTCAAGCTTGTCTGACGTGAAAACATATGAATCAAATCCATATAGTTTAAAAAAAAACTAAAAAGGTACGATACTTTATGGACAGACCTCATATATATATATATATATATATATATATATATATATATATATATATATATATATATATATATATATATATATATATATATATATATATATATCAGAATCAGAAGAAGTGGTGCAACATTAAGAAGAGATAAAATGCTAAGATAAAATCTAACATATGTGTCAAAATAAGATAAAATATAAGATAAAAAAAAGAAATATGAAATATGAAAGGCTGTGTGCAACAGAAAAACAGAGAAACAGAAAAAACAGTGCAGTGGGAGGAGTGCAATTAAAAACCCAAGTACACTGTCTAAAGTGACCCGTGATAAAATGATAAAGTGACAGAGTTAAGCTTAAGGTGACTGAGTTATGAGGAGTTCATGAGTCTAACGGCAGAGGGGAAGAAACTGTTCTTATGGCGGGAGGTTCTGGTCCGGATGGACCGTAGCCTCCTGCCAGAGGGGAGTGGTTTGAACAGACCGTGTGCAGGGTGAGAAGGGTCAGCTGTGATCCGACCTGCTCGGCCCAGAGTCCTGGAGACGTGCAGGTCGTGGAGAGATGGAAGGCTACAGCCAATCACCTTCTCAGCAGAGGCTACAATGCGCTGCAGTCTGTGTCTGTCCCTGGCTGTTCCCCCGGCATACCACACCGTGATGGAGGAGCAGACGATGGACTCGATGATGGCCGTGTAGAGCTGCACCATCAGCTGGACAGGCAGCTTGGCCTTCTTCAGCTGCCGCAGGAAGTACATCCTCTGCTGGGCTTTCTTGATGAGGGGGCTGATGGTTGACTCCCACTTGAGGTCCTGGGTGATGGTGGTGCCGAGGAAGCGGTAACAGACCACAGTGGTGATGGGGCTGTTGGTGAGGGCGAGGGAGGGCGGGGGGGGCTGTGGCTTTCCTGAAGTCCACGATCATCTCCACTGTTTTCTGGGCGTTGAGCTCCAAGTTGTTGCTGCTGCACCAGGTCACCAGCCGGTCCACCTCCCTCCTGTAGGCAGACTCATCCCCATCCGAAATGAGTCCGATGAGGGTGGTGTCGTCCGCAAACTTGATGAGCTTTACAGAGTCGTGGCTGGAGGTGCAGCAGTTAGTGTAGAGGGAGAAGAGCAGAGGGGAAAGAACACAGCCCTGTGGAGATCCTGTGCTGAGAACCCGAGTGTTCGAGACATTTTTTCCCAGCCTCACACGCTGACTCCGGTCCATCAGGAAGTCTGTGATCCACCTGCAGGTGGAGTTGGGCATGTGGAGCAGAGAAAGCTTGTCCTGGAGCAAAGCTGGAAGGATGGTGTTGAATGCAGAGCTGAAGTCCACAAACAGGATCCTAGCGTAGGTTCCTGGGGAGTCCAGGTGCTGCAGGATGGAGTGCAGGGCCAGGTTTATGGCGTCATCTACAGACCTGT
The DNA here is from genome assembly GCF_902500255.1 of Thalassophryne amazonica. NCBI lineage: Eukaryota > Metazoa > Chordata > Actinopteri > Batrachoidiformes > Batrachoididae > Thalassophryne > Thalassophryne amazonica. Next base: position 75,410,551 of record NC_047104.1, read on the forward strand.
TGGCTTTGTAGGCAAACTGCAGGGGGTCCAGGAGGGGGTCGGTGATGGACTTCAGGTGGGATAAAACCAGGTGTTCGAAGGTCTTCGTGACTACAGACGTGAGAGCCACAGGCCTGTAGTCATTAAGTCCAGTGATGCGTGGTTTCTTGGGGACTGGAACTATGATTGAGGACTTGAAACAGACTGGAACATGGCATGAGTCCAGGGAGGTGTTGAAGATCCCCGTGAAGACTGGGGCCAGCTCATCAGCGCAGTGTCTCAGGGTGGCAGGAGAGACACAGTCTGGGCCCGGGGCCTTATGTGGATTCAGCCTTTTGAAATGTCTCCTCACGTCCTCCTCTTGAACCGAGAGGGCAACAGGGGGAGTGGGGAGGGCAGCAGTGGGGGGGGGGGGGGGGTCCACAGTGTTTGAATATCCAGTTGTGTGGGGGGTGGGGAGGTGTGAGTCCTTGTCTTCAAACCGTGAATAGAAGACGTTGAGGTCATTGGCCAGCTTGAGGAGGTCGTCAATAGAATGAGGTGCTTTGGGCTTGTAGTTGGTGATCTCTTTCAACCCCCTCCACACAGAGGCCGAGTCGTTGGCAGAGAACCTTTGCTGCAGACGTGAACTGTACATGGATTTAGCCTTTGCCACCTCCTTGCTAAATCTGTACTTTGCACCTCTATAGCTGTCTCTGTCTCCTTCTCTGAAAGCCACCTATTTCTGCTGACGGAGCTGCTGGAGTTTAGGTGTGAACCAGGGCTTGTCATTGTTATATCTCACCCTGGTACGCTGTGGGATGATGCTGTCTTCACAGAAATGAATATATGATGTCACAGTGTCCGTGTAGTCATCTAGACTGTCTGTTGAAGCCTCAAACATATCCCAATCCGTGGTGGCCAAGCACGCGCGTAGCTCCTCTACAGCTTCATTGCTCCACACTTTAGACGTCCTCACAACAGGTTTAGAGAGTTTAAGTCTCTGTCTGTACGTGGGGATCAAGTGGACCATCACGTGATCTGAGAGTCCCAAAGCTGCACGGGCCACCGCGCGGTAGGCGCTGCTCACTGTCGTGTAACAATGATCTAACGTGCTCCCTTCTCTGGTCGGGCATTTAACAAACTGTTTGCATTTTGGTAATTCCTGACTGAGATTCCCTTTGTTAAAATCGCCGAGAATTATAACAAGAGAGTCCGGAAAGTCTCTCTCCACGCTCATAATCTGATCTGCGAGCGCGCGCTCAGCCTCGTGCACGTCCGCGCTCGGTGGAATATACACAGAGCAAAGTATGAAAGAGTTAAACTCACGTGGAGAGTAGAATGGTCTGCAGTTTATGAGGAGATATTCCAGAGAGGGACAGCAGTGTTGGGAGATCACAGTCACATCGGAGCACCAGGCGTTGTTGATATAGAAGCAGAGTCCTCCCCGTCTAGTTTTTCCACCAGAGAGTGCTCGGTCTCTGTCTGCGTGGAGGAGTTGGAATCCCTCTAGTTGGAGCGCGCAGTCCGGTGTCTGTGCATTTAACCACGTCTCCGTGAAGCACAGTACACAAGATGAGGAGAAATCTCTATTCTTCTTCATCAGCAGTGCCAGCTCATCCATCTTGTTGTGGAGTGAGCGGACGTTGGAGAGAAATATCCCAGGTAGGGGCGCGCGCGTGCCCCTTCATCTGAGACACACGAGAGCTCCAGTGCGTTTCCCTCTCCGCCGTCGTCTCACTTTTTTGGCCAAAAAGTGAACCAGTTCAGCTGCAGGCACTAAAAAAAACTGGCGTAATGTCCGTGGGTGTTGATGATTTGATTTTTAGAAGCTCCTCGCGTGTGTAGGGACACGATGACACACGATTCACGCACAAAAACAGACACAACAGGGAGCACCAGAATACCAGGGCGCCTTCACGTGGCGCCATCTTGGAAGGGATATATATATTTATATATATTTCAGTTTATACTTCAGTTTAAGTAGTTTATGGATTTCAGTTTATGGATCAATTACTGCAGGAAATCTTGATCGCAAACGCTATCACTGCAAAAAAGATTTAAAAAAAAGTATTTATTATTATTTTATTATTTTATTTTTTGGGGGGCGGGGTGGGGGACACTACAGCCCGTGAGGTGGGGAGGTGATCCGAGCAGCTCTCATACCTGGTGTCAAACACCCAGTCCCACTGGGTATGTCCCTCTCCGGGGACAGTGTCAGGTAAGGAGTTTGACTGAGTCGGCCAACCTGTCAAACAGCAATGAAGGCATCAAACTCACAGAGGACAGAAACATCCCCCTCCCGTAAACAGCTCAATAATCTTAAAAGAAACATTGTAGAAAAACAAGCAACACCAGTTTCTAATCTCAGGAAGGTAGACAACGAACTACAACCTTATTTTTATCCATATGAACCGTCCTCTGAGCTGGAAAAATAATATTCATCTGAAAAGCAGGCAGCGGAGAAAGAGAAGTGCAGGGACCGTCTACAAACTGCAAGAACAAGACACCAGAAAAATATTCAATAAATTCAGGTGTGGTGTCAACAACTCACTGCAGACATCAGTGGTTTCCTGCTCATTGTACAACAGCACTGTTTGGAAAAATGTGCAAAAATTAAATTTTGGTGAAGTAGTGAATTTTATTGTTCATTTTATAACTTATTTTAATGATAAAAAAAAAATATCAAAATGTTTCTATGTTTCTCTTAAGATTATTGAGCTGTTTACTGAAGGGGGAGGTTTCTGTCCTCTATGAGTTTGACAGGTGGACCGTCTCAGTCAGTTCTCATTTGACACTGTCCCTGATATGATATTCACATTTTGCGAGACCCGTGTTCATGTTTTGTGAGACCTATGTTCACATTTTGGGAGATATTTTTCAGTATTCACATTTTGCAATGAACGGTTTGTGGATAATTCAGGATTTACAGCTGATTCACATTCTGGGGGTTAACACAGCCATTCCTTTTAGAATGCATGAGCTACATTTATATTTTGGAATTCCAGTCTGAATGGAGTCCAGTCAGAAAGGAATCACTGTGAACGGTGAATCCAGGGAGAAAGTACAGTACATGTAAAAGTTTGGGCACCCCTGATGATTTCCATGATTTTCCTTTATAAATCATTGGTTGTTTGGATCAGTAATTTCAGTAAAATATATCATATAGCAGACAAACACAGTGATACTTCAGAAGTGAAATGAAGTTTATAGGATTTACAGAAAATGTGCAATAATTCTTTAAACAAAATTAGGCAGGTCCATACGTTTGGGCACCCCAGAAGAAAAAATACATCAATATTTAATAGATCCTCCTGTTGCAGAAATAACCACCTCTAAACGCTTCCTATAGCTTCCAGTGAGAGTGTGGATTCTGGTTGAAGGAATTTTGGACCATTTGTCTTTACAAAACATCTCAGGTTTGTTGGTTTCCGAGCATGGACAGCCCACTTACAATCACACCACAGATTTTCAATAATAGTAGATTTTGAGCAGTGTTTAGGGTTGTTGTCTTGTTGAAAGATCCATCCCCAGCGCGACTTCAACTTTGTCACTGATTCATGAACACTGTTCTCAAGAATCTGCTGATGTTGACTGGAATCCATGTGACCCTCAACTTTAACAAGATTCTGTAGCGAGGAGTCTGCATTCAACAACCTCCTAAGTTTGCATTAAGCAAAAGTCATCAAATTTCTTCAAAGACAGCTCAAGATTTGAGAAATATCAAGTTGCCAAAAGGAGGCTTTCCTGACCATAGTACAGGATAGCCAACTGTCACCAACCCCCACCACTAACAGGATTTAAGATTCTCTAAAGTTCATTCCTCACGGAGCTGTGGATCCCCTTATCAGCCCAAAACCAGATGTTGCCAACTCCTTTTTCATCTAAAAAAAAAAAAAAAAAAAAACAGACCACAGAAAGGCCTACTTTCCCCACAGTCCAAAAACTGTGCTTTTAACGGCAAATTCCATACAAGACCATACAGGATTACTCTCAACTTGGGAATCACACTGTAGTTCGTCTGGTTCAAATCGATGCAGGACTGACAGATATAATATTTTACGATGAAATCCAAAACCCAGTCCCTTCTAGTCCATGAACCAAGAGTGACCGCTGTTGGACAAATTGAGGAAGGACATGCAACTAACTTGTACAGTATTATAGAGTGTGACCATGTTTAAACAGTTGTATTTTGGTTGTAACAAAAAAAAGAGAAAGAAAATAAACTGTGATCACTTAATATCACCCATGAAGTTTATGTATATCTGCACTTTTGCTCTGATCATAGATTGTAGAAAGTTTATCCAGTGTGCTTTTTCATAAATAATTGTGTTGGGTGGTAGTTCTAAGGACACTGTTTACTAGAGTTTGCAATACAGGACTTACTTGGTTTGTAAGCTGGAATTTAAGAATAGCAGATGCTGATTTATTATAAAACTAGACAAAGGAACGAAGAAGAAAACTACAGTACCCAGAATTCTTGGGGGTGGAGCTTTTAATCCTTTAAAAGCATGCGCCCCCGAGGAATTGCTCTTGCTCTTCTCTTACGCTGGCTCTTCTCTTACGCAGCGCTCTTAATCTCTTCTTCTCTTCATCTTTTCTTGGGTCTCGAGACACTGTCTAGCCGTCCTAATTTTTATGACCCTTTGTCTGCAGCCACGTGTTGTGTAAACTTATTTCTTGTTTGCGCACCCACCAAGAAATTACTTTTTTCCTTTTTTCTACAGATAACTTTTGCTCAACTTTTGTAAAGTTAAACGTGCACGTGCATTTAACTTCCTTTTGTGATTTTTCAAATTAAAACCTTTTCCTTCTTGAACTCCAAATTCATCTTGCAAACATTTTTTTTACAAAGTCAACTATTTTTGTATCGGGTTTTGTGATTTTATCCGGCTTCCAAAGACGACGACGAAAGACGAATTTTTGTTTTAGCGAATAGAAAAATAAAGACACTCAAGCCTTTATTCTGATGATCCTAGACTACAAGCACTGCAGAGATAAAAACATCCAGGTCAGTTGAGACATCCACAGCGATTTGAACCGCCGCTGCAAGTTGCAGCCTAACAATAGAAAGCGTCCCCGGTAACTAACGAAACCGTGCGGGGTGACCAGCAGAGTATCTTTGTCAAGGTCCCTGAAGCAGCTGTGTGATGGACAGATCATCGACTGAAAATGAGATGATTCCCAGCCCCTGACCTACGGAGACTGATCTGCACAGCATCCAAGTATGACCGTGGTAGGGTGTCAGAGCTAAAAGAGTCACTTTATTTTAATTCTATTCACTGTCACTAACCATCTCTCATTAATAAATACCAAAGTAAATTCCCTGATGATTAAGAAGGAATTCATTCTTAAACTCCCGCAACTAAACCAAATTATCTGAACGTCATACAATAACTGCTCAGTGAAATTCATCATCATCAGAGTGCTTACTGTGATATGTCCTGTTATTTAACTCCTGCCTGAGTTAAATAAATATCTTAAACGTGTGAAGTTGTCTGTCATTTTTTATGTTTTACAGAGTGGGTCGGACTTGATCTGTGGAACTTACGACTGTAAGATTAGAGACTGATTTTAATATTTCCTATTGACTGACCCTAAAATCATACAGTGAGGAAAATAAGTATTTGAACACCCTGGAGTTTTGCAAGTTCTCCCACTTAGAAATCATGGAGGGGTCTGAAATTTTCATCTTAGGTACATGTCCACTGTGAGAGACATAATCTAAAAAATATATCTGGAAATCACAATGTATGATTTTTTAATAATTTATTTGTATGTTACTGCTGCAAATAAGTATTTGAACACCTACCAAACAGCAAGAATTCTGGCTCACACAGACCTATTAATTTTTCTTTAAGAAGCGCTCTTATTCTGCACTCTTTACCTGTATTAATTGCACCTGTTTGAACTCCTTACCTGTATAAAAGACACCTGTTCACACTCTCAATCAATCACACTCCAACCTGTCCACCATAGCCAAGACCAAAGAGCTGTCTAAGGACACCAGGGACAAAACTGTAGACCTGCACAAGGCTGGGATGGACTACAGGACAACAGGCAAGCTGCTTGGTAGAAGACAACAACTGTTATGATTATTTATTAGAAAGTGGAAGAAACACAAGATGACTGTCAGTCTCCCTCGTTCTGGGATTCCATGCAAGATCTCCCTTTGTGGGGTAAGGATGATTCTGAGAAAGCTCAGAACTACACAGGAGGACCTGGTCAATGACCTGAAGAGAGTTGGGACCACAGTCACAAAGATTACATTAGTAACACATGATGCTGTCATGGTTTGAAATCCTGCAGGACAGCGAGGTCCCCCTGCTCAAGCCAGCACATGTCCAGGCCCGTTTGAAGTTCACCAGTGACCATTTGGATGATCCAGAGGAGGCATGGGAGGTCGTCATGTGGTCAGATGAGACCAGAATAGAGCTTTTTGGAATCAACTCCACTTACCATATTTAGAGGATGAGAACAACCCCAAGAAAACCATCCCAACCGTGAAGCATGGGGGTGGAAACATCATATTCTGGGGGTGCTCTTCTGCAAAGGGGACAGGACGACTGCACCGTATTGAAGGGAGGATGGATGGGGTCATGTATTGCAAACCAAAATTTTGGTCATGGCTGGGTCTTCCAGCATGACAATGACCCCAAACATACAGCCAGGGTAACTAAGGAGGGGCTCCGTCAGAAGCATTTCAAGGTCCTGGAGTGGCCTGGCCAGTCTCCAGACCTGAACACAACAGAAAATCTTTGGAAGGAGCTGAAACGCCAAACCTGAAAAATTTGGAGAAGATATATATGGAGGACTGGACCAAAATCCCTGCTGCAGTGTGTGCAAACCTGGTGAACAACTACAGGAAATGTTTGACCTCTGTAATTGCAAACAAAGGCTACTGTACCAAATATTAACATTGATTTTCACAGGTGTTCAAATACTTATTTGCAGCAGTAACATACAAATAAATTATTAAAAAGTCAAACATTGCAATTTCCGGATTTTTTTTTTTTTAGATTATGTCTCTCAGTGGACATGCACCTAAGATGAAAATTTCAGACCCCTCCATGATTTCTAAGTGGAAGAACTTGTAAAATCGCAGGGTGTTCAAATAATTTCCTCACTGTAGATATTATAACCTTGTTATAATATCATTCAGTCATAGGCGGTGCCCCCAGTATTTAAGGTAAAATTATCCACAAGTGATAATTTCAAATATCCAAAAACACATATTCTTCCTGCTACAATTCCCAGTACCTGCACTGGCCACACAGCCACACAGCATGATGGAACCACCTCCAAATTTTACTGTAGTAGCAAGCATTTTTCTTGGAATGCTATGGTCTTTTTCAGCCATGCATACCGCCCCTTGTTATGTCCAAATAACTCAATGTTAATTTCAGCAGTCCACAGCACCTTATTCCACAATGAAGCTGGCTTGCCCAAATGTGCTTTAGCATACCTCAAGCGACTCTGTTTGTGGCATGTACACAGAAAAGGCTTCCTCTGCATTACAGCATCATACAGGATCTCTTTGTGCAAAGTGCAACACTATCTGCAGCAAGATCATGTCGTAGGTCTTTGGAGCAGGTCTGTGGGTTGACTATGACTGTTCTCACCATCCTTCGCTTCAGCTTATCTGAGTTTTTTCTTGGCCTGCCACTTCGGGCCTTAAGCAGTACTGTGCCTGCGGTCTTCCATTTCCTCACTATGTTCCACACAGTGAGAAACTGACAGCTGAAATCTCTCAGATAGTTTTTTTTGTATCCTTCCCCTGAACCATGATGTTGAACAATCTTTGTTTTCAGGTCATTTGAGAGTTGTTTAGAAGGTCCCCTGTTGCCACTCATTAGAAGAGATGCAAAGAGGGGAATCATTTGCAAATGGCCACCTTAAATACCCTTTCTCATGATTGGATTTACCTGTGTAAGAGGTCAAGGGTCAAGCTAAACCAATTTTGTGTTCTAATAATTAGTACTAAATATATTCAATTCAATAAAATGACCAGGGTGCCCAAATTTATGCACCTGCCTAATTTCATTTAAATAATTATTGCACACTTTATGTAAATACTAGAAACTTCATTTCATTTGTCAAATATCAGTCATTTCATTTGTCAAATATCAGTGTGTTCATCTGCCTGTATGATATATTTAACTGAAATTTCTGATCAAGACAATGAATGATTTATAAAGAAAAATCATGAACATTTTCAGGGGTGCCCAAACTTTTGCACACAACTGTATACAACCCCTGGCAAAAATTATGGAATCACTGGCATCGGGGGATGTTCATTCAGTTGTTTAATTTTGTAGAAAAAAGCAGATCACAGACATGACACAAAACTAAAGTAATTTCAAATGGCAACTTTCTGGCTTTAAGAAACACTATAAGAAATCTGGAAAATTGTGGCAGTCAGTAATGGTTACTTTTTTAGACCAAGCAGAGGGAAAAAATATGGAATCACTCAATTCTGAGGAAAAAAATATGGAATCATGAAAAACAACGCTCCAACACATCACTTTGTTGCACCACCTCTGGCTTTTATAACAGCTTGCAGTCTCTGAGGCATGGACTTAATGAGTGACAAACAGTACTCTTCATCAATCTGGCTCCAACTTTCTCTGATTGCTGTTGCCAGATCAGCTTTGCAGGTTGGAGCCTTGTCATGGACCATTTGTTATGTGTTGGGGGGTTTGGCTGGACATTTGGGTGTTCTTTTCTTTTCCTTGCTCTCCAGGTGGTATGCAAACTGATTTATTGTCTGTGGAGAAGGTGCTGGCAGAAGAGTCCTTCACCCTCATCAACGTGATATGCAGCACCTGTGGATGGTGCTCACGTGCAACCTTAAAGACTTTCAGCTGAAGCAGATAATGAGATGGCGTTCTGCATTTAAGCCATGTGTGATTCAAGCAGAATTGCCGGGAACTCGACTTTGTGATGTTAGTTTGTGAGACGCTGAGGACCGCGCCTGGGTTTGACACATCGTGCCTGTGAAGGAGGACGGGTGAGGGACACATGCTGTCAGCACACATCAGAGGTGATTTGATTGTCTGAATAATTGTTAACAGTAACTTGGTATTTTGTTACGCAGTATATTTGAACATTGATGAGAATTGTGCAGCTTGCTTCTCACTGCCGTGGCGTGCGGACTGATGATCCTCCACCTGTTGTGAGAAGCTGCTCATTTACATAAAGCTTAAATTCAGACCTGAATGTGTTGCTGATAGTGTGTGCCTTTGAAGGATATTAGTTGTAGCTGCTGACTTACCTCACCTTTTCTATCCTTCACAGAGTCGGTTTGTCGTGTCCACCTGGGGGGTGTTTGGCGGTGAATGTGAGTCCAGAAGCGCCGGGCTTCGATCCCTTTGGGCGCTGGAGAGCGCGCCGTCCTTCACTCCGCCAGACAAACGCACTTTTATGTTATACACAATTATTGCACGAAAGGGGAATAAATGTTTTGTTTTTGGAACCGCTTTCTGGTTATTTAGCGCTGGGTTCAGTCAGACGCAGGTCCGCTCTTCAACCTGCGTCGACACATAACAGTAGTTCCCAGCCATTCTAAAATGGACCCAGCGGCAGAAGCGGTTCCATTTGTCGAAAGAGTTCAAGAACACTTGGAGAAAATATGGGAGCAATTACAGCATTTCGCAAACCAAATTAAACAAACAGATGCCCGCGTTACAGAGCTTGCAGCGCAAGCCGTTCCGCTTCCTGCTGCTCCAGCTGCGGCACCATCGATACCGGTGTAGATAACTCCGTCACCCAGAGATTCGGCTTCCGAACTGATTATTTGTCGTCCGGAGCCTTATGCGGGAAACGTTGAAGCCTGTGCTCCGTTTTTGTTGCAATGTTCTCTGGTTTTTGCTCATACCGTTGCCCAACGGTTGCTGAATCTCAGGCAGGGGAGGCGGAGTGTGGCGGATTATTCTGTGGATTTCCGAATTTTTTCTGCTCAGTCAGGTTGGAATGCCGCAGCTTTAAGCGGAGTGTTTGTGGATGGTTTAAATGATTCATTAAAAGACAAGCTAGCAGTCCGTGATGAACCAAACGATTTAGATGAGCTAATATCTTTGGTGATTCGTCTAGATGATCGGATAAAGGAGCGTGGACGCGAGAGAGGGCGGACATCAGAGCGGGTTTTTTCGTCTCGAGGCTTTCCCCGACACAGATCTGGGCTGCCTCTTCTTCGCCCCACTGAGACTCCTCCGACGGGACCTCTGGCTCCTCTTGCGGATGAGCCCATGCAGCTCGGACGAGCTGAAGCCGCCATATTGCCCCGGTCACATAAGCGTCAAGAAAAATAGTGGTGACATATCTCCAGGTGTTCTGGGACAGGCAAAATAATGGACACAAAAAAAAAAAAAAAAAAAAAAAAAATTAATTGGGCTGTTTTTGTTTTTTGTAAGGGGTTATAGATTGTTTGGGGAGTTAGTGGCGGTTCTGGTGGAGTGAACGACTGGCAGTTCGGAGCTCGGCAGGACTCAGTTAATCTTTGGTTTTTATTGTTTGTATTTAGGTATTTTCTGTTTGGGATGGGGTCGTTTTGTTGTTTTTATTTCCCTGCTTCCCTAACCCAAACCTCACTCGCCCTAAGACCGTTCGTCTTGTGGGTTGTGGGGTGGTGCAGGTTGGTCACGCTGAGCGTTCTCAGAAGACCTCTGCACCTAGGGGGGGGTTGTCAGGGGCGTTTTTTTGGTTTGGTTAGGGCCCGGTTCCACTCCAGCCTCGGTGGGCCTTTGACCGTTCGTCATTGGTGTTGCCGGGGTGTGGTGCAGCGGGAACATACCTCAGTCGGAGGGGTGGGCCGATCTGTTGCCATTCGCCATTTCGGTAGTACCACCCCTCCCGATAGGCTGGGGGTATGGTCGGGTTGGGGCACCGGACGTCTTTCCGGTTTTCCGCTGCGCTTCGGGGTTGGGGCCAGGTTAGTTTTTCCTGTTTCCTTCCCCGGCTTCGTAATTTTGTGCCGTTCGCCAAAATTGAGCCGACGAAGGGCTCTGGGAGTGATCTGGGATCTTTCGGGGTGCTGGGGGAGGTAACAGGGTTTGTCGGTTGTTTTATTTGCCCCCGGGGTAGTTTAATGAAGTCCACCGGGGGTTGGATTTTTGTGTTTCTTTTGTTTCCTTCCAGGTTCCACCTCCAGGGTTTGATGGGACGGTCCTCTGGGGGGGAACTGGCTTGTGGGGCCGACTAGCCAAGTGTGGCCGGGTCTGGGGTTCCTGGGTTGTGGGGAGGGTGCCTCCTGGGGTTTGATGGTACGGTCCTCTGGGGGGGCGCCGTTGCTCCGTGTGTACCTGGGGACCTCTGTGGGATTCCGGCTTTGGCTATTTCTCCTGGAACTGGTGGTGGAGGCCTTCTGGGGGGTGTTGGGCTCTGCAAGTCGTTCTGGGGGGGTTGTTTGTTATTTTTCTTGGTGCATTTATGTTTGTATTGTGTTTGTGGGGCTGTGTTGGGTTTTTGCATTTGGGAGTTTTTCTTTTCTTCCCGGGGTTGGATGGGACGGTCCCCTGGGGAGGTTTTGGGGGGGGGGTTTGTGTTTTTCTTGTATGTTGGGTTGTACTAGGGACTGTTTTGGGGTTTTTGTTTGATACCAGCCGGCCTTCCAGCTGCGGTGACATGTCCTGCTGTCTGCGGTGGACCTTGGGAGCGTTACGCTGTCTGCTTCCTGACGAGGACCCCGGAGGGAAGTGCTGTTCTCGGGCCTGGTCTGTTCGGTCGCCGGGAGGCTTCCTGTTAAAGGGGGGGTACTGTTGTGTGTTGGGGGGTTTGGCTGGACATTTGGGTGTTCCTTTTCTTTGCTCTCCAGGTGGTATGCAAACTGATTTATTGTCTGTGGAGAAGGTGCTGGCAGAAGAGTCCTTCACCCTCATCAACGTGATATGCAGCACCTGTGGATGGTGCTCACGTGCAACCTTAAAGACTTTCAGCTGAAGCAGATAATGAGATGGCGTTCTGCATTTAAGCCATGTGTGATTCAAGCAGAATTGCCGGGAACTCGACCTTGTGATGTTCGTTTGTAAGACGCTGAGGACTGCGCCTGGGTTTGACACATCGTGCCTGTGAAGGAGGACGGGTGAGGGACACATGCTGTCAGCACACATCAGAGGTGATTTGATTGTCTGAATAATTGTTAACAGTAACTTGGTATTTTGTTACGCAGTATATTTGAACATTGATGAGAATTGTGCAGCTTGCTTCTCACGGCCGTGGCGTGCGGACTGATAATCCTCCACCTGTTGTGAGAAGCTGCTCATTACATAAAGCTTAAATTCAGACCTGAATGTGTTGCTGATAGTGTGTACCTTTGAAGGATATTAGTTGTAGCTGCTGACTTACCTCACCTTTTCTATCCTTCACAGAGTCGGTTTGTCGTGTCCACCTGGGGGGTGTTTGGCGGTGAACGTGAGTCCAGAAGCGCCGGGCTTTGATCCCTTTGGGCGCTGGAGAGCGCACCGTCCTTCACTCCGCCAGACAAACGCACTTTTATGTTGTACACAATTATTGCACGAAAGGGGAATAAATGTTTTGTTTTTGGAACCGCTTTCTGGTTATTTAGCGCTGGGTTCAGTCAGACGCCGGTCCGCTCTTCAACCCGCGTCACACATAACACCATTTTCTTCAACTTCCACCAAAGATTTTCAATTGGATTAAGATCCGGACTATTTGCAGGCCATGACATTGACCCTATGTGTCTTTTTGCAAGGAATGTTTTCACAGTTTTTGCTCTATGGCAAGATGCATTATCATCTTGAAAAATGATTTCATCATCCCCAAACATCCTTTCAATTGATGGGATAAGAAAAGTGTCCAAAATATCAACGTAAACTTGTGCATTTATTGATGATATAATGACAGCCATCTCCCCAGTGCCTTTACCTGACATGCAGCCCCATATCATCAATGACTGTGGAAATTTACATGTTCTCTTCAGGCAGTCATCTTTATAAATCTCATTAGAATGGCACCAAACAAAAGTTCCAGCATCATCACCTTGCCCAATGTAGATTTGAGACTCATCACTGAATATGACTTTCATCCAGTCATCCACAGTCCACGATTGCTTTTCCTTAGCCCATTGTAACCTTGTTTTTTTCTGTTTAGGTGTTAATGATGGCTTTCGTTTAGCTTTTCTGTATGTAAATCCCATTTCCTTTAGGTGGTTTCTTACAGTTCGGTCACAGACGTTGACTCCAGTTTCCTCCCATTCGTTCCTCATTTGTTTTATTGTGCATTTTCGATTTTTGCGACATATTGCTTTAAGTTTTCTGTCTTGACGCTTTGATGTCTTCCTTGGTCTACCAGTATGTTTGCCTTTAACAACCTTCCCATGTTGTTTGTATTTGGTCCAGAGTTTGGACACAGCTGACTGTGAACAACCAACATCTTTTGCAACATTGTGTGATAATTTACCCTCTTTTAAGAGTTTGATAATCCTCTCCTTTGTTTCAATTGACATCTCTCGTGTTGGAGCCATGATTCATATCAGACCCCTTGGTGTAACAGCTCTCCAAGGTGTGATCACTCCTTTTTAGATGCAGACTAACGAGCAGATCTGATTTGATGCAGGTGTTAGTTTTGGGGATGAAAATTTACAGGGTGATTCCATAATTTATTCCTCAGAATTGAGTGAGTCCATATTTTTTTTCCCTCTGCTTGGTCTAAAAAAGTAACTGTTACTGACTGCCACAATTATTTTTCCTGATTTCCTATAGTGTTTGTTAAAGCCAGAAAGTTGCCATTTGAAATGACTTTAGTTTTGTGTCATGTCTGTGATCTCCTTTTTTTCTACAAAATTAAACAACTGAATGAACATCCTCCGAGGCCGGTGATTCCAGAATTATTGCCAGGGGTTGTATATACGAGACAAACCATCTGTGACATCACTGAGAGGATTTCTGAAGAAGCTTGAATGGGGAGAATCTGGATGTCCCTGGTGCATTCTGTCAGAAAAATCTGGGAACGCATGAACATTTTCAGGCCAATGGATTTGCTTTGGAGTTTATTTACATCAATCATTAACAACCACAAAGGACATGGGAAATCTGTCAGGATTAGGCAGTGCAATAATCTGATGACTGTGGAAGAAGAAGGCTCATGAGAGAAGCAACCAAGACACCCATGACAACTTTGAAAGAGTTATAAGCTTCTGTGGATGTGATTTCTTGAGCAAACAGCAGGCCCTAATGCAGAATTATAGAAGCAGCCCCCCCTAACCAGACAACATGGTGACAAAATGTGAAAAGCCAACGTAGCTGATGGTGATTCTATATGTGATGCACTCTATTACAGAATGAAATCAGTTCTACCGTCTTATCAAATCACATTTTTCAATTCCAAAAATAGTCATTCACAACATGATGGAGTTGAATTTACCCTGTGACAGAACTGATTTAGCAATGTGATAGAGTATATTTAACTCTAATTTGACTGGGACCAAATATTATCCTCCTTTTCTCTTTCCTTCCATTCATTTCTATTTTGTCTATCAATCCTTCCTTCCTTCCCTTTTCTCTTTCCTTATTTGCTCCCCACTTTTGATACTCTCTTTCCTTCCTTCCTGCACTCTTTTCTTCACATTGTCTTGAATTTATCTGTCCTCAGCTCACGACTACCACTTTACCATCTTTTGCTCTTCTGTGCTTGTTCTCATTCTCTACTTCTGACATATTCTCAGGGATAAATTACAATATAAAGTGAGTTTTTCAGAAAGAAACCTCTGTGTGTGTGGGTGTCTGTGTGTGTGTTTCTGGACAAAGCAGTGTTTTTTATTGAAATAGGTGACTTAGGAGAGGTTCCTTTAATTACGCTGCTCTCAAACAGAACATGAGTGGGCTATTCCGTTGGGATTAGTCGTCTCTCAGTGCCTTCTCTTTGTTAACACAACACACATAACACACACGTACTTAGACGCAAATGTATGCCTGCCAAAAGCCCCTCTCTCCAACAGTTCAACACTCAATTTATTCAAATTGAGGGGCAAGCCAAGTGAATAAATTCTGCTAGTAATAAAGAGTGTAAGTGAGCGTCTGCATACAACGGAGATGAAGAGGAAAGACAGATGAAACAGCAAAGGTAGGACAGGAAGAAAGGGCGGACGATAAAGATAAGCTTGCAAAAAAAAAAATGATGCAATATATATACCCTATATACCCTTTACCAGAAAAACAAAACCTGGAATTCATCCTCAGCATCAATAACAGTTTTAAACAGTTAAAAAGATATTTAAACTCTCAATATTTAAACTTCGGTTTGATTGCTGGTCATGCTACTTGTCTGCATCCTTGGACAAGACACTTGATCTACAGTGTCTCAGTTGACCCAATTGTAAATGGTACCAGCCTTTGCAAGTGAAATAACCTGCATTGGACTGGAGCCCCATCCAAAGGTTGTGAAAGACTCTTATGTGCTGTATGGAATCTGGGTTTAAGTTCTGGCATCAATGAGCCTCTGGGCCGATAAAGGATTTATTTCTTCGGAATCAGTCAGTGCTTCAAAGCTGTTTATTAAATATTCAAAAACTTTCGGACCCAGTCACTCAAAGGATATAAATCACCTGGACTGCTAATGGTGTTTGAAGGTTTGAATGCAGTGAGATAGGACATAAACATGTTTCACTTGATGGCATAGTAAGTGTAGTTCTGTGTCCATTCTAGTTCTAGTTTACAACTCCAAATCAGAAGTTGGGACTGTATGGAAAACGCAAATAAAAAGAAACCTGTGGTGATTCTTACATTAACTCTTTTGATTAGATTAGATATGATTTTTTGATCCCTTGGGAAGACTCCCTCAGGGATATTGAAGTTCCAGCAGCATTGTATAGCAGCACACAGAGTAAGAAGCACAAAGGGTATCAAAAATCAAAGTAAAAAAGAAATAAAACAGTTTGCAAATATAAATATAAAGACACAATATAAATACCAGACATACTGATGAATACTGGTTTACTGGCTACTACTGTTCCTCTCATTCCCGACCTCTGTCTTCCTGTTACTCAACTATGGTTATACAACTAAATACTAGTTTAGTGATTCACAGGATTGCTAAAAAAGCAGTTTGAACATAATAGGTTTGAGTTTGTAGCGTCAACAGCAGATGCTACTATTATTGTGAACACCCCCTTTTCTACTTTTTTTTACTAATAGCCCAATTTCATAGCCTTAAGAGTGTGCATATCATGAATGCTTGGTCTTGTTGGATTTGTGAGAATCTACTGAATCTACTGGTACCTTGTTTCCCATGTAACAATAAGAAACATACTCAAAACCTGGATTAATCTTTTTAGTCACATAGCACTATTATTATTCTGAACACTACTGTATGGTTTGTGACAGGTTGCAGTCTGACACCACTGGTTTGCAAAATGTGGCCAATGTGTCTGCGTTTAACAAAATGAGACAGTGAATCATTGCAGCCCGTATGTCTGGAAATGAGCGCACTCAGTCCCAGTTGGACTGCAGCCGTCTGGGGGAAGGTCAGCTCCTACCTGGCAACCTGTGCAGTCACATTTCAAATGAATGCGGGAGGCTGAGGGTGCAGCATGTTCAAGGGCAGGTGATGGTCTAGTGGTTAAAATGTTGGGCTTGAGACCAGGGGATCCTCGGTTCAAATATCAGTCTGACTGGAAAATCACTAAGGGCCCTTGGGCAAGGTCTTTAATCTCCTAGTTTCTCCCAGCGTGTAGTGAGCGCCTTGTATGGCAGCACCCTGACATCGGGGTGAATGTGAAGCATTATTTGTAAAGCACTTTGAGCGTCTGATGCAGATGGAAAAGCGCTATATAAATGCAGTCCATTTACCATTTAACCTTCACTAGGGCTGGGTACCGAAATTCAGTTGTTTTGTGGCACTGGCTGAAATGCTTCGGTAGTACCGTGTATCAAAACATGCCTCATCTTTCGGTGCTAAGTTTCGGGACCCAGAGGTCAATCACGTGTAAGAGCGGTCCACAACTGTCCTCCTCTCAGCATTCAAGTGCGCCTGTGGATGTTACAGAGCATGAGCAGCCTGATTCAAAATCTCCACCACCGGACTCTGCTTGAACTGCAACTTGATACGTGCATCACTTTGAAACTTGAAGTAATGAAGCACTGGTCCGACCCACTGCTTTGTTGGGTCTTTGCTTTGTTGCTTTTCAGAAGCGGCAAATCAGCTTCTCAACCCTTCTCAAAGCCATTAAAATATGTCAATCGTGACTCACATTTGTGCGGATTAAGGGCCCTGTCCCACTGGCGTTTAGGAGGATGCGGATGGAATGCGCACAAAAGTGGCCCACATCCGCCAAACAACCGCATAACCGTGTAACATTCCTGTATGAGTCGGCTGCCATCCGAACACGTCCGTGATCATCCGCAGAGGCACGCATGTCCGCAGCCAGGATTTCTGAGCCGCTCAAAAATCCTGCTGCGGATGAGATCCGCATCACTGCCTGAACACATACTGAAGACATACGCGGGACATACACAACCAACGCGCCGCATATCCCCTGTCATCCGCTGATATCCGCAACCGACGGGTTGGCGCGGCTTGGCGGCATACCGGGACAGCGTGCAAAACAGATATAACGCGTGCCCAGCACGGCCACATTACGGTCGCAAATGGTATGTCGAGCATACAGACAGAGAGGGCACGGATGAAGCAAGTGCATCACGGCCGCTGTGCCCCTCATGGGGGCGCCTCCGTGGTCGCCTTCGCTTCTGTTCCCTCTTATATCCGCTTTTCTTCCTCATGTATTCGCTGATCCACCCCGGGACATTTGTCATTTCCGCCCACCTTTGTTGTGGATGCTCAGCTTTTGTCTCCTCATTTCATGCGCAAATCCTCCTAAACGCCAGTGGGACAGGGCCCTTAAGTCACTAACTGGGAACTTCTGTCTTGTTGCTAGAAAGAAACGAGAATAGTCCTCGGTTCCATTCTCACTCTCCAAACGCTGTGCAGCAGAGGTGCTGAATTCGGCACAGCACCAGTCGGAATTAATAACTTCAAAGCGAATCGTCGTTTAAATCAAATGACACCTGTTTCCAAACGTTGTAGTACAAACAATAAACTGCAATCGATCAAAATGTTTTCTTCCTCCTGAAATGAGACGTCCTGCACTGACGTGCAGCAGCCAGCTGAGCTCAGCCCAGAGAGTATGGAGTGACATTCATGCCAGAATGTCTGAAAGGAAATGCATTTAACAAAAACTACAGTGTTTGCAAGTGTTCCTTTGCACTGGAAATTATTTGTTGTTTATTTTTTCTGTAAGAAAACAGCTTGGAGTGAAAAAATTACTGAAGCTGAAAAATAAAACTCAAGATTTGTACTATGTGTAATGTAATTTTCTTTTTGTTAGAATTGATCTTATAAAATTAGTATCTAAAAAAGTATAGTTCAGGAACCAGTATCGAAGTGAAGGTATCCGTATTGGTACCGGTATTGAAAATTTTTGATTGATACCCAGCCCTATCCTCCACGCTATGCATTGGCCGGTATGAGATTTGTACAGTATGATAACCGTGGGCAAAAATACTGCGGTTTCACGGTATTATGTATAGCTTTAAAATATGCTTGAATAACATTATGGCTATTTGCATATGAAGTGCATGTGATTCAGGTGCACTAATTGACGTGATGTCTACTGCTACGAGCACAAAACCACTGATAACTTTACAGAAAATACCAAAATAATAGTCAATCTTTTAGACATGTAGGATCTACCCCGTAGGAAACATGACTTACTTGCTTAGGGAGAAACGTGGCTGGAATAAGGTCTGGAACTCCGGATGCTCAATACTTGGCCCAGCTTCACCAACAACATGCTTGGAATAGA
This sequence comes from Thalassophryne amazonica, assembly GCF_902500255.1. Lineage (NCBI taxonomy): Eukaryota > Metazoa > Chordata > Actinopteri > Batrachoidiformes > Batrachoididae > Thalassophryne > Thalassophryne amazonica. The sequence goes on from NC_047104.1 coordinate 75,429,323, forward strand.
TGTATTTGTCCTTCTTGACATGTTTGTGGGAGAAATTTTGTCGACTACAAGCACGACTTGAATCCACCGCTTGTACTTCTCAGTAGTTTACTCATTCCATGTAATCCTTTGCGGGCATCTTGAATTGCTCCACATCCAACACAGGCCATAGCTACGGTGCTTTGTTGCCACCGTTTTTGGCTTTAAGAGGTATTCCGCAGAAAATAAAATGAAAAAGTCGACTTGGTCCTTTTAGACAGAGGGAAAAGTTCAGTGCAGGCTTCGCCTCCTTCAGCCATGATGCAGAGCTAGTTAACGTTAGCTGCCTGTTTGTAAACAGAGACAGAGGTGCGCACCAGGGGGAAGGGCAGCAGCGGCCTCTTCCACTCTGCCTGTCAAGAATTCTCATAACCCGCTCATACCGTAGGGACGGTATAACGGAAAATTTTTGTGGTTTTGATACAGTGACTTTTTCATACCGCGGTATACTGTGAAACCGGTTATTGTCCCATGTCTGCTCCACGCGATCAAGTTACCTGCCACAACTCCTTGCAATCGGTCACTGGCAGCAACATGATTCACTGCAATCACCAGGAAACCTTTTTTCCTAGTCACAAGGAGGTTGCTGTCTTATTTTTACTCTTGTGTAACTGGGGCATTAGAGAAAATGGAGACTGAATTGCTTGTGTCATAAGTGTGAATGTGAGAGTTTTGGGGATATTCAGAGATGAGGCGGGGGGGGGGGCACATCGGGGTTCCACTTGTTATTCCCTTGATTCATTTGTGTTCCTGTCTATTTCATAACATTACACATAACCATTTTATACTGAATTCAGTTTTTTTATTTTGTCAGAATTATATAACGTTCTATGTATTCCATTATTCTCCAAACCTGACTGTATCTAAAGATGTTAGGGGACTAATAGCCCTTACTGCAAGATACACAGCTCATAAACACAGTCCACTTAATCTGTGTCTGTGTCTAATGATGTGTGTGAGTAATTACTTTACAGGCTTTGTGTGTTGGTGTTTAAGTGTCTGTGCCCATGTATGTTTTTATCTGGTCTTTTTTCCCCCTTTTGCGCCTGCCATGCATGTGTTTAATGGTGTGCGTGTAGGTGGAAATAATCAGTGCTGCTTCCATTTGACAAGTGTGCATTTGCGTTGCGTTTGTGGCAATATGATTTTAGTAAATGAGATAAAAGGCGGACAGAAGTGAGTAGCTCCAGAAGCAGACTAAAAGTAGTCAGGTTGTGTGAGGAAGAGAAGAAATAAAGTGGAAGAGAAAGACAGAGGGAATTCACAGGTAGGAAAAACTCTTCCCTTTATATCACTCTCTAATTCTCTACAATAACCATTCCTTCCACTGTTGCTCTCCAAAGCGTCAGGTTGTAAATTTATTGTTGGCTCAATGATTGCTTCTTGGGCCATGATGGCTGTAAATTGCTTTGCCATTTGGTAAATGTTGGCAGTTAGAAGGTATACAAGTAATTATTTCCGCTTGTGCTGATTGAGACATAATTCCAAGACGAGGCCCTGGAAAAATGACAGCATTTCGAAACAACTCTGTTTTAATTTCCCAGCATTCCTAATTAGAATCTGTATGAACATGGGGAGTTTTTTTTATGTTGTTTCCTCCAATGGGGCCAGAAATAATTAAACTGTCAAGGGGAAATAAATACGTATAAACAAGGCATAATTTTTACAGCGCACAGCACCTTGTCAGGCTGTGACTTTTTGTGAAGAAAAACAATGTATTGAACAATGTAGTGGCATAGAGGACACCCTGTACACACACACACACACACACACACACACACACACACACACACACACACACACACACACACACACACACACACACACACACACACACACACACACACACACACAAAGTAAAACATAGTAACAATACACAGACTCCTACTATTATGAAAAGCACATGAAGCCCACCTTTGCCAGTGGCCTAAATCCATTCCAGTATCATATGAATCCCATGGAACACATTTCCTGATATAAAGAAATTATTTTCATGAAGAAACCCTGATCTTTAAAGAATGCAAAAGCACAAGAGCATATGCTTTGCGACTGAGAACCCTCAGCTGATGTGAATTACAACACGATTAGTGAAAGAATAGAGATGTAGTTTCCCAGAAAAAAAGAAAGTCAAGCCCACCAGGCTTCATTGGGCTTCCTTTCCATACTATAATCAATATACCCATAGCTTGTTCAGGTGATATTGCATTTATGTAGCTATTGACCAAGTTGATTTGTTATCCTGCAAAGAATAGGTGAAGGTCACCATTCTTCCTTGGGCTTCTGGCCCTTCTCACACTGCATTACACACAGCAAAATCTCTTAGGCTGTTCAGGTGATAGAACATGCTGACTGAATGCATTTCCCCAGAAAAAGTAGTTGAACACTGGAACTGCGGAGAAGTTGAAGTGCAAGTGAAAGCACTTTTATTTGCCAATGTACAAGTAACAGTAAAATCAATGGATAAGAAGAAAAATGATTAAATCCTGTACAGCCTTTGAAGCCCATTGGATCACTCTATCCTAAGATGGAGCAGTAGATCAGAGTCTACAACCCCTCCTAAAAGGGATGCTAGTCTATCACAGGATACTTCTCCAGGAAAAGCAAGTTCTCACTTATAGCTGGGTGAACTGGGTTGAAGTAGATGAAGTATCTTTGTCCATGGACTTTGATAGATAGCCTGGAGCACAGACCTGGAATCAAATCCTGGCCAATATATATATAGAGAGGCTCTGATCATAGCAGCACAAGAACAAGCCATTGACAGTGGTGGGCACAGTTCAGTGCCCACACAGTTCAGGTCTAAAAAGTAGGCTTCCCGTGGATGCCTATCGGGTTCTCTTCTGGCGTTTTATCACTGTGAGCGCGTGAAAATTGTCACATTTATTTTCGTGCAAGCCTTCTCGACAGCGCCAGGACTTGGGATGATGGTTTGATCCATTCTGTACTAACTGGCGATGCGTAATGTGGAAATGCTTTTGCGCAGGCTGCAGAACACCACATCGTTTCAGCATGACTTTTAGCACTCAGATATTGGTGAATTATTCAAAGCGCTCAGGTGACATTGGCTCAGTAATAATAAAAATGCCAGCGCAGCTGCTGCTTCTGCTGCTGCTGTGGATCACCGCAACAGCTGTGGGCACAGCATAAATCCTGGTGTGATTGTTCCGCTGGCAGCAGCCCGAATCATCCTCCCCTGCACGTACACTTTCATTTCCTCTAATGTGTACGCACTCACACCCTATACCAAATAGTTGACAAGATCTGTGAAGGTAATGGCTGGGAGCGCTTCCTCATCCGAGCACTGTTCTTCTTTTCTGATTGTGTACGGGTCCTTATTGGCAATTTTCTGTAAATACCACACTTTGCAAATTGGATTCAATGTGTCACGATATATTGGTTTTTCCTTTTTGCTATTTTTTCCCGGCTTTGACGTCAACATTATCGTGGCGATGTCACTGATCTCTATATAATAGATTAGTGACAAAGAATGTTGACTCACAACATGGCGAACTGCGGAATGGTGGGAAATCTGTGACATCATCGGAAACCCATGTTGGGAAGGTGTCGTAGCACGGACCCACAACAGGGGGCGCAAATGAATGGACAATGAGTAAGCCAAAAAGTAACAATTTAATGTTGTGATAATACACAACTAAATGTACAGAAATTTGCACAGTCAATAAACACCAGGTGACGTGTGGGCAGGCTCGAAGATAGAAGACCCCTGACGAGAGAGAAGCCGCGTCCCACACGGCTTCCACCACCAACGGTCTGAAGAACACCGGAGCCACCAAGTCCCGAGTCCCCAGGTGGCCTCTGTCTTCAGCTGTCGACCCTGGTACTGCTGGCAGAAAGCAGAGATATGATGTATGAGTGTGAGTCCGCACACTCAGTAATCCACAGTCCAAACACAGTTAGGAGGGAGCACCTCCACCTCCAATCACACACTCGTAAAGCTCCTGGTTTAACCACTTATCTGAGTTGGGATGTGAGGCGAAGCCGTCGCTGTCACACCAAACACCAATCCCTCAGACAAGGAAACACTCCAGGAAAACGGCTGTAACAGAAGTTCAGGTTAAACACTCAAAGTGTCTGTCAGCAGAGAAATTACCTTTTTAATGGTAGTCGATTTCTCGGCGGGGAGGTGGAGTTGCAGTCCGGCTTAAGTAGTGGTGTAGATGAGTGACAGCTGGTGTGATGAGTGACAGCTGTCACTTCCTCTGGGTCTGGCGCCCTCTCGTGCTTGGAGCCCGCACTCCAAGCAGGGCGCCCTCTGGTGGTAGTGGGCCAGCAGTACCTCCTCTTCAGCGGCCCACATAACAACCCATCTACTATCGAAACTAATGTTTTTTGCTTGTTTTGTGGATTAGCTTTTCGGATAACTTTTAAAACCATCATCGGACCAATTATCTTCCGATAAATTTAGTTCCGATAACTTTCAGTCCACTAACATTTTTTTTTCTGCTGGTAAAGTGAGCAAAGTTTAACAGTCAAAATGTTCTTACACCCTAAAATCAAACATTTTAGTCTGTCTGTTGTGTGTTTGTGGCTGTCACTTGCTGATTGTGTCATCATTAAGCGCAAAATGTGATTGGACGGTTGATGCATGGAGCACTGTGGGTAGTGTGGTTCAGGTTCACTTTGGACATTACAGTGAGTGTTACTGTCCACTCGATGCAGAAACAAAACAAATTCATTTTAACTTTATTTTATTTTATTTCTTTGCAGCTGATGGCATAATTTAATCGCCAAGACTCGGTGGGAGAGAGATCTCATGGCACAGCTGTGTTACAGAGGGACTTTTCTTAGACACCGTTTTGTAAAATCAGGACGCTTTATGTGGATTATTTCTTCAGAATTTCATGAATCCCACTGAAACTAACAGGTAAGAATTTATATTTACTACATGTCTTTTACTCTGCCAATCAATGCATTAATGGACGTATTTCGGTTGTTTAAGCTGCAGAGTTCAAAGTGTGTGAAAAAAGTAGCAGCTTTTAGCTCGTAAATGACGGTGTATCTAATACTGAGATAAACTGTGACTTCTAATACTGTGTTTTACTGCTTTTGATGATGACAGTGTTTGGGGTTTTATTTTTTATTCATTCATTTTTCCTGCGTTCTTTTTGTGTTTGTGATCCTTGAATTTACCCAGCAGCCCCTGCGGAGCTTAAAATAAAACTGGTTTATCAGAAGCCAACATTGCAATCTGATGTGGCTGCGTCCAAATCAATACAAAAAGTTATCGGTTATCTGTAATAAAGGTAAGTTTATCGGTTTAGCGTCATAAAAGATAACTTTTCAGTTACTGCTAATGTTATCAAAGCTAAGTTTTTGGTTAGCTGTGCCCACCACTGGCCATTGGCATCAGATCTGTAGAAGCAGTGTTTACCAAAGCAAACAGAGCCTGATGTGCAGGCTGTACAAAGACACCCCTGAGACAGTCCAACACGTAGTGACATGCCACAAGATGCAACAAGGGACAGCATAAACTGAGAGACACAACCACAGTGCTGGGATAGTGTACAGAAACATCAAATCTGCAGAAATCTAAAAAAAAAAATCACATTGTCATTATGGGGGTATTATGTGTACAATTTTGAGAAAAAAAAATTGAATTTCATCTATTATGGAATAAGACTAACATAAAATGTGGAAAGAGTGAGGTGCTGTCAATACTTTCCGGATGCACTGTGATATCAATCATTCTGTTCATCTTCAATATAAATATAATCTTTAATCTCATATTAACTAGCATTTAGCATTTGTAGTCAATCTCATGTTGGAGTGTATCTTCATTTAACCATCATGACTCGGAGTCACACTATCACTTGCAGCAGCGGGTGGATTATAGGCCACTATCCCTTCCTTGTTCAGGTTCACAGTGAGCTCACTTTGATAGAGAGAGCTAATGGAGATGCATTTGAACTCGAGTTACTCAATTACAATCTGACATCAGTTTGAAGACCCCAGCTTTGCCTGAACAAACAGGCACAGAAAGCAGTTAATAAGTTACAGCTAAATGAATCTGGTGACAGAGCAGATATCATGGGCTTCATAGGGCTCCCGCTCAGAGTGGTATTGGAGAGACAGCGTATATTCTGGTGTCAGCTGATACTGTGAAAGAATTCAATTTGCTCACAGGTGTTTGGGTGACATTTTTATCTGCTGTGAGTAACATTAAATTGGACAAATTGCTTGAACCCCCCTTTTGGTGCCACACAAGAAGCTAAGCAAACCCACTGCAAGAAGCAAGAAGACAATTAGTTCAAAGGTTCAGCTCGAAAATGAAAGTGTGCGTCTGTGAAAATGGAGCTTCCCAATGTTTATCAGGGTGCACCGATGTTTATTTGGAGCTTTTATATTTTAGTCACTCTCCAGATACAGTAGTGGCAGGATAGATGCAGCACAGCATGTGTGTCTTTGCTACTTTTGGTGACAATATGTAATAGTGGAAGGCCTGTTGTGCTAAGCACAACCACTGACTGGTTAGTCCAGATGACAAGATCCCTTGGAGCGCACATCAGAGCTGTATTAATTGTAAGCTGTATGTATGGTATGTTTTCCTTCACACACACCCGTGTCCCAAAACAGCTTCAAGGAGCTAGACCTTCAACACCTCTGGCTACACTGAGGGAGGAGATATGGAACAAAACAATATTCTCTACTATATATATATATATATATATATATATATACGAGGTCTGTTAGAAAAGTATCCGACCTTTATATTTTTTTCAAAAACCATATGGATTTGAATCACGTGTGATTGCATCAGACAAGCTTGAACCCTCGTGCGCATGCGTGAGTTTTTCCACGCCTGTCGGTTGCGTCATTCGCCTGTGAGCAGGCTTTGAGTGAGGAGTGGTCCACCCCCTCGGCGGATTTTCATTGTCAGCAAATGGCGGAATGATTTGGGCTTTTTTTCCATCAGAATTTTTTCAGAAACTGTGAGAGACCTCCAGGTGGACACCGTTTGGAAAATTAATATGGCTTTCAGGGACGATTTTATGGGGATTACACAGATTAAGGCGTGATCCAGACGGTTTAAAGACCGCCCACAACTGCTGAGAGCACGGCGCGCTCCCAACCCCCATCGACAGGCTGACACCTCGCGGTGGAGCTGCATGGCGCAAAGCAACGCCGTGATGAAGCCTTCCAGGACATGTTGGGGCATGTCCAGCTCATGCACAATCACAATTGGATAATCACACGACTGAAAAGCAACCGGAATCCATCTGAAATCCACCTTTAAGCCGTCCTGTGAGACCAACACCGAGGTGGTTTTGTCCCGCGCAATGAACGGCTCCATGGCACGTCCCTCCACTTTTCTTTCCATGAAGCAAACTCCTGTAACGGTGGAATGTACCGAAAAAGTGCTGATGTCCACATCTTCAGCCTTTTTGTGAAAGTCAGACGACATCCCGGATCAACAAAGCCTTCACATTGGAAATGATCTGGTTGTTCCAGCGGGGTTTCAGCCTGTTGATCAGCGCTCGGAGCGCACCGCACTCTCAGCAGTTGTGGGCGGTCTTTAAACCGTCTGGATCACTCCTTAATCTGTGTAATCCCCATAAAATCGTCCCTGAAAGCCATATTAATTTTCCGAACGGTGTCCACCTGGAGGTCTCTCACAGTTTCTGGAAAAAAATTGATGCAGCAAAGCTCCAAATCGTTCAGACATTTATTTGCAATAAAAAATAGACGAGAGGGGTGGACCACTGCTCACACAAAGCCTGCTCACAGGTGAATGATGCAACCGACAGGCGTGAAAAAACTCACGCATGCGCACAAAGGTTCAAGCTCGGCTGATGCAATCACACGTGATTCAAATCCATATGGTTTTTCAAAAAAATAAAAATGTCAGATACTTTTCTAACAGACCTCGTATATATATATATATCATGGTCAGTGAGAATTCCATGTCTAACTGGTGTGCATTATTTTCGTATATACACACACGTAGTTCGGCGAGTTAAGTCACTGTAATATCACTCCGCTCTGGTTGTCACCATAGCAACACGCAAATCAGTTGGCGCAGATCAGCTGTGTTTTGACAGGTGAATGACAGAAACATGATAAAACATGGATTTCCAAGGGAATTTTAACATTTTTGGCCAAAATAAAACATTTGAGGAATGGGAAGAGGAGGAGAGCAAATGAGAAGAACAGCAAAAGCAACGGCATAAAGAATTAACATCGGACGAACTGGACAAGATTGATGACAGGAAAGAAGAAGAGAACGGTTGCCAAGGATGAAAATATCTTGAGACTGGCATAAAATAGTCTCAAATATTTACGCATTTTTATCAAGTTCTTTTAACTTAAATAAATATTTGTGGGTTAGCTCACTGTGTGGGACCATGGTATAAGCGGATTAAACAACTCGAAGCCTTGCATTATATAGTTTAAATGCGCTTCGCGGAGTGATTTAGAGTCCGCATCGTGCATTCAAACCGTATAATGCACGGCTTCGAGTTGTTTAATCCTTACATACATACATATATATGTGTGTGTGTGTGTGTGTGTGTGTGTGTGTGTGTGTGTGTGTGTGTGTGTGTGTGTGTGTGTGTGTGTGTGTGTATGTGCATCCAGAAAATATTCACTGCGCTGCACTTTTTCCACATTTTGGTGTGTCACAGCCTTATTCCAAAATGGATGATGTTTTTCAGCAGCAGGAACTGGGAGACTCGTCAGGATTGAGGGAAAGATGAATGCAGCAATGTACAGAGACATCCCGGATGAAAACCTGCTCCAGAGCACTCTTGACCTCAGACTGGGGTGACAGCTCATCTGCAGTAGGACAATTACCCTAATAAGCACATAGCTAAGACATCAGAGGAGTGCTGCAAAGAGGAATGGACAAAACTGCCCAAAGATAGTTGCGCCAAGCTTGTGGCATCATATTCAAGAAGACCTGAGGCCATAATTGCTCCCAAAGGTGCATCAACAAAGTATTGAGCAAAGGGTATGAATACTTATGTACGTGTGATTTCTTAGTTTCTTATTTTAAATTAATTTGCAAAATGTTCCAAAAAAAAAAAAAAAAAAAGTCATATTGTCATTGTGGGGTGTTCTGAGTAGAACTGTGTTTGTGTTCTTTTGAATATGATTACACAATGTGGTCAACAGAGTCTCTCACCCAACTTGAATATCTTGTGACAGCCTTCAATCATTAGTTATAATACACTGTCAGTCACAGGTAGACTTTGACAAGCTTAAAGAATCCCATATAATTGTGCAGGACAATTTATTTTTAACTCCATCAAGCCCCTCCATTCCAACCTGTCATTGTTGGATGTCCAGAAGCAGCACTGTGTTTCTGGGCAACAATTGCAGGCATCTCTGCCCCCCCGCTGCTTTAGGACCAAAGGTTGTAAGTTTTACATTCAGACCAGAGGGAAAAATTGAAGTTGAGCACAAAGTTAAAACAACACTTGTCTCCCTCTTGGTACCATCACTAAGATGCAAGGCTTTATTTGCAGTGCTCATTGGAGCAACTTGCATTTCAACACTGTAACATCAGTGTCTGTGTGAAAGGGTGAATGGGAAGTATCACTGAAAACCGAGCATTTGATGAATGGATAAAGCACGACACCTGCACCTCAACATAACAAGACAGAAATGTACATGATTGTGGGAAGCACTAACATAACAATAATAATATTAACAAGAGCAATCTGACATTTCTGACGTCCGCCAATCCAGATCACCTCCAAAATTCAGTGGAGTCTTCCATGGCCTAATATCTATCTGTGGTGCAAATTTAGTGAGAATCCGTGAAGTAGTTTTGACGAAGTCCTTCAAGGCCTATATAAAGTGAAATCTTGATCCAGAATCCATATCTGGATCACCTCCAATATTTAATGTAGTCTTCCATGGCCTAATATGTATCTGTGGTGAAACTTTAATCAAATCCGTGCAGTAGTTTTGATGTAATCCTGCTGAAGGACAAACAGACAGACAAACAAATAAATAAATAAATAGATGCAGATGATTTTGTTACGTCCTTGGCGGACGTAATAATAATAATAATAGGCTCTGGTGGTCAGGAGGTTACAGCAGGTTATTTTGACAAGCGGACCATCTTTGCGTGTGAGTGTGTCAATGGGTAAATGAATATGAGCAATCATCACAAAATGCATTTTGACTGGACCAGTTACTGATCTTAGATCAGGACATCTCTACCTACAACACTTACACATTTAGGTTACTTTATCCAGTCCATTTGTGCCCAGTGACCTGGTTTGCGCTGAGATTTTTGATTTGATTTTTGATTTGATTTAAAAAATAGAAAGAACTTTAACTCAGCCAAAAAGCATTTCTAAAATGCATTATACACCATTCTTTTTAGATTGTGAAGTAGGACCCTCAGCACTTCCAAGGCTTCAAAATGTTTGGTATAATTTGCTTTTTGCATATCATGCAGGACCTCAAGTCACATAAGTCTTTTTTTTTTTTCAAGAGGACACAAATCTGATCCAGGTCTGGAAAGATCCAACAAGGGGAAATTGGATTTCAGCAGCGGCATGAAAAATATAGTGTAACCACAGCCAAATTTACAATTTTTGTGATGTGAAGATATTTCAACAATTTAGGCATATACACTCTGTGTGTGTGTGTGTGTGTGTGTGTGTGTGTGTGTGTGTGTGTGTGTGTACATGCCTCCTCCCCTGATGGCTACTTTTCAGTGTGTGCATGAAACAATCGCCTGTTCTTTGAAACAAAAACAACCACTTAGGCATGAACAGCAGCGCTCGGGATCCCATCAATATTTCAGTCAGGTGTGTCGAGAAAAAGAGAGGAAGAGTGGGGGAGGGGGGGGGGATCAAAGTAGCAATGGAAGGGGGACCCTTGCCATTCTAAGGCATTCCTATAACTCTACACAAAGCTGTGTGTGTGTATGTGTGTGTGCGTGTGTCTCCACAAGTACCCCCGTCACTTGTACACACACACACCATTGTGCGTACCACCTCTGTCACCTTTCCTCTAATCAGAAGTTTAAATCAATGACATTGTCCAAAACTATAATTGCCACTCCTTAAACTGCTTCTCTCGCAATATGCTTTCAGCGGGAAACCACTCGGCAGCAGAAATACGCCTCTGCGTGTGTCAGTGTGTGTACGTGTGCGTTGGATTAAGAGTATTTTCTCATTATGGCAGTGTCTGAGAAGAAAGTGCTTCTCACATTGTTTTACAGCATCCTGAAAGCTCAGAGCTCAGCACTAAGCAGCATAATACCCCCTAGTCCTACTGATGCTGCAGCCTGGAGCTCCATCGCCACAAAACTGTTCACAAGCCAGAATCAATGCTCCTCATTAATGAAGCTACTTAACAAATTATTCCTTAGTAGTGACATTTACAGAAAAAAATAACCTGAAAGGTTTTTGCTTGGCGATTTATTTCCGCCTGGAAAGTCGATTCTCTGTCGTCTCTAAAGGCTCCTGATTTCTTTCTCTCTTTCTGATATCTTTTGTTCAGAAATCCAAAGTGAAAACAGGAAATTTCAGTGAAAGAACAAGGAGCGAAACACCTTAAGACAAAGGTCCTAATGAAAATTTATCTTTGGCAGCACCTGAAAACATTCCTGAAAACAGCATGAGGCTGCATCCTGTGTTCGCTCTGATGCAAATGCTTCAAAACTAGAATAAACAAGACACTGATTTTCTCAAAATGTATCTTTCTCAGACTTTGTACGCAAGTAGCAAATCACAGGGTGTGCTGTACATAACTACGAAGAAGATCTGTTTGATCCACTGGTGGCTCCTGAAAAATTACTCAGGAGGGACAATGATGACAATGATGACAATGATTAAGTTGACCCATTCAGTAAATACATTAAGCAAGACAATCATATCAATTTTCTATTAGCTGATGAACTCATACAGCAATACCTGCACTAGATGGCAGCATACAACAGAAATATCTCCCCTCTAGCTACATATATAAATTACAAGTGGAAACGTGTAGGTGGGCACCCTAACATCTGTGTGAGTGTGTTTGTGTGAATGGGTGAATGTGAGGCATAATTGTAAAGTGCTTTGAGTGTGTAATGCAGATGGAACTGTTAAGCACTATATTACTGTTACAACAAAAATCTTCCCTATACTCGTAAACCAGCCCTCATGACATACAAGAAAAAATAGGGCTGATAAATCATACACTTGTCATATCAATTTTACTGCCCTGAAGACTGTGGCAATAAATTCAGGGCAATACAAAAAAGACTGAAAATACCAGGGTTTGTATTGCACTACTTTTCATCCAAACAGGAGCCACCATTTCTCAGCCCCACCAATGACACACCCCCATTTTGTGTTACCCTGGTGGCAAGTGCATGATCCTGATACAGGATCCAGATCATTTCATTCAACCAACATGTCTGATCAAGGTGAGAGAGTTTTAGCCTCCCTAGCAGGGAGAATTCTACAACATGAGTCTCATACTAAAGTTGTGAGATGTCAAGAAGTTAGTGATGAGGACACACATGGCTTACAACCCCAATTCCAATTAAGTTGGGACGTTGTGTAAAATGTAAATAAAAACAGAATACAATGATTTGCAAATCCTCTTCAACCTATATTCAATTGAATACACCACAAAGACAAGATATTTAATGTTCAAACTAATAAACTTTATTGTTTTTGTGCAAATATTTGCTCATTTTGAAATGGATGCCTGCAACACATTTCAAAAAAGCTGGGACAATGGTATGTTTACCACTGTGTTACATCACCTTTCCTTCTAACAACACTCAATAAGCGTTTGGGAACTGAGGACACTAATTGTTGAAGCTTTGTAGGTGGAATTCTTTCCCATTCTTGCTTGATGTATGATTTCAGTTGTTCAAAAGTCCAGGGTTTCCGTTGTGGTATCTTGCGCTTCATAATGTGCCACACATTTTCAATGGGCAACAGGTCTGGACTGTAGGCAGGACAGTCTAGTACCTGCACTCTTTTACTACAAAGCCAAGCTGTTGTAACACGTGCAGAATGTAGCTTGGCATTGTCTTGCTGAAATAAGCAGGGACGTCCCTGAAAAAGACGTTGCTTGGATGGCACCTATTTCCAATTATCCTGTTCACTTGTGGAATGTTCCAAACAGGTTTTCTTTGAGCATTCATCAACTTCCCAGTCTTTTGTTGCCACTGTCCCAGCTTTTTTGAAATGTGCTGCAAGCATCCATTTCAAAATAAGCAAATATTTGCACAAAAACAAAAAAGTCCATCAGATTGAACATTAAATATCTTGTCTTTGTTGTGTATTCAATCAAATATAGGTTGAAGAGGATTTGTAAATTATTGTATTCTGTTTTTATTTACATTTCACACCACATCCCAACTTCGTTGGAATTGGGGTTGTAATAGAGACACAAGAACAAGAACATCACCAGGAAAATGGAGAGTGATGTAAACTTGTTCAGGGAATGGCTGAGTGGAACGAAGAAGAAGAGAGGACTCCTTGTTCTTTCTCTATGGTTCTCTATGGAGATGACAATAATTATATGGTTCTTGCTCTTTATGTTTGTTGTAATATGTGATGAATATCTTATTACATGTCTGTTTATGTATCAAGCGCTGTATCATGCCCTGATGCACATATCTGTTTCAGCCCGAGTCCAAAGGTATACGTAGCATAAATCCTCAATAATAATAATAAAAAAACATAATTTGCTTGGAACCCCTTGACTGATATACATGATTGCTAAATGAATGGTAATCTATTTCCACACAAAGAGTAGGTCAAGGCACCAACCTTCAATAGCACACAGTGACATGGCACACAATGCACACTCGAAAGTCGAGCAGCACTGGCGTGGTCTAAGCAGGTGCAAGGATATGCACGCAAATGCTGCATGGCACTGTCATGGATGTTCAGCGGCACTGATGTGACTGACATGATGACATCTTTGCACACACAGTACTCTGGACGGATGTGGACCATTACATTGTTATTATGTGAAAGAGGCTGTGAAAATTCCCCCAACTTTAGGCAGAAAGATCACCTAAAATAATAATCAAATCAAGTCAAGTACATAATAAAATAACAATAAATAATAATTAAAAACACAAGGAACATGTGGAAAGCCGCTCACTGACTTGCAGAAGATGTTCATGAGGTGCTATACATCAATATTACTGGCCTGGGTGACAACTGTTCTCTCCTCCCGCAAATGACCGTACAATCCTCCACTGGCCGAGCACCGTGATGCGCTCTAAGTGCTGCTCCATGTACACACGTGCTCTGTGATCCTCTGGAAGTGGTTCGATAAAAAATAAAATAAAAAAAATAGAGGCATCGTGCTGGCGTAGATCACATTCAATGCACAGGTGATGTGCACCGTGCACACGCTGTCCACATGTGCACAGTGGGTGTGCGCTGACCAGGAGCATTAAACTTAAATCCACCTCTTTCCTTAGAAAAATAAATAAATAAATGGAGGTAAATACAATGAATACTGGCCAGCTGGAGGCTGCTGGACTCATTTGGCTGCTTCCAGAAGCACTGTTCCTCTACGATTATATATAAAGAAAAGTGTGTGGCAACCCCTCACAAGTTGTCTCACTAGTTGCGCACATTCTGAGTCACAGAAATGACATGGTGAGGGGTACAAGGTGCCTGCCTGAAAATTTTTTTGCTTTGTTCAAAAATCAAGTGACGCATGGGCACCAACCTGCAGCTAAAGTGAGGGGACAGGGAACAGCTGTGAACCTCGAACCTCACAAATTTCCTCACGGATCATGTGCCAAGACCCTTAAGACTAGGACATTCATTTCCCTGCAAAGAAACACCTCTGTCCAGGGGCTTCATGCCTCCATAAGCTCTGCCCAGACATCTCTCAATCTCAAAGGCCAAGGGCCCAGAGACATGAATATCTGTGATAAGTGAAACTCTCTACAAGTTTGACATTTTCACTGCATTCAAATACACCTCCGTTGGCTGAATCCAGGAAGTCACTGAAAGCCTGGATTTAAATCTTGATTCAGAACAAATCCAGACACCTGGATGCTGCACTCCTTCTCAAGTACTGCAGTCAGGGCTTCCACTGCTTCCATTAACATCACTGACATCAAAGTGATGAAGGTCCCTATGCCAGATCACGTGTTTATCAAATGGACAGACAGAATTGAGGAATGACAGAAGGATGGATGACAAGATGATGGTAATACCTCTTTAGCAATCAGCTGAGAGGTAAAAACAAAATTTGGTTCACAAGTTTTAAATTTTTGGGGCTTTCTGAAATCAACACAGGGTTATATACATATGTACATAAATTATACACAATACACCAAATATTTGTTATGGTTGACTATCACAGTATGAACACTCTTCTTGGCAGAATTGTGACAGTTCAGTTTTTTAAGTTGCCTGGCACAGAGTGAACTTTTAAGTGTAAATTATGTTTTCCATAGGGTTGTGGTCAGACCATTCTAAAATCCTAATGTTAGCCAGCTTTCTTTATTCCACAGCTAACTTTGATGTTCATTTGCGTATACTGCCCTGCAGTATACGCAAATGAACAATAGATGTTGTCATACGTACTGAAGAATTCTTTGGTGGCCCTCAGTCTTGAGGAATCCATCTACGTCGAACAATGGATTGGTTCCACTGGCAGCAAAATAGCCCCAGAGCATGATTCTACCACCACAACAACTTAGAACATTTCCTCCAAGCATATCTCTGGTCATTGTGAGCAAACAACTCAATATTTGTCTCACCCTTTCTTCAGACATGGCTTTGTCTTTCTAACACTCAGAGTGTTATTTTATACATATTAAATCATACTTTCAATAATAAAGAGAATGTGTTTTAATTGTTTTTTTTTGTTTTTTTAACAAATACAGATCCCACAGAAAAAGCTTCAGGTTGGAATTGAACCCACAGCCTTAAGATTATTACCCGAGAGCACCACCTTTGAAAACTTACACCATGTGTCACAAAACCTCTATAATTTTTTAGTGAACACACAAACTGGATAAAAATTACATCTTCATAGAGTTAAACTGCCCTTGTTGAGAGCACTGACAAATCAGCACTGACAAAATAACTGACAGAGGCATTTTCCAACACAGTGCACCATTTAACACATTAAAATAACACTTTAAAGTAAGAAAAAAATCACTCCAGTTCTTACTGTGAAAGATCATATAATAAGATTGTATGGCAGCTCAATAACATTACTGAACCAGCAACATCTTATGGCTAACTAACTATTGCCTTTTATTTCATTCCAATAAATCTGTTTGTTTATTCTGTTCACTGCAGTTCAAAACAAAACTACACAAATGACAGTTCTAACTCATTCAACCCATTCTAATGTACAGTAGTCAATATATTACTGAGTGTGCAATCTCAATACACGTAAGTGTATGCCTAATAGACAGATCAACAGTGACTGTAACATGCATGCACATGCATGTTGCCACAGCGGATACAGCCAGACCCACATTGGTATTTGGCACAAGTTTTACGCCGGATGCCCTTCCTGACGCCACTCCAGGTTTACCTGGAGAAACACACACAGCGCCACTGTTGTTCCAAAGAGGTCTCCTATCCAAGTACTAACCAGATGCCGCACTGCTTAGCTTCTATGATCTCACGGGATCAGGCTTAGGCAGAGCAGACCGGCTCCTCAGTTGTAAATGTTTCAATGTTTGCCACAAATTGCATATTGTTGCTAGAAACATAAAATACAGCATTGTCCTTGAATTTGCATGTGAGATCTTCATTCACTATTGTTTCTTTATAAGAACCTTTATTGTTGTTGTACATAGATGAATACATACCAAATTTGCCCTCTGTATTTAACACATCGTACTTACAGTTAGACACAATCGAACCACGAGGAGAACCTCATAGTCACAGTCTGGCACCCAGGTAACAGCTTCAGATGTACAACCCCTGGCAATAATTATGGAATCACCGGCCTCGGAGGATGTTCATTCAGTTGTTTAATTTTGTAGAAAAATAGCAGATCACAGACATGACACAAAACTAAAGTCATTTCAAATGGCAACTTTCTGGCTTTAAGAAACACTATAAGAAATCAGGAAAAATAATTGTGGCAGTCAGTAACGGTTACTTTTTTAGACCAAGCAGAGGGAAAAAAATATGGAATCACTCAATTCTGAGGAATAAATTATGGAATCACCCTGTAAATTTTCATCCCCAAAACTAACACCTGCATCAAATCAGATCTGCTCGTTAGTCTGCATCTAAAAAGGAATGATCACACCTTGGAGAGCTGTTGCACCAAGTGGACTGACATGAATCATGGCTCCAACACGAGAGATGTCAATTGAAACAAAGGA
This sequence comes from Thalassophryne amazonica, assembly GCF_902500255.1. Classification (NCBI taxonomy): domain Eukaryota; kingdom Metazoa; phylum Chordata; class Actinopteri; order Batrachoidiformes; family Batrachoididae; genus Thalassophryne; species Thalassophryne amazonica. The sequence continues at coordinate 75,446,652 of NC_047104.1, forward strand.
GAGGATTATCAAACTCTTAAAAGAGGGTAAATCATCACGCAATGTTGCAAAACATGTTGGTTGTTCACAGTCAGCTGTGTCTAAACTCTGGACCAAATATAAACAACATGGGAAGGTTGTTAAAGGCAAACATACTGGTAGACCAAGGAAGACATCAAAGCGTCAAGACAGAAAACTTAAAGCAATATGTCTCAAAAATCAAAAATGCACAACAAAACAAATGAGGAACGAATGGGAGGAAACTGGAGTCAATGTCTGTGACCGAACTGTAAGAAACCGCCTAAAGGAAATGGGATTTACATACAGAAAAGCTAAACGAAAGGCATCATTAACACCTAAACAGAAAAAAAAACAAGGTTACAATGGGCTAAGGAAAAGCAATTGTGGACTGTGGATGGCTGGATGAAAGTCATATTCAGCGATGAATCTCGAATTTGCATTGGGCAAGGTGATGATGTTGGAACTTTTGTTTGGTGCCGTTCCAATGAGATTTATAAAGATGACTGCCTGAAGAGAACATGTAAATTTCCACAGTCATTGATGATATGGGGCTGCATGTCAGGTAACCCATCAATTGAAAGGACGTTTGGGGATGATGAAATCATTTTTCAAGATGATAATGCATCTTGCCATAGAGCAAAAACTGTGAAAACATTCCTTGCAAAAAGACACATAGGGTCAATGTCATGGCCTGCAAATAGTCCGGATCTTAATCCAAATGAAAATCTTTGGTGGAAGTTGAAGAAAATGGTCCATGACAAGGCTCCAACCTGCAAAGCTGATTTGGCAACAGCAATCAGAGAAAGTTGGAGCCAGATTGATGAAGAGTACTGTTTGTCACTCATTAAGTCCATGCCTCAGAGACTGCAAGCTGTTATAAAAGCCAGAGGTGGTGCAACAAAATACTAGTGATGTGTTGGAGCGTTCTTTTGTTTTTCATGATTCCATAATTTTTTCCTCAGAATTGAGTGATTCCATATTTTTTTCCCTCTGCTTGGTCTAAAAAAGTAACTGTTACTGACTGCCACAATTTTTTTTTCTGATTTCTTATAGTGTTTCTTAAAGCCAGAAAGTTGCCTTTTGAAATGACTTTAGTTTTGTGTCATGTCTGTGATCTGCTTTTTTTCTACAAAATTAAACAACTGAATGAACATCCTCCGAGGCCGGTGATTCCATAATTTTTGCCAGGGGTTGTACACCCTGCCTTTGTCAGGAGCAGAGAAAGGAGCAGATCCTAGGAAGCAAGCCATAAACCTTTTTGCTGTGAGACAACAGTGCTAACGACTGAGCTACCCTGCCGCCCATACTGTGGTTGCTGTTAGAAGGTGATGACACAGATGTGCTCCAGAGACCTTGAGATTGACAACTACGCAGGTACTTTGTGTGTGTGTGTGTGTGTGTGTGTATGTGAGTGTGTGTGTCGGTGTGTCTGTTTGTGCATGAGCTGCCAGTCTGTGTTAACCTTGGCTGATGTTCCATTAACCACAGACAGCAGTTTCCTTAACCTGACAATACATCGGCAACAGGGGGACACACAAACACACAACTGTGCAAAATACACAAACAACTAAGCGACTGAAATTGCTCACTGTCACAAACACTGGATATACAATCAGAAAAAGTTGGGATTGCATGGAAAATGCAAATGCTAAAAGGGGGGCAATTTAGGGCAAACAATCATGTAAAAAAAAAAAAATGAAATGATGTTATTTCAAACAGGAAAGTGTAATCATGATTTGGTAAAAAAAAAAAAAGCAGTATCCAGAAAAGGCTGAGTATTTGAGGAGCAAAGATGGGCAGACAATCTCGTTTGTCAACAAATGTGATAAAATTATTGAAATATTTAACATTCTTCAAGAAAGATTGGAAGGGATATTTCTCTCAAGAATGCATAATATCATTAAATGATTGAAAGTATCTGGAGGAATTTAGTGTGTAAAGGACAAAGTGCAAGCCAAAGCTGCACACCCATGATCACTGATTCCTCAGCTGAAACTACTTCAAGAACCGCCATTCATCAATAGCTGATATAACCACATGGGCTAAGGATTACTTTGAGAATCCTCTGTCAAGCACTAAAATATAGCATTGCATTCACAAATGCCACTTAAAGCTTTACTGTGCAAAAAGAAGCCTTATATTAACCTTGTCCAGAATTAGTGGTGACTTGTTTGGGCTCAGAGGCCGCTTGGTTGGACCATCACACAGTGGAAACATGCATTGTAATAAGAGGAATCAGCATTCCATATGTATTTTTGGAAGAAATTTACACTGTGTACTGTGCTAATCCGCTAACTGCTGATTATTGAAGCTAACATTTTCATGAGCTGATTAGCTTTCCAGAAAACTGTGAAAACCATCAGTGGACCAATTATCTTCTGATAAATTTTGTTCAGATAAGTTTTAGACCGTTCCCGTTTTTTTTTTTTACTCATACTGATTGGTTGACTAATTCATTCTGTGTAAAAACCAACACAAGTGAATCAATGTAACCATGGGCACAATTTGGTGGGGGATAGGGGGGACATGTCCCCCCCACCTTTTCAACTGGGGGGACAGAATATGGTATGCCCCCCCCCTTCTGACATATATGTGTGTACTTGAAACATGCTATACCAGTCTTATGTGCAAACCATGTCAGTCTTATGTGCAAAACCATGTCAGAATAGTATCTTTGTTTCTGCAGGTTTGTATTTTTAGCAGCATTGACTTGTTTACAACATCTGTTTCCTGTTTGTCACATTCTGAATTTTCTGGGAAAGCATTTGCCCAGATTTGAAACCAAAAAAGTTGCCTCTAGGGACTAGTGTCTACACATAAGTATCAATGGACCATATGCTAATTTACTAAATCCTGAAAGTTAGAAAAGGAAATCAGAAAAGCTATCTGGGACCTCAGAAAGCCCATCTGCAATTATTGCTTGATCTCCAAAATCAGTCTATGCAAGCGAAATCATGTTCAGTATGAGTGTTGTCATTAGTGCCACTTTGAAAATTAAATTAATAAGTAATTTATCCTAAACTTATGATCTGTTGTTTTTTCAAACTTATGTAAAAACAAATCTTGAGAAAAAAATACAGTATGCTACAGATAGTTAATAATTATTGAGCCTGTTCTTTCATATTTATGAATACATTTTACCACATTGCAGTTGTTTTTTAATGAAAACTCAACCTATCATTCTTTTGGTTGCCTTAGCCCACGGGGCCCAACCACCAGGCGCTCAGCCCGAAAGAGTGATGTGGGCCCGCCCTCCTGTGGGTTCACCACCTGCAGAGGGGGCCATGGGGGTCGGGTGCAGAGAGGATTGGGTGGCGGTCGAGGGCGGGTGGCCCGGCAGCCCGGTCCATGCTCACAGTCCCTGGCTGTTGGGACGTGGAATGTCACCTCACTAGGGAGGAAGGAGCCTGAGCTTGTGCGGGAGGTTGAGAGATACCGACTAGAGATAGTCGGGCTCGACCCCAACACACAGCTTGGGCTCTGGTACCCAACTCCTGGAGAGGGGCTGGACGCTTCATTTTTCTGGCGTCGCCCACGGGGAGAGGCGGAGAGCTGGGGTCGCATTGCTTATTGCTCCCCAGCTCAGTCGCCAAGTGTTGGAGTTCACTCCGGTGAACGAGAGGGTCGCGTCCCTACGCCTTCGGGTCGGGGACAGGTCTCTCACCGTTGTCTCGGCCTATGGGCCGAGCAGCAGTGCAGAGTACCCAACTTCCTGGAGTCCCTGGGAGGAGTACTAGATAGCGCTCCGACTGGGGACTCCATTGTACTCCTGGGGGATTTCAAGGCCCACGTGGGTGGTGACAGTGAGACCTGGAGGGGGGTAATCGGGAAGCATGGCCCCCCCGATCTGAACCCGAGTGGTGTTCAGTTGTTGGACTTCTGTGCTAGTCACAGTTTGTCCATCACAAACCCCATGTTCGAGCACAAGGGTGTCCATAAGTGCATGTGGCACCAGGACACCCTGAGCAGGAGGTCGATGATCGACTTTGTAGTCATATCATCTGACCTTCGGCCACGTGTCTCGGACACTCGAGTGAAGAGAGGGGCAGAGCTGTCGACTGATTACCATCTGGTGGTGAGTTGGATCCGCTGGGAGGGTAGGAAGCTGGTAAGACCTGGCAGGCCCAAACGTATTGTGAGGGTCTGCTGGGAACGACTGGCGGAACCCTCTGTCAGCGAGGTCTTCAACTCCCACCTCCGGGAGAGCTTCTCCCAGATCCCGGGGGAGGTTGGAGACATGGAGTCTGAGTGGACCATGTTCTCCACCTCCATTGTCGATGCGGCTGCTCGTAGCTGTGGTCGCAAGGTCTAATCCCCGAACCCGGTGGTGGACACCGGAAGTAAGGGATGCCATCAAGCTGAAGAAGGAGTCCTACTTATCTTTGTTGGTAGGTGGGACCCCAGAGGCAGCTGACAGGTACCGGCAGGCCAAGCGTGCCGCAGCCTGTGCGGTCGCAGAGGCAAAAACTTGGGTCTGGGAGGAGTTCGGGGAGGCTATGGAGGAGGACTATCGGTCGGCCTCGAAGAGATTCTGGCAAACCGTCTGACACCTCAGGAGGCGGAAGCAGCTCTCCACCAGCACTGTTTACGGTGCAGGTGGGGAGCTTTTGACCCTGACTGGGGATGTTGTCGGGCGGTGGAAGGAGTACTTCGAGGATCTCCTCAATCCCATCGTCACGTCTTCCGAAGAGGAAGCAGAGACTAGGGACTCGGAGGCGGACTCATCCATTACCCAGGCCGAAGTCACCGAGGTGGTTAGAAAGCTCCTCGGTGGCAAGGCTCCTGGGGTGGATGAAATCCATCCTGAGTACCTTAAGTCTCTGGATGTTGTGGGGCTGTCTTGGTTGACACGCCTCTGCAACATCGCGTGGCGATCGGGGACAGTGCCTCTGGATTGGCAGACCGGGGTGGTGGTCCTTCTGTTTAAGAAGGGGGACCGGAGGGTGTGTTCCACCTATAGGGGGATCACAATCCTCAGCCTCCCCGGTAAGGTCTATTCCAGAGTACTGGAGAGGAGAATTCAACCGATGGTCGAACCTCGGATTCAGGAGGAGCAGTGTGGTTTTTGTCCTGGTCGTGGCACACTGGACCAGCTCTACACACTCCATCGGGTGCTCGAGGGTTCATGGGAGTTTGCCCAACCAGTGGAGGAGTTTAAGTATCTCGAGGTCTTGTTCACGAGTGAGGGACGGATGGAGCGTGAGATCGATAGACGGATCGGTGCAGCATCTGCAGTGATGTGGTCACTGTATCGGACCATCGTGGTGAAGAGAGAGCTGAGTAGGGGGGCAAAGCTCTCGATTTACCGATCGATCTACGTTCCGATCCTCACCTATGGTCATGAGATTTGGCTCATGACCGAAAGAACGAGATCGCGAGTACAAGCGGCCGAGATGAGTTTCCTCCGCAGGGTGGCAGGGCGCTCCCTTAGAGATAGGGTGAGGAGCTCGGTCACTCGGGAGGAGCTCGGAGTCGAGCCGCTACTCCTCCACGTCGAAAGGAGTCAGTTTAGGTGGCTCGGGCATCTTTTCCGGAAGCCCCCTGGACGCATCGCTGGAGAGGTATTCCGGGCACGTCCCACTGGGAGGAGGCCCTGAGGAAGACCCAGGACATGCTGGAGGGACTACATCTCTCGGCTGGCTTGGGAACGCCTTGGGGTTCCCCCAGAGGAGCTGGAGGAGGTGTGTGTGGATCGGGAGGTCTGGGCGGCTTTGCTTGAGCTGCTGCCCCCGCGACCCAACTCTGGATAAAGCGGAAGAAAATGGATGGATGGATGGATGGGATAAAATGAGGTCAGATACTTTTAGGTGCACATCAGACAAGATCAACAGGCAGGCAGCGATATTCCCATTCTTGCTTTTGCAGGGGTGAAAGCAAACCAGTAATAACAATAAAAAAAATGCTTCCCGTAGATGAAGTTGTTGAGCTCCATCACAACACAGGTCAATCAGCTACTGGGGCTAGCTAGCTCACCAACTAGCGGGATAGAAAGATCAGGACTTCTCAAATTTTTTGGGGCTACTGACCCCTTACAAGGGAGAACGTTTTTTCAAGGATCCCCTCATAATCCTCACGCCAATTAAACATATGTTTACAACCACTAACGATCCCAGATGCCATAGAAATGATTTGTTTTAAACTTCTCAAACTAAATAACCTAAAACACTGGTTTCATAGAAATGAACACAACCAAATTAAATGTGAATAATTTTAGTAACATTTCTATCATTTTACACACAGGGTGATTTGCTCAAATAAAATTTTGACTTCACAACATTTTTCAAGTTGTAGGTCTTGAACAGGATCAAAACTGGCACAAATTAAACAGTTAATTTCCAAACCATTTTAATGCTTACTTTAGTGCTTCAACTCTAATGTAACTTATTTCCCCCATATTCACATACGTTCAGCATCATAACAGTATTAGTAATTAAGCCTTGTCATAAATAATTGCATTATTCTGTACACATATATTGTATTTTCACGATCCACTGAGCCACTAAATAAGCCCTCTGTGGTTTTTCTGAAGTTGTGTCCAAGTTCACCTTTCGTGTTTTCTGCTTTATATACTCCTCACACTTTCGACAAAAAAAAAAATCTTTAGTTTTGTCCTTACACTCCGGGTGCTTTGTAATGTGATGCCGCTTTAGTTTGGTGGGCTCATGAGTTAATTTGCTAGCGCCTGAAGACACAAGATACATTTTGGTCTTCTGTGGCTGTTTTAGTATAGCTGTGCTGTTGGCAATTATTGCCCGAGGCGGCACGTGTTGCAAGTCATTTTGACTGGTTTTAGATGCACTGACAGCAAGAATAATAGACAAAAAATGACACATGTTGTAATATCAAAGTTCTTTTTTACATTTTTCTGTCTAAGTTAAGAAAATAAATAACATTGAAAAGTTTAAAAACACATTAATATTTGATGGACATAGCATCTGCTCTCTTCTTCAAAAATGACACACTGTACTATTAATCCAATAAGACAGGCAGAGTTTTTCTGTCATGTTGACAGTTTAGGGTTTTTTCAACATTTCTGAGTGGGACTGCATACTTCTTTAAAAACCAATATAACCCCTAATTGTCTTGGTTGAACAAGAGCTAAATCTGGAGTGATTTGATTATCAAATCAGAATCAAATTTATTGCCAAGTAAGTTCTCACAAACAAGTAATTTGATCTTGGGTCATTGGTGCATAAACAACAATAATAAAAAGAAAACAAAAAAATAATTCTTTAAGAAGTAACAGGAAGACGTAAAGAAGTAAATCTGCTCTTTTAATGATGAAACCCTGGATGAAAAACTTTTCAAAAAGTTTCACTTTACTGTTTCACTGAGGCTATGTGGTAAAATTGCTTCACTGCTTTTTTACAGCGTGTAGCGTCCACTGTTCACACTCCCCCCCAGCTCAGCATGCTGCTCTCGTTGGAGCAAAACCTAAGCTAGTGGCACTCCTGAGAGTGTGCTCTCTTCCCTCCCTCGCTGGCTACGCAGGCAGAAGGAGGTGTTTTTATTGGAAGACTTTGACAGAGTTTCTGTTTTTTTTTTTCACTGTGAAACACTGTGCGCTCTGAGCTGCAGCGCTGTTCTGCTCGGGTCTCTGCCAGCAGGGGAGGGGGGACCAGGCAGTTCAGCCTGGCTGGATTAAAAAACTTCCTGAGAGCAGGGCACAGTATAACGGCGCTGTGATGACACTATAATGTCGTAACGCCGTTGTTCCATTGTCTGGGGAGAACCCTGTAAAGTCAGTATGACTGTTGGCATGTTGTCTCAGTTTAGCTGGTTTCGGCTTAGCATCACTTGATGAAGTGGATGTTCTGAAATATTTGTCCATTGTCGCTAGCTAGAAATACTAAGCAGGAGCTGTGCACCAGGTGCCTCATGAGTAATGCAACTGATACAAGATAGCGACGCGTGACAGATTTACGTGATGTGTCAATCATATGAGACTTTTTATTGACACAGAGCTAATCTAGGAGGGAGCAGTTGGTTTGATATGTTTGTTTTATGGCAGCATGGTGGATTAGTGTTTAGCACTGTTGCCTCACAGCAAGAAGATTATGGGTTCAATTCCCACCTGTGGCCTTTCTGTGTGGAGTTTGTTCGTTGTCCCTGTGTTTGTGTAGGTTCCCTCCGGGTGCTCTGGCTTAATCCCACATCCAAAGATACACAGGTTAGGTGGACTGGAAACTTTGTGTCTGCGGGTGTGGATGTGTTTGTTTGTCAAAATGTGGCACTGTGACAGACTGGCATTCTGTCCAGGGTGTAAACTGCCTCGTGCCCTATCACTACTGACCCTTAATTGGACTAAGCGGTTGAAGATGAGTGTGTGTGTTTGTTTTATTGGGGCAGCGGTCCGTACATGTAATTCTGCACTTTTTTTTTTTTACGATACGGCATAACTTTAAGAATTTATTACAAATTATTTTTCAGACCCGCAAGCTGTGGCTCCCGGACCCCAGGGGGCTGGGGACCCCAGTTTGAGAACTGTTGAGATAGATAGATAGATAGATAGATAGATAGATAGATAGATAGATAGATAGATAGATAGATAGATAGATAGATAGATAGATAGATAGATAGATAGATAGATAGATAGATAATGATGGAGGAGGAAAGACAGACAGCTAAAAAGAGATTAGAGACAGAGAGAACAAGGAAGACGAAGAGAGTGAAAGCAAGGTGGAAGGAGAGATGGAAATCCAGATGGAAAGAGAAATGTCTGGTTAACAAGGTGCTGAGCACAAAGAGCCCTGGGGAGTCCACGCTCCCTTACCCTCTCAGATTAGACATCTCTCTCTCTGTCGATCCCACTCTGCCTCTTGTTGTGGCACAAGGGGGAACATACCATTATCACAGGGGGATGCCCTGGCAGCCATCTCTCCCCCATTCTCTCTCTCACACAGGATCTCATTCGCCCTGACCTGCCTGATACACAGACAGTTTCTCCACATCCTCTCTTTCTACTCTGTCTCTCATCCATCTTTATTTACTCTTTCCAAATGAATATACCAAATGCAACATTTCATGGGCTTCTATGGTGAAAATACACATCAAAGTCACACAGAGCACACAAAAGTAAATGTAACTTCTTTGTCTTCCCTCGTTCTTATTCCTTCTCATCCTCATTGCACCCCAATCCCCCCCCCCCCCCCCCTTAGTTTAACATCTCTCCCCCACCTCAGCTTCTCGATGTGTCAGGACAAATTGGCCAAGACTCACATCTTTCTCTCTCCGTCTTCCTCTGTCTGGTCACCACTCAACCACAGAGCTCGAAAGAGAGGGTGAGACGGAGAGAAAGAAAGAAAGTGATACTGTGTGGAAAGAGGGGGAGGAGGGACAAGATGCATCAGAGGAAAAAGAATGATAGGGAAGACCTCACTGCCATCATGTAATAATGAAAGACAAAATAGAAGTATCTCTATAAAAGTAGTACTGCAGTGGTTCTCGAACTTATCTGTCTCGCACTTTGGGGAGGGACTCGTTCCTGTTGTGTACCACCAAAGCAGAAGAACAAGCCCCTCATCGAGGGTCAACTTGTATGGACTTAGTGGAGAGGAGTTTTGTCAAGACTAACACCCCTATTCAACAGGACACTGTTCTATTACAACCTCCCACGATCCAGAAAAGTGGGATAAAATGGCTTAAATCAGCATGCCTCCAATCAGGCTGACTTATAGTAGTGTTCAGAATAATAGTAGTGCTATGTGACTAAAAAGATTAATCCAGGTTTTGAGTATATTTCTTATTGTTACATGGGAAACAAGGTACCAATAGATTCAGTAGATTCTCACAAATCCAACAAGACCAAGCATTCATGATATGCACACTCTTAAGGCTATGAAATTGGGCTATTAGTAAAAAAAAGTAGAAAAGGGGGTGTTCACAATAATAGTAGTGTGGCATTCAGTCAGTGAGTTTGTCAATTTTGTGGAACAAACAGGTGTGAATCAGGTGTCCCCTATGTGAGGATGAAGCCAGCACCTGTTGAACATGCTTTTCTCTTTGAAAGCCTGAGGAAAATGGGACGTTCAAGACATTGTTCAGAAGAACAGCGTAGTTTGATTAAAAAGTTGATTGGAGAGGGGAAAACTTATACGCAGGTGCAAAAAATTATAGGCTGCTCATCTACAATGATCTCCAATGCTTTAAAATGGACAAAAAACCAGAGATGCATGGAAGAAAATGGAAAACAACCATCAAAATGCATAGAAGAATAACCAGAATGGCAAAGGCTCACCCATTGATCAGCTCCAGGATGATCAAAGACAGTCTGGAGTTACCTGTAAGTGCTGTGACAGTTAAAAGACGCCTGTGTGAAGCTAATTTATTTGCAAGAATCCCCCGCAAAGTCCCTCTGTTAAATAAAAGACATGTGCAGAAGAGGTTACAATTTGCCAAAGAACACATCAACTGGCCTAAAGAGAAATGGAGGAATATTTTGTGGACTGATGAGAGTAAAATTGTTCTTTTTGGGTCCAAGGGCCGCAGACAGTTTGTGAGAGGACCCCCAAACTCTGAATTCAAGTCACAGTTCACAGTAAAGACAGTGAAGCATGGTGGTGCTTCACTTTTTCCACATTTTATCTTACAGCCTTATTCCAGCCTTATTCCAAAATAGATTAAATTAATGTTTTTCCTCAAAATTCTACAGGTAATACCGCAAAAACACAATGTAAATTTTATTTATTGCAATTTTATAAAAAGACCCCCCCCCCCAAAAAAAACCTAAGAAATCATATGCACATAAGTATTCAGACTTTTTGCCATGATGCTAAAAATTGAGCTCAGGCACATCCTGCTTCCGCTAAGACAGCCTTGTCCAAGACAGAATTGTCTCAAGGCACAAATCTGAGGAAGGGTGCAGAAATATTTCTGCCGCTTTGAAGGTCCCAATGAGCACAGTGGCCTCCATCATCAAGTTTGGTTCCACCAGGACACTTCCTAGAGCTGGCCGCCTGTCTAAACTGAGCAATCGGGGGAGAAGGGCCTTAGTCAGGGAGGTGACCAATTACCCGATTGTCACTCTGTCAGAGCTCCAGCATTCCTGTGTGAAGAGAGGAGAACCTTTCAGAAGGCATGAATGCCAGGTATCATGGTTGGAGGAACCAGGCACCATCCCTACAGTGAAGCATGGTGGTGGCACCATCATGCTGTGAGGATGTTATTCAGCAACAGGAACTAGGAGACTAGTCAGGATTGAGGGAAAGATGAATGCAGCAATGTACAGAGACATCCTGGATGAAAACCTGCTCCAGAGTGCTCTTGACCTCAGATTGGGGCAATGGTTCATCTTTCAGAAGGACAATGACCCTAAACACACAGCTAAGATGTCAAAGGAGTGACTTCAAGACAACTTTATGAATGTCCTTGAGTGGCCCAGCCAGAGCCCAGACCTGAATCAGATTGAAATTTTAAGACTTATTTTTCATTTTGTATGGCTAGCATACTGGCATAGTTTTACGCTTTTTACTCTTTTCATTTTATTAGGAAATGGAGTGTGCCGCAGCCTTAACTTTACCTAAATTCTGGGTCTTTTAGTGAAGCTTAGGGCTAGTGGCGTCGATCACCTTAGTATTTCCTGTTTTTCTTGTTGTTTAATGCTGGCAAACTATACTGTATTTCTTGTCTTTCTGATGCCTGATTCTGTTTTTTTTTTCTCTGTTTAAGGTGCAGCTCCATCCAGAGATGTGTGTGGTATTTGTGCTGGAGACTCTCCTGTCCTGTGCACCAACTGCATTTCCTGTATATTTGTTTTGTGAATTGTTCTGTAATTTATGTCCGTGCATGGCCCAAGCAGAGGGTCTGTTGGGAAAAGTGTAGTGACACAGACCCACAACAGGGGGCATAAATGAACGGACAATGGATCAGCCGAAATACAACAATTTAATGTTGTAAATGTGCACAACGGAAAAAACAGACAAATGCAATTTAGAACAATAGTCAATAATACGAGGTGACGTGTGGGCAGGCTCGAGGATAGAAGAAGTCTGTCCAGAGCAGAGCCGGGTCCCACACGATTTCCACTGCCCACGGATCTGGAACACACCAGAGCCGCCAAGTCCTGAATCCCCAGGTGGCCACCGTCTCCAGCTGTCAGATCGGTACTGCTGGCAGGAAGCAAAAACAGTTTATGGTGGGTATGTGCACACCCAGCAAAACAATCAGCAAACAGTTCTTTTCCACTTGGAGGGAACACCTCCACCTCCGACTCAGGAACAATGTAACGGCAGAGCCTGAACCACTACTTATCGTATGTGGAGTGAGGAGTGAAGGTCGTCACTCCTCCACCGTCCACAAAACCCAGCTCCCAGCTGCAAATAGAGGTACAGGAACTCCTGCAAATAGTTCAGAAAAGGATTACATGCATTCGGCACAACAGCGGCTGAGAATTTTACCTTCCAGGTAGGCTGATATCTCGGCAGGGAGGTGGAGTTGCTGCCCGGCTTTTATGGAGATGGTGATGATGAGGAACAGCTGTCAGGTGGTGATGAGGGACAGCTGTCATTTCCAGCTGCTCCCGTGAGGCGGCAGCGCCCTCTCGTGCCTGAAGCCCGCCATTCAGGCAGGACGCCCTCTGGTGGTGGGCCAGCAGTACCTCCTCTTCAGCGGCCCACCCAACAGGACCCCCCCCCCCCAATGGGCGCCTCCTGGCACCCGACCAGGTTTGTCGGGATGACGGCGGTAGAAATCGGCCAGGAGGGCCAGGTCCAGGATAAAGCTCCTCTTCACCCAGGAGCGCTCTTCGGGTCCATAACCCTCCCAGTCCACCAGATACTGAAACCCCCGGCCCTTTCGACGGACGTCCAGGAGCCTGCGCATGGTCCAGGCAGGCTCTCCGTCTATGATCCAGGCAGGAGGTGGCGCCGGTCCGGGGGTGCAGAGTGTTGATGTGTCGTAAGGTTTGATATGGGAAACATGGAACACAGGATGAATCCGCAGTGAAGCTGGCAGCTTCAGCTTCACTGCGGCCGGACTGAGGACTTTGAGTATGGAGAATGGTCCAATTAATTGGTCTTTCAGTTTCTGGGATTCTACATGAAGGGGGATGTCCTTGGTAGATAGCCAAACCTCCTGCCCGGGCTGGTAATCAGGGGCCGGGGAATGCCGGCGGTCTGCATGGGCCTTGGATCTCGTCCGGGCTTTAAGCAGGGCAGAGCGGGCAGTGCGCCACACCCGACAGCACCTCCTTAGGTGGGCCTGGACCGAGGGCACCCCGACCTCCCCCTCCATGAGCGGAAACAATGGGGGCTGGTACCTCAAACATACCTCAAACGAGGAGAGGCCGGTGGCAGATGAAACTTGGCTATTGTGAGGGTACTCAATCCAGGCCAGATGGTCACTCCAGGCCGTCGGGTGCGTGGAGGTCACGCAGCGGAGGGCCTGCTCCAAATCCTGATTCACCCGCTCTGCCTGTCCGTTCGTCTGGGGATGGTACCCGGACGAGAGGCTTGCGGTGGCCCCCAGTTCCCTACAGAAACTCCCCCAGACTTGCGAGGAGAACTGGGGACCACGGTCTGAGACGATGTTGGCTGGAATCCCATGCAGACGCACGACATGGTGGACCAGGAGGTCTGCAGTCTCCTGGGCCGTCGGGAGCTTTGGGAGGGCCACAAAGTGGGCCGCCTTGGAGAACCGGTCCACTATCGTGAGAATGGTGGTCATGCCCTGGGACGGCGGGAGGCCCGTGACGAAGTCCAGGCCGATGTGGGACCAGGGGCGATGAGGCACAGGTAACGGCTGGAGGAGTCCTTGTGCTCTTTGATGGTCTGCCTTGCCCCTGGCGCAGTTGGTACAGGCCTGGACATACTCCCGGACGTCGGCTTCCATGGACGCCCACCAGAAGCGCTGCTGGACCACTGCCATGGTTCTTCGCACCACTGGGTGACAGGAGAGCTTGGAACCGTGACAGAAGTCCAGGACTGCAGCTCTGGGACTGCAGCTCTGGCTTCTGGTGGGACGTAAAGTCTGTTCTTAGGGCCGGTCCCTGGGTCCGGGTTCCGTGCCAGGGCCTCCCGGACGGTCTTCTCCACATCCCAGGTGAGGGTGGCCACGATAGTGGACTCAGGGATGATAGGATCCGGTGGATCTGACAGCTCGGTTTTGACCTCCTCTTCGTGGACCCGGGACAGGGCGTCAGATCGTTGATTCTTGGTCCCGGGGCGGTAGGTGACCTGGAAGTCAAAACGCCCGAAGAACAGTGACCAGCGGGCTTGCCTGGGGTTCAGACGCTTGGTGGTCCCGATGTATTCCAGGATCCGATGGTCCGTGAAAACCGTGAATGGCACCGCAGCTCCCTCCAACAAGTGTCTCTACTCCTCGAGAGCCTCTTTCACCGCTAGGAGTTCCCGATTGCCAACGTCATAGTTCCTCTCTGCCGTGGTCAACCTGCAGGAAAAATAGGCACAAGGGTGGAGGACCTTATCGGACTCCCTGCTCTGGGACAGCACAGCTCCTGTCCCTGAGTCAGAGGCATCCACTTCAACGATAAACTGGCGGCTAGGATCAGGCTCCACCAGAACTGGCGCAGTCGAGAACCGGCGTTTCAACTCCCTAAACGCGGCATCACACCGATCCGACCAGGTGAAGGGGACTTTAGTGGAGGTAAGGGCCGTCAGGGGGCTAACTACCTGGCTGTAACCCTTGATGAACCTCCGGTAGAAATTTGCGAAGCCGAGGAACTGCTGCAATTTCCTACGGCTCGTCGGTTTGGGCCAATCTCTCACCGCCGCAACCTTGGCCGGATCAGGGGCGACGGAGTTGGAGGAGATTATGAACCCCAAGAAGGACAAAGAAGTGCAGTGGAACTCACACTTCTCGCCCTTCACAAACAGCCGGTTCTCCAACAACCACTGCAGGACCTGACGTACATGCTTGACATGGGTCTCAGGATCCAGGGAGAAGATGAGGATGTCATCCAGGTATACGAAGACGAACTGATTCAGGAGGTCCCCAAGACGTCATTTACCAATGCTTGGAACGTCGCAGGGGCGTTTGTGAGGCCGAACGGCATGACCAGGTACTCAAAATGACCTAACGGGGTGTTGAATGCCGTCTTCCATTCGTCTCCCTTCCGGATCCGCACCAGGTGGTAAGCATTACGAAGATCAAGTTTTGTAAATATTTTGGCTCCATGCAGGGGCGTGAACACTGAATCCAACAGGGGCAACGGGTATCGGTTGCAAACCGTAATCTCGTTCAGCCCCCTGTAATCAATGCATGGACGGAGTCCGCCGTCTTTCTTGCCCACAAAAAAGAAACCAGCACCCATCGGGGAGGTGGAGTTCCGGATCAGCCCGGCAGCTAACGAGTCCCGGATGTAGGTCTCCATTGATTCGTGCTCTGGACGTGAGAGGTTGTACAGCCTGCTGGACGGGTACTCGACGCCCGGGATCAAATCAATGGCGCAATCATACGGACGGTGTGGGGGAAGAGTGAGTGCCAGATCTCTGCTGAAGACATCAGCAAGATCATGGTACTCCTCAGGCACCGCCGTCAGATTGGGGGGGGAGTTTAACCTCCTCGTTAGCGGTCATACCGGGGGGAACCGAGGATCCTAAACACTCCCGGTGGCAGGTTTCGCTCCACTGAGCCACAACCCCAGACGGCCAATCAATCCGGGGATTGTGTTTTATCATCCATGGGAAGCCCACAATAACGCTGGAGGTAGAAGGTGTTACAAAAAACACAATCTCCTCCCGATGATTCCCAGACACAACCAATGTTACTGGCTGTGTCTTGTGTGTAATTAAAGGGTGAAGGGTGCCATCTAGTGCCCATACCTTCAATGGTGAAGGAAGGGCCACTAGAGGGAGCCCCACTTCCTTTGCTCATCTGCTGTCCAACAGATTCCCTTCCGACCCTGTGTCCACCAGTGCTGGGGCGTGAAGGGTTAGATCCCCACTCAGGATCGTAACTGGGAGTCATGCAGATTTATGTGCGCACCCCTCGTGCATGTTATGACCCACCCTTAGCCCAGTCTCTAAGGGCGAGTGTTGTCGTTTTGGCCATTTGGAGCAGTTTTTCTGTATATGTTCTTTTGAGCTGCAGAGAAAACACTCCCCGCGGGCCAGCCTCCTCAATCTGTCATCTGATCTCATTGTGGCCCTGCTCGTTTCCTTAACAACATCAGCAGGGGGAGCTGTTGCCACACGGAGCCCTCTGGCTGTGGATCGTGGGGAAGACGGCTCCCTTTCGGACCCGGAAGGAAGAGGGACGGCTTGTGCCTGACCACACCCTTCGCCCCGCTCTCATCGATGTTCTGCTAATCGGTTGTCTAACCGTACTACCAGGTCGATAAGCCTGTCTAAATCCCGCGGCTCATCCTTAGCCACTAGGTGCTCCTTAAGGACAAGAGACAGTCCGTTTACAAAGGCGGCGCGGAGTGCAACAGTATTCCAGCCGGCCCTCGCTGCCGCGATGCAGAAGGCGACTGCATACTCGGCTGCACTCCGACACCCCTGTCTCATAGACAGCAGCACACTCGAAGCGGTCTCGCCTCTATGTGGGTGATCGAACACCAGTCTGAACTCCCTCACAAACTCAGTATATATCGTTAGAAGCCGTGCATTCTGCTCCCAGAGCGCCGTAGCCCAGGCGCGTGCCTCACCTTGAAGCAGATTAATAACATAAGCCACCCGACTGGAGTCTGACGAGTACATAACGGGACGCTGTGCAAAGACGAGCGACCACTGCATCAGGAAGTCTGTGCACGTCTCTACACAACCTCCGTATGGCTCCGGAGGGCTTATGTATGCTTCAGGGGATGGTGGGGGGGTTCGTTGAACGACCAGTGGAATATCTCTATTCGGCACCTGAACAGCAGGAGGAGGTGCTGCAGCAGCGCCCTGCATGCGCGCTTCCACCTGGGCGGTGAGAGCCTCCATCCTCCGATTGAGAATAACATTCTGCTCGGTCACCAAGTCCAACCGAGCATTGAAGGCGGTTAAGATTTGCTGCAGCTCACCTAATACGCCTCCTGCCGGCGCCTGTGCACCCTGCGTTTCCATTGGTGGTTCACTCGATGGTTGACGGCCCTCGGGATCCATGACGTTGGCCGAGATATCCTGTTGGGAAAAGTGTAGTGACACGGACCCACAACAGGGGGCGTAAATGAACGGACAATGGATCAGCCGAAATACAACAATTAAATGTTGTGAATGTGCACAACTGAAAAAACAGACAAATGCAATTTAGAACAATAGTCAATAATACGAGGTGATGTGTGGGCAGGCTCGAGGATAGAAGAAGTCTGTCCAGAGAAGAGCCGGGTCCCACATGATTTCCACTGCCCACAGATCTGGAACACACCAGAGCCGCCAAGTCCTGAATCCCCAGGTGGCCACCGTCTCCAGCTGTCAGATTGGTACTGCTGGCAGGAAGCAAAAACAGTTTATGGTGGGTATGTGCACACCCAGCAAAACAATCAGCAAACAGTTCTTTTCCACTTGGAGGGAACACCTCCACCTCCGACTCAGGAACAATGTAACGGCAGAGCCTGAACCACTACTTATCGTATGTGGAGCGAGGAGTGAAGGTCGTCACTCCTCCACCGTCCACAAAACCCAGCTCCCAGCTGCAAATAGAGGTACAGGAACTCCTGCAAATAGTTCAGAAAAGGATTACATGCATTCGGCACAACAGTGGCTGAGAATGTTACCTTCCAGGTAGACTGATATCTCGGCAGGGAGGTGGAGTTGCTGCCTGGCTTTTATGGAGATGGGGATGATGAGGAACAGCTGTCATTTCCAGCTGCTCCCGTGAGGCGGCGGCGCCCTCTTGTGCCTGAAGCCCGCCATTCAGGCAGGACGCCCTCTGGTGGTGGGCCAGCAGTACCTCCTCTTCAGCGGCCCACCCAACAAGGGTCACCCCTTTGAGTGTGGTCTGCTTGAGGTTTCTTCCTCAGAGAGAGTTTTTCCTTGCCACTGGTGCTCTGGGGGTTGGTAAGGTTAGACCTTACTTGTGTGAAGTGCCTTGAGGCAACTCTGTTGTGATTTGGCGCTATATAAATGAAAATAAATTGAAATTGGAAAAAAAAAATTAACATCTCTGGAAAGATCGGAAAATGGCTGTGCACCGACGCTCCCCAGC
The DNA here is from genome assembly GCF_902500255.1 of Thalassophryne amazonica. Taxonomy (NCBI): domain Eukaryota; kingdom Metazoa; phylum Chordata; class Actinopteri; order Batrachoidiformes; family Batrachoididae; genus Thalassophryne; species Thalassophryne amazonica. The sequence continues at coordinate 75,464,739 of NC_047104.1, forward strand.
CAATTTGATGGAGCATGAGAGGTGCTGCAAAGAGGAATGGAGTGTAGGCACACTCATCTTCACCTCTTTACCATTACTTTAGACATTTGACCCCAAATACTTAAACTTGCTTACTTTCACTTATGCTAATTTCACCACCTCTGTTCCTTGTAACTTCACTATTCCACGGGGTCCCTCCCATTCACACACATGCACTCAGTCTTACTCCTACTGACTTTAATTCCTCTTCTCTCCAGGGCATATGTATCTCTACATCTCCAGGCCAGTTTCAACTGCATCAGGAAGAACATCCCAAATATTAAAAAGTCCTGCAAAATCAATATCTAGGTCCATACAGGAGCAGTTGGAAGAAGAATGAAAGGATAGGTACAACCTTTTCAGCATTAACATTTCATGAAATTATATGAAGATGTCTGATATCCCAACTTTTAAAATATGTCCAACCATTTAGTGGCTTGAACCTGAAATTTTACAACCTCCTGTCAAAGTTACACTCAGTTAAGTTACAGTTAGTGTAATCAAACTTCTTTTTCCATGATTGTACTAATAATAATAAACACACAAATGAACAACTTGAAGCAAAGTAAAGCAAAGGGTCATTACTTCCAAGAGTTTTACATCTAAGGGTTTGATTTATTTTCACATTTTATTCTCACTACAAAATTCAATAGTTTATTTTTTGATGCAGTTTCTGCTATTTTACCACATTACGTAAAATAGAAATACTGAAGAAAATTTCTGACCATATGTTTGAGTGGGACTGTACATGCACTATGTATGCCCAGTGGCACGCGCCGTCACTGCCATTCTCGTCAACTACATTTGCGTCACATATCCACACCGTGTATATTATATGGAAATGTGCACAAACAACAGTAAACATTCACATTTTTTTTCTCCGATGCACAAACAAACATACTCTCTGTGCTGTACACACACTTTGTCATACTTTCATACTCTGTCGCTCTCTCGTGCACATACACAGAGACTCACAGTATGGCGACAGAGATCAGAGAAACGGGCAGAAAATAATAGAATCTTCATCCCAGTAATCCATATTCATTCTTCTCATCCCTCCTCGCCTCATCCCTCCCTCCCTGCATGCCACGCTCCCCTGTATCTGACATTCAAATGAGTTGTCTTTTCTTTCTTGTTAGACACACACACGCACACACAAATGCATAAACACTCACTCACCCACTCTCACATGCTCACACGCGCACACACTCATCCTCTTTCTTGGATACTTTCTGCCCCGTTGCACCCGTGATGGCAAATTGAGCGCCTCTCTCTCTTTTTCTCTCACTCACCCCATCTCCGTTGACTTCTCTCATCTTTCCCCCATCTTTCCTACCCAGCTCCCCCCCAACCCCTGCAGACCCTCCCCCCCCGTGCTCTCCATCCTCCACTCTCTCTGGGTGTGATTTGACTATAGTGGCAGGTAGGGTTGGATCACAAACCAATGAAGGAAGGGGAAAAGCCTTTATGTGGTGAACGGGTGCGTGTCTGACACATAGTTAAGACATCTTGCCAACTCACAGCAATGCATTTTCAGAAGTACAACAAAGGTGGTGGAAAAGGTTTTCTACAAGGAATGTCTGTGAAAATATGGATATTTTTCTCTTGGCTCTTTGTAAATAATTAAAAGAAGTGTGAACAAAATTAATAATAAAATGTATCTATGTGTGCATTCATCTATAAAAGTTTGAAACATAATACATGGAAATACATGATAAAAACAAGAAAAAAAAAATACATAGATTATCGTTTGCATTGCAAAATAAAGAAAATTAGATTGCTTTAAGATAAAAAGTAGCATTATGTTCAGGTTTGCCCTTAATTAGAATGCATCCAGAAAGTATTCACAGTGCTTCACTTTCTCCACATTTTGTTATGTCAAAGCCTTATTTCAAAATGGAGTAAATTCATTCACACACAACAACCCATAATAACATGAAAAGGTTTACTGAAATTTTTGCAAATTTATTAAAAGTAAAAAACTAAGAAATAACATGTACCATACATAAGTATTCACACCCTTTGCTCAATACTTTGTTGATGTACCTTTGGCAGCCATTACAGCCTCAAGTCTTCTTGAATATGATGTCACATGCTTGGTGCACCTATCTTTGGGCAGTTTTGCTCATTCCTGTTTGCAGCACCTCTCAAGCTCCATCAGGTTGGATGGGGAGCATCGGTGCACAGCCATTTTCAGATCTCTACAGAGATGTTCAACCGGATTCAGGTCTGGGCTCTGGCTGGGCCCCTCAGGGACATTCACAGAGTTGTCCTTAAGCCACTCCTTTGATATTTTGACTGTGTGCTTGGGGTCATTGTCCTGCTGAAGAGCGCTCTGGAGCAGGTTTTCATTCGGGGTGTCTCTGTACATTGTTGCATTCATCTTTCCCTCAATCCTGGCTAGTCTTCTAGTTCCTGCTGCTGAAAAACATCCCTACAGCATGATGTTGCCACCACGTTTCACTGTAGGGATGGTGCATGGTTTCCTCCAAATATGATGCCTGGCATTCACGCCAAAGAGTTTAGTCTTCATCAGACCAGATAATTTTGTGGGCTGCCATGTGCCATTTACTAAGTCGTGGCTTCCGTCTGGCCACTATACCATGTTGGCCTGAATGATGGATTGCTGCAGAGAAGGTTGTCCTTCTGGAAGCTTCTCCTTTCTCCACATAGGAATGCTGGGGCTCTGACAGAGTGACCATTGCGTTCTTGGTCACTTCCCTGACTAAGTCACTTCTCCCCCGATTGCTCAGTTTAGACAGGTGACCAGCTCTATGAAGAGTCCTGGTGGAGCCAAACTGCTTCCATTTACAGATGATGGAGGCCACTGTGTTCATTGGGACCTTCAAAGCAGCAGAAATATTTCTGCACCCTTCCTCAGATTTGTGCCTTGAGACAGTCCTGTCTTGGAAGGCTACAGACAATTCCTTTGACTTCATGTTTGGTTTGTGCTCTGACATGCACTGTCAACTGTGGGACCTTATATGTAGACAGGTGTGTGTCTTTCCAAATCCTGTCCAGTCAACTGAATTTACCCCAGGTGGACTCCAAATAAGCTGTAGAAACATCTCAAGGATGATGAGTGGAAACAGGATGCACCTGAGCTCAATTTTGAGTTTCTTGGCTGTAAATACTTATGTACAAGTGTTTCTTAGTTTTTATAAATAAATAAATAAATAAATAAATAAATATATATATATATATATATATATATATATATATATATATATATATATATATATATATATATATATATATATATATATATATTATTTTTAATAAATCTGCAAAAATCTAATCAAATATTACCACTGCTACAGCAACAGTTACAAATACACTTATTTTTATGTGCTTCAGGTGTTTCACAACTGGACAAGTTATTTTACCGTCAAGATATAAATGCAGCTTGTGAAAATCAGAAAACAGCATAAAATCACTGATTGCTGCTCATTAACCTGAGCAGAATTTTGGAGGGAGTATACTATGTTGAGGCACTCAAATATTTTTCTAAAGCTATATAGTCTGACAAAATCATCATAAACTCATTTTAGCAAGATAGTACTGTCCCACAGGCTGAAGCGGTTTTGAAAAAGGCCAATGTAATATTGGTTTTCGTTGCAAAAAAGGGCTCACTATAGGCTTTATTTTTAACAGTAGGTACAGAAATGACTAGCAGTGGGGCACAGGCTTATTCAATCCATGTCCAAGTGCAGTTTGCTATTTATGTAAGTGGCAGAAAATACTAGCACAAAGCAGAAAGGTTAGCTTTAAAGAATGCATTATTTATGGCTGTTTTGTAGTCCAAACATGACATCAAAGAAACAGAGTGACACCTGGACTTCCCTTGAAACTGGAGTGCAGCAGGTGCACAGCACTATGGTATTTAGGAAACAATTTCTTGTGTGTTAATGGATTAATGCTAAGATATGACAGGCACACAGTGTACAGCGGCTATCAAAGCTCCCTGAGGTGAATCACTGAAGCAAAAAGGTGAAAGCGTTTTGTTTTTTTGTTTTTTTTGCCATGAGAATTTACTCATTTTATTTACTGGATGTCTTGAGCAGGGTGGTGGCCAAGTGGTTCATGCACTTGGTTTTAGTGTGGAAAGTTCCTAGTTCAAATCCCACCCCTGCCACATTTCTCTGTGTAATACAGAGTTGTGTCAGGAAGGGCATCCGGTGTAAACTTGTGCCAATTCAACATGCAGATACACCTTGGATTTGCTGTGGCGACCCCGAGTGCAAACAAGGGAGCAGCTGAAGGGACTTACTTACTTTTTATTGGATGTATTAATTCACTTTCATTGTGTATTTTTAAAACATGATGCCTGTCTCTGAAAGAGACAGAGTGTGTGTGTGTGTGTGTGTGTGTGTGTGTGTGTGTGTGTGTGTGTGTGTGTGTGTGTGTGTGTGTGTGTGTGTGTGTGTGTGTGTGTGAAAGAGAGAGAGAGGTGGGCAAATATAAGGTTTCGCCCTTCACCTACTATGACCATAATATGGTGTGTTATTAATATTATTCCATTGCAGGTGACTGGTGATGATATGTGACGCAGAGCAGAGTGTGTGTGTGTGTGTTGTGAAGCCAGTTATGCAAGGCACATGTCACTGTTGTGCTCTTTATACAGTGCTAGAAAGTGCTGGACTTTTGTCGAGATTTTTGGTCTGAGGCTCAGTCAAGCGATTTCTGATGACTGATATTTTCAGTGTGCCAGCTCTGCAACAGAATGCTCCTCATTTTTTTAGACTGACATGTCCACATGAACATGGTGCACTATAACAACAGCATCAGGTGCAAATTATCAAAGGCACTTTCAAAGGGGTTTGCGCTGTTTTGTGCTGGGGGAACAGGAGGGGTGGAGGTCATCTCTCCATGTAAAAGCAAACCTGAAAGGTTGTTGTATACTATCTCAGAGAGATACATCACCATCTTCTTCTTCTTCTTCTTGTGTATGAGTGTTGTAAAGCTCATCCAACAATGTTGGCCAGGTGTTGAAGTCATCTCTCCATATCGTCATCTATGGTTATCAGGTTGTGATGGGTAGGGGTAGGGTGAAGGATCTTACATTTACCCAGTATGTGAGCCGCAGTCTGGGCCTCTGTTCCGAACTCGCATGAAGCTGATGGGTTTCAACCTCCGTTGATGCATATCTGCACCAAAACAGCCCACTCCAGCTCTGAGATGAATTAAGGTTACAACAGGCTACGCGGGAGGTCATAACCTGAGGGTGTGATAGTGTTAGGGGCTACCATTTGCTGGACAGGGTGATGGTTTTGAGCCCACTCTTCGTTCCAGGCCTCTATGATTTCGTAGTTGCGGTTATGGAGAGTTGCTTATTGGCGGTAGAAGGGGTGACGCAATTTCAGGCATTGAGGGCCAAGGCTTTGAGGATCTGGGACTAGGCTGTGTAAAGGATGTTCTTCATTTGCCCAAGCCTGGGGTACATTTCAATAACCTCCTCGTGGTGTACCCCTGTAACCAAAGAGTCTCATCTTTTGGCCAATATTGACAATTCGAGTGAAAGCAAAACATCACCATCAACCCTTGCTTTTATGGTCAAAAAAAGAATGGGTGCACCACTGCACCTGACAAATATTGGAAGGCCATGCCACCAAGATTTCCACAGCTGCACCAGCCTTGTGTGTTAATCAGTGTGCTGTGATCTGGCATCACTTGAGCAACAGCGTTTTTTCTTCCAGGCTTTTATTGAAGTGTTTCATGCTACTTTATCTGTGAATGGAGGTAAAATATCAGTAAAATGAAAAAATGAATCACAACACTGATGACAAATGTCTAATTAGTCTAACATTCATTGTAATGTGATCTTTCCTGTGAGGGCAGATTTGTTCTCATCCTTCCCCCAAGTGCGGTCTCTCTGCAACACTATACATACAGAAGAGCTAGTTTGTCATATACATACAATGGCTTGCTGTAAGAGTATGTAATGACCTTTAGTTCCATTACTGTGTTGACTTTTTATTGGCTCTTTGCCTGATATCACTGTTTGACACCACTGCCACAGTCTGGGTGCTGGTCACGTCTCTTTTGCTTCTGTATTGCTACTCCTGGTTATTGTGTATTCTATGTGGATTTCTAGTGTTGCTCTTTTTATTCTGACAAGGTTGTTTAAGGTTTTTCTTCACCTTTACTTCCTGTCCATGGGCACATGGGCTTCAGATTCATGTGCATGCTTTTATATCTTCTCGTTCACTGAGTCATCCACTATTTAACCATTCACCACCACTCATTTCACTGCCAGACTGTCTTGCTCCCATGCCTGCTTCCTCATATTATTTCCTTTTGTTTGAAATTCTGTTACTGACCTACTCTGCCTCCTTGTGTTTCCTGAGTCCATGGCGACAAATATTGGACTGTTTGCCTGGTATTTCTGATGACTGTGTTTTGACCCTCTGCCTGTTCATTGAGTTACCCAAGACCATCAAATATGGCCATCAGGTACTGCGAAGGATTTGCGTCCATCCGTCCATCTGTCTGTGCTCAGCATAAGTGCAGTCCTATTACTGCTATTACAGTCCTATTATGAGTCTTTAAATTTACAGGGAACATTCTTGGGACACAGACTTTGGACAAGTTCAATAATGGCTAACCTTGACCTATCTTAAGAAGTATTTTAAGAGGTAAAAAATGTCAGATTCTGTTTCAATCTGTTCAGTTTTGTTTTTGAGTGGCAGGCATGCCAGCCAATCAGAGTAGAGCTGCGCTGTGACGTCAGTGGCTGGTCTCTCCAAAATTGCTATGTTTTGTTTGTTTATTTCCATGTTTCTCATATATTATGTAAAAGCTAGCGAACTTATTTTTCAAGACATTTTGCGAACATTAGCATGGTGACATCACAAGCTAGTAGCTAGCTGCAAAACTCTTTCATTTGTGTGTAAAATATCCTCTTTGCCATATATTAAGTAAAAGCTAGCGAGAAATAAACACTTCTAAAATTAAATACATTGTTTTTGTAACCCGATAACACCTCAAATGCACAAAGGATGATCTACAAATATTCCTTGATTTGCACAACTTCTGCTCTTAGAATGTAAACATTGTTTCTGATTGATTGATTGAGTCCCAGGGAGCCTGAAGTGTGCACCTGGGACTATGTATTATTAGTTAAATTCAGAGAGTAAAAAATGTGAATACACTGTCAAAAAATACATGCATTCACTGAGTTTATTAAATCAGCGTTGCTGAAAATTTCACAGTGTTATGCAAGGCCAAGGCCTCTTAATGACCTATCAATGGTCATTACTGACTGCAACTGGAAGCTTGTCTGTGCTAACACAAAAAGATTTTTTTTGAGAGTTGTCACTGGATTGATTAACACACAGTACAACAGAAAAACCTCAAGAGTTCAGTGGAGAGCTCAGGGACCTTTGCAAACAACTGCAGATTCCATCAGTTCAAACTTGTGCAAGTACAGGTTATGAGAGTTATAGTCACTCTCACAAAAATAGGAAGAAGGCCCATCTTTAACCGCTTATCTGGGATTGGGTTAACAACAAATCAGGCGCACCAACAGCGGACCCCAAACTTCCCTTTCCCGGGCCACATTAACCACCTTTGAGTGGGCAGTACTGAGGCGTTCTCAAACCAGTGTGGAGATATCATTTCTAGACCTAGTCCTGGGTCTTCCCAGGGTCTCCTCCCAGCTGGACATGCCTGGAACACCTCCATAGTCAGGCACCCAGGGGACATCCTTATCAGATGCCTGAACCACCTCTGCCGGTTCCTTTCAATGTGAACGAGCAGCGGTTCGACTCCAAGCTCCTTACGGATGACCGAGCTTCTCACCTAATCTCCAAGGGAGACACCAGCCACGCTCTTGAGTAAGCCCATTTGACTACTTGTACCTCAAATCTCATTCCTTTGGTCATGACCCAACCCTCATGGCCATAGGTGAGAGTAGGAACAAAGACTGACCAGTGGATCAACAGCTTCACCTTTTGGCTCAGCTCCCTTTTCATCAAAACAGTACGGCAGAGCGAATGCAATACTGCGCCTGCTGTGCTGATTCACTTGCCAATCTCATGCTCCATTGTCCCATCACTCGTGAAGAAGACCCCGAGGTACTTGAACTCCTTCACTTGGGGTAAGACCACATTCCCTACCCGGAGTAGGCAATCCATTGGTTTCCTGCTGAGAACCATGGCCTCAGATTTAGAGGTACTGATCCTCATCCTAACTGCTTCACACTCAGCTGTGACCCAATCCAGTGAGTGCTCGAGGTCACAGGCTGAAGAAGCCAACAGGACAACATCATCTGCAAAAAGCAGTGATGAGATACTGAGCCCACAATCTGAAGCTCCCCCCCCCGCTGACTATGCCTCAGTATCCTGTCCATGAATATCACAAACAGGATTAGTGGCAAGCCGCAGCCCTGGCCCTGAGAAGGGACCCCCTCACTCCATACTTCCGCAGCACCTCCCACAATATCTCCCGGGGTACCCAATCATACACCTTCTCAGAGTCCACAAAACACATGTAGACTGGATGGGCTTACTCCCAGGCCCTCTCCAGGATCCTTGTGAGAGAGAAGAAGTGGTCAGTTGTTCCACGACCAGGACAGAACCTGCATTGTTCCGCTTCAATCAGAGGTCCGACTATTGGCTGAACCCTCCTTTTTATGGAGGCTGTGTCATGTGATGCCCCTGTAATTGGCACACACTCTGGTCCCCCATTCTAAATATGGGGTCCACCACCCCAGTTTGCCACTCCTGAGTCACTGTCCCAGACCTCAACGCAATGCTGAAGAGACATCTCATCCAAGACAGTCCCTCCACACTCAGTCATCATCAATCTCAGGGATTTGCCACTGTGGAGTTGTCTGACTACCTCAGTGACATCCACCAGGGAAATTGATGATGATCCCCCATCAGGTTCCAGCTCTGGCCCTACTATAGAGGGTGCTCCAGTCTGATGTAGGAGTTCCTCAAAGTGTTCATTCCAGTGCCTGATTTCCTCCTCAGCTGAGGTCAACAGAGTCCCATCCTTACTGTATACACTTTGGATGGTTCCCCAGTATCCTTTCCCGAGGTGCCTCACAGACTGCCAGAAGCACCTTAGTGCTGACCGAAAGTCCTTCTCCATGGTTACTCTGAACTCCTCCCACACCTGCTGCTTTGCCTCCTTCACATCAGAGGCTGCTACCCTTCAAGCCTGTCGGTACCTTGCAACTGCCTCTGGAGTTCTCCAAGATAACATATCCCAGAAGGACTCCTTCTTTAGTCCAATGGCTTCCCTGACCACTGGTGTCCACCATGGTGTTTGAGGGTCGATGCCCCATGAGGCACCTAAGACCTTCAGGCCACAGCTCCCCACTGCAACTTCAGCAATAGAAGCTTTGAACACTTCCCATTCTGGTTCAATGCCCCCAACCTCCACAGGGATGCCAGAAAAGCTCCACCGGAGGTGTGAGTTGAAGATCTGTTGGACAGTGGGCTCCTCCAGACATTTTCAGTTCACCCGCACTATCTGTTTGGGCTTACCAGGTCTGTCCAAAGTCCTCCCCCACTGGACTCCATTGGTTCATATGGTACAGATGGTCAGGAACAACTGAGGAACCACCAAGGCACCAACCTGCCATGATATCACCATGGAATAAAAGGCTTCCAACCAGGAAACAAGCACCTGCTCCAAAATTGACAACTTGAAGCTAGACTAAAGTTTGCAGCTGGCGATGTGGCCAAGAACAACAATCTTCTTGATGAAAAATTTGTGGACAGATGAGAGAAAGATTGAGATGCTTGGAAACATGATCAGAGGCATATTTTAAGGTGTGTAGGTGAGACATTCAAGCCCAAGAACACTGTGCCAGCTGTTAAGCATGGTGGCCATGATCTGAAGCTTTTTTGTGCTCCTGTCCAAATGGCACATCAAAATTGAGCCAAACTTGGCACACGTATACTTTGAGATATGGGGAGTGACATAGCCTCTTGAGCACTTTAGTCATAGTTGTAGTAGTAGTTAAGGGGAGAGACACTTTTGTGCTACATCATCATGGGCAAGTGTGCTAAAAGGTTGGTGTCATACTTTTCTATTCTCTTCTTTTTCCTTTAAACTTATTACTTGTTCATTTTTGCAAGTAACAGTAGTAGCAGTAGTAGTACTTGTAGTCGTAGTTGTTAAGGGGAGAGATACTTTTGTGCTTCAGAATTGAGCCAAACTTGGCATGCATATACTTTGATATACAGGGAGTGAGATAGGCTATTGAGCACTTTAGTAGTAGTAGTAGTCATAGATGTTCAGGGGAGAGACAATTTTGTGCTGCATCATCATTGGCAAGTGCGCTAAAAGGTTGGTGTCATACCTTTCTCTTCTCTTCTTTTTCCTTTGAACTTTTTACCACTTCATTTTTGCAAGTAACAGTAGCAGTAGCATAGTAGAAGTAGTAGTAGTAACTGTTTCTTCCTGAGGCAGCTTTAGTTGTGTACTAACAGTTCTCTGGAATCCGGGATAGGTGGGAGGTGATAGCTTTCTTTGGTGAAGATGAAGTTTTCATTTTAGTCTCTGAATCAAACCTGCCCTGGGTCAGTAATCAGCTACTGTGTGTGTGTGTGTGTGTGTGTGTGTGTGTGTGTGTGTGTGTGTGTGTGTGTGTGTGTGTGTGTGTGTGTGTGTGGTGTCTGTCTGTCTGTCTGTCTGTCTGTCTGTCTATCTATCTATCTATCTATCTATCTATCTATCTATCTATCTATCTATCTATCTATCTATCTATCTATCTATCTATCTATCTATCTATCTATCTATCTATCTATCTATCGCTTGCTCTTCCTGTGTCTTCTGTCGTGGTCCTATTAGTAGAAGATGGAAGTGTGATCATAGCTACTGTGTGCTAACAGGGAGCGTGCTGCCACAGATGACAAATATTACACACAAGCACACAAGCAGCTATGTGGCGAAAAAACACTTGGTAAATTTCATCACTGCTTGTAATTATGATCCTGTCAAGTCCACAACATGGCAATCCATAACAGTACACATGCACACAAACACGTGCAGTGACATAAACATCCAACATGTCCCATTCATTTGCTCTATCACACAGTCAAAAATACCCCAACACATGTATATTTGACGATGGGAACTTAGAGTAGCACACAGCTTTATATATACACATTCACATGCTGATAAAAGATGGCACGTTGCAAAAGATGCACACATACACATTGAAACACTCAGGGCCACCTGTATGAAATGAGCTTTCCTAGTCTAATTCAGAGGATGAAACGTGCAGGGTGACAATGTAAAATATGAGATAGTGCAAAACACAAACAACTTGAGGCCATTTGGAGATGGAAATCTCAACCACCCACTTCGCTTCGGAATTGGAAAAAAGGGAAAGAAGTACTCAGGAGTAGTGCTCACTCATGTCATAAATCATGATGTGTATCCATATTTACTGCTGTAAGTTCAGCTGACTCACAACATCCAATTATATTCATTCACAAGTGGAAAGTGTCGTACTTAAAGACATCATATTGTGCCAAATTGATTTTTCTTCACTTTGTACACTTACACATTCATTCATTCATCTTCTGCTGCTTATCCAAGTACAGATGGATCACGGTGGCAGCAGACCAAGCAGCTCATCCCACACTTCCATATCCTCTATCTGTGCTCTTCCTGAGGGATTCCGAGGCATTCCAAAGACATACTGGGGCATAGTCCCTATTCCAAGTCCCTCCTAGATATTCGAGCTTCTCACCCTGATCCTGAATGTAAGATCACATACTCGAAAAAGGAATCTCATTTCTGCCATTTCTGCCAAGAACCGGATTTGGTGGGTGAGTCAAATCATTAGGGTGGAAGGGAGCTGACTTTCCAAGTAGATCTTCTTCTCCCAGCTGAGTGAATGAAAATGGTCCAGAGGAGAGAAGAAAAAATGCTACAAGGAGCTCTAAAAGCACAACCTCAAGAGCTGCTCCGTCGACTGAAAGACCTGGGAAGAACAATTGAGGGACAGAGATAGCATGTGAGCAACGATCCACAGTGGATTGGAAGTCTTTGAAAAAATGAGGACGAACAACACAGAGGAAAAGAGAAGAAAGAGGAAGCAGAGAGAGCAAGATCCTTACGGGCAGAAGCTTCCCACAGCAACCATGTGCAACATCTGTCAAAAACAGTACATGGCAAGACTGGGCCTGACCAGTCATCTCCGTGTTCACCATCCCATCTGGGAATCAATCAAGAGATGATTTTCCTTGCCACTGAGGGATTGCCATGATGACCCAAAGTTCATGAATCATGATCATAGGTGAGGATAGGAACATAAATTGGTTGGCAAATCAGGAATCTTGTATTCTGGCTGGGCTCTTTCTTCACCACAACAGTCTAGTATAGAGTGTGAAGGACCTCAGACTCAATCATCTTAGTCCCACTCATGAACAAGACCTCAAGATACTTGAACTCCTTGACTTTTGCAATAATGCTCCCTTGACCCACAGTGGACAATCCACCCTTTTTTGACAGACAGCCATGGTCTCATTAATAATTACACCAAATTACTATTTCATATAAATTTAAACTCCCCCAGTTCATCATCAATGACTCATTTTACACTTTTGTGACATGTCATTAAAGTCACCTCAGTGAGCTTTGGTGGCTACTCTCTGCGCTCATGTTTTGACAGGTTGTATCCTGATCCAATAACTCACCAGAAAACCTCTCACTTGAGTAAATACCAGTACATTAGGTTTCAGTTCACCTAATCCCAAAATACATTGATGTCTAACTAAGAGACTAAATATGTTGTTGTTGTTTGTTGTCCATTCGGCTGCTCCCGTTTTGTGGTCGGGGTCAACACAGCGGATAGCGCCAGATCCACATTGGTATTTGGCACGTTTTACGCCGATGCCCTTCCTGACACAACTCCAGTGTTCCCCGGAGAAAAACACACAGACGCTGGTGTTCCAAAGAGGTCTCCCATCCAAGTACTAACCAGGTCCTGCACTACTTAGCTTCTGAGATCTGACAGGATCAGGCTTACACAGAGCAAATTGGCTGCAACTAAGAGACTAAATATAACCCCTTTGAACCAATTGTCTTGCTTTATGCTTAGATGACCCACCATATAAACAGCAATGTAGAGTCACGCATGACCCTAAGTGCCCTTGTGCTGTAAACCAATGTCTCCAATCCTGATGTGTGGGACCCAAAGTACTGTGTATTTTCTATTTTCCATGCTCTAATGGCACAAAATCAGCCAAATGAGGTGTGTTCCATTATTCAGTCAGCTGTTGATAAGCTGAATACACCTGACTGAGCTGATCTGGTCTGAGTAGATCAGTGACAAACGAAAAACATGCAGTACTTTGGATCCTGAGTACCAGGATATGAAATACTGATCTAGACCATTTTCTAGACAATAGAGCATCAAGGTGGGTCTCAAGAGTCTTATTCAAGGATGTATACAGGTAGACTAAAGTGGTCATACCTGTACTTGAACTACTAAGCTTTAGATCAGCAGGTAAGCTCATGTCTCCTGCTCCATATATCAGCAAATTAAGTCAAGTCTGGTAGCATGTGACAGTGCCATATGTTGCCACATCCACCACAAAATGGAACCCTATATAATCATAAGCATCAAGTATTGGTGTATTTACATTCACTCCCACTTTCAAGTGCACCAGGGGCACTTGAAAAAATGTGCCTACACATCCTTCGATCTCCTCCTTATGTAATTCCAAACTTTGTCACATTTTGCTAATTGCTGGGAATTAGCGATCTCAGTAGAATCGTGGATGGTTCTCAGCTACTTGAGTGATAACCATTTGCTATAAATTGGGAATAACAAAATACCTATACTAAGTTAAATAAAAAATATAGTTCCAAACTATGCTGGAAACAGTTAATGGCCCCCTTTGATGAATTTACATTAAATCATTGTGTTCATGCCAGGTTTTCTTTACATAAGTCAGGGCATGGCTACATTAACATTTCCAAATCACTATGGGTGTTTCTTCAGCTCCATTCACATCATTCCCTCATTCTCTATACCCGCTTACTCCAAGCAAGGATTACAGTGAGGCTGGAGCCTATCCCAGCAGTAATAGGGCATGAGGTGGGGTACACGCTGGACTGACGCAGGGCCACATATATGGACAGACAAACACATTCACACAGGCATGCACGCCCATGCCCAATTTAAAGTCACCAAATCACTTTGCCTGCATGTCTTTGGAAATGGGAGGAAGCCAGAGCACCCAGAGGGAACCCAGGTGAACATGGTGGAGAACATGCAAACTGTGAGGGAAGCCACCAAGACACCCATGACATCCCTGTAAGAGTTATAGACTTCTGTGGTTGTGACTGGAGAAGCCAATGCAAATTTTGATTGTTGCATTACCAGCCACAGCTTCATGTTGAAGTGGCAAAAAGAAAGCATGAAATTTCAGCTATGGTTTGCCAGAAGCCACATGGGAGACTGAGGCCTTGATTTAATCAGTTTTTCCAGAATAAAAATCCTCTTTTGTCCCACTTCTTTGGTGCACTTGCAGAATACTAACTCAGGTGATGCTGATTTGTGTATCTGCAGCAATATGAAAAAGCTTTTGTCACTGAATTTTTTTCAGTTTTCAGACACTATATTTCTGTATGTGTGTGTGTGTGCATGCGCATGTGTGATGACATCTCTGTCTCCAGTGTTGACACCTCATGTGTCAGGGGAACCTATTAGAGACCCTCACAGTCTAACCCGACACCTGACCCCCACCCTGATGTATGTCTTTGTGTTTGTGTGTGTTTATGTGGAGTCAAAGTCTCCCCAGTGTTGAGTGATTTCCCTTTTCTTATTCAGTGCTTGAATCACTTGTAAGACATTCACTTCACGTGGCCTTCACTAATTAAGAAAAGTCCCTAAAACATGCAAGCACGAATGAATATATATGTGTGTGTGTGTGTGTGTCACTGAACTCCCAAACAAACCCAGGGGTCAGACCTCTGGTTGCCTCTGGATATCTGACCCTAAGACCCCACTGCCCTGTATAAACCTACTGGGCCATACTGTGCGTGGATTTGTGTGTAGCAGCTGTGTGAGTACATGTTTTTGTCTGTGTGTGTCAAAGTGTGTCTGGGAAATTTGTGGCAGGAAATAAAAAAAGACTAAAAATTGCTTAGTTCTGTCTACAGCATCGACAGTCTCTTTTTTAAAATTATTTCTTGTTTTCACTGTTTTCATATATTTTATTAAATGACTGAGAAACTTGAATGCTATTTCTTCAGACTATGTCATAGTACCCATGGGCATAAAGACAGTAAGTGTGAGCCACATTTGGTCCAAATCTGGCTGAAAATCAAATGCTTTGATGTTTGTCAAAATGAATTCTTGAAGGGCAATTTCAAAGTTAACCTTCATTGATAAAAAACTTTGCAAAAAAATAAGAGAAACAACCTCGGGGGAATCAGCTAACAACCAGGCAGGCAGACATGACCTTGGTCCTAAAGAATAACATTTGGCAAATTTTAACTTGCTGTTCCATTCTGAAACCCACCTCCATATGTGTGGCATGTTTGGTGCAAATCAGAGTGAACAACTTGAATTTTGACCTTTAACCCTCTGGGGTCCGAGGGCATTTTTTGGACAGTTCACTCACCTGGGATAAATGTTTTATTATTGCTGTTAACAGCTCTCCCTGCATCCCACAATCAAGTTTTATGTCTCTTTTTTCAGGACAACCTGTGCTTTCATAATATATATGCTTTTGTTGTGTTTTATAAGTGTAATAAAGGTTTTCAATCAGAAATAAGAAAGGAAAAACTAAAGGGGAAATAATTTTCCACACACATTTATTCAAAACACACAGCAAACTATAATAAACAACTGTTTTGGCACTTTATAAAGGTAATTTGAGGTCTTGTGTGAAAGACTGTACAACAAAAAGGTTCAAACAATAAACACAAATGCACATTTTGAACAATATAAACAAAATAGTCTATGCATTTTGTTTGTCTTCATCTCAAAGCAATTTCTGTCTGCTATTACACAAAGGTTACATCACAAACTTGTACTTCTACTGTGTTTTGGAGTGTTCTGTGCTGCTCCTAAAGCAGCTTTCATTCACACTTTGGCCCACTTTGGCTCCTTACAGTCTGTGGAGCGGCCCTCCCCCTCACTCATTGATATGGTAAACAAATGCTTTACGCCGAGAAAGCAACAGAGTTATCCAGTAACATTCACATGCAAACTAGTGGAGCAATCCTGATAGTTACACACTCTTTGCTTAAGCATGTGAGATTGTCATCAGAGGCTCTCCGTCTGCTCTGTCTGCTTTCACTGATCACTGTGCGTAATGGCGCAGGGCGCATTGGAACCCAATAGTATGTACTCATTGGAGCACCCAGGGGGCTATTCAAATGGGCCAACTAGTAACATATCACTCCTGAAAACAATCTTTGGCTTTTCACATGAGGTAAATCTGCCCTACGATTGGATTTTGGATAACCATGTGACGGTGAACCAATTCCGATTGGACACTCACAATGCAGCAATGGAAATGGGTCCACATAGGGTGCCGGCACGGGCCCACAAATGGGGAGCCCCCAGAACCACACCACCCGGGGCACAGCCCTCAAAGGGGGGCAAGCAGTGGCGGGGACGGGAGGCCAAGGAGCCATTGCAATTGAACCCAAATTGTGGGCAGGGACCACCGAGCCAAATGAGGGCGGAGTCTGTCTCCCAGACAAGAGGCAGGCCCCAACCCCCCAGACCTGGAAGCACACAAGGCCCCCTAACACCCAAGACTCCCCCAGCACAGTCTGCAGGACCCTCAACCCCCCCAGCCCCCAATCCGGATCCCACCCCAAACACTAAAGCCCAAGATCGAGAGACCACCTAAACAATAGCGGGGCAACACCCCACCCCAAGGAGACCATGGCCCCCATCCCCCCAGCAGCTTTCCACCCCCGAGCATCAACACCCACACCCCGCCTCAACCACCAACCCCCCCCAATGGGCTACGGGACCCTGTGCCCCACATGCCCCAGAGTAGGGCCCTGAGACCACGGCAGAAATGGTGAGGCAGACCACCCACCACCCCAGAGCCCCAGACATCCCCAGCCAACCGGGGCCAACCCCACATGCCACACTCACTACACCTACCAACCCCACCATAGTTGTTATAACTAATCTCCTTTGATGTGTGTGACCCCCTAGGTGAGCAAAGATAAAGTGTTGCATTAAAAGCAGGACAGGAAACAGTAGGTGGCAGACTGCCGTGGGAGGCCGTAACACACCGCTGCAGCACAGCCTGCCCTGCAAACCCACCACCGTCGAGTGACCCGGACTCCAAATTAGTCAAGTTTACTAAGTGCGTAGAAATAAAGTGTGTGCATTAAAATGGCAGTCCAGAGGTGGTGGATGGTGATTGCTCTGGTAGGCTGCAGCGCACAGCTGTGCCACAGACTGCCCTGCAAACGCATCCCAAACAAATCTATATGAACCCTATAATGTGCTACCTAAAACCCAATATGATGTGCCTGCATGTACTATGCTGGTGAAGTGCATTAAAAGGGTGTGACATGTGAGGCCCAACCCCAGCCAGCGAAAGGGAGAGGCGCGATGCAGGGAGCGGGCCACACACCGGCCCCCAACAAGCCCCATGGCCCACCCCCATTCATTTTCAAGAGGAAAAAAAAGGCAGTGTCAATCTCTGACAACAAGAGTACCACATTGAGCTGCAACCTGGATCTGCAGCACAAGAAAGAAGAGTCAGTAGGTCAACAATGATAGAAACAAGTCATAATCTAATGTTAATACAGTACTTTAACAGGTACAAGAGTGGCGTTCCCTAACAGGCAAAAACAACAACAACAACAACAAAAAGCAACAATCAGACCAAGGTGCATTTTCAAATTCAAATTTAATGAGTTGATAAATAAGGACCATGTTTCATTAAATTGTGGTAATTGGTTTCTTAATGAAACAGATATTTTTTCCATTGATATATTGTATACCTTAGACAAGGTTTTCTTGTTTGGGAGGAGGTTCTTGATGTCTGTCAGTAATGTGAGTGGTTCTGGTGGACTCTGACAGGTCTGAAAGTCTGACATCACTGCATACTTTACTTAATGGTAATGAATTTCCTCCTTTCACTCCAAACCTCTGCATCAAGTTATTAAATGTCATGAACATGTTATTTTGAAAGAGGTGATGAAGGTGTGTGATTCCTTTCTGTCCCCATGTACTGACATGAAGAGTTGCTTTATTGATCTTGAAGTCTGGATTGTGTCACATAGGAGCATCTATACAGACTTCCATTAGTGAGTATGTAATTTCTGAAGTTTTCCACCAGGCTCTCAAAGTTGAAGAGATCAATGGATTTTTAAAACATTTGTGGCATTTAATGGAAGTAGTAATATGAGGTCTGTTAGAAAAGTAACGGACCTTTTTATTTTTTGCAAAAACTATATGGATTTGAATCATGTGCGCTTGCATCAGCCAAGCTTGAACCTTCGTGCACATGCGTGAGTTTTTCACGCCTGTCGGTTGCGTCATTTGCCTGTGGGCAGGCTTTGAGTGAGCACTGGTCCTCCCCCCTCGTCAGATTTTCATTGTCAGGAAAATGTCTGAACGATTGGAGCAGCGCTGCATCAAATTTTTTCAGAACCTGTGTGAGACAGCCAGGTGGAAACCATTCGGAAAATTCAGATGGCTTTTGGTGAAGATTCTATGGGCGTCACAAGGATTAAAGAGCATATTAGCTTATTAATTAATCAAAAACCCAGACAGAGCTTTAATTCATTTGAAAGCTTGTCTCTTAGTCTTGTCCATCCAAATTGGAAGTCCCAAAAAACAGTTTTATTTGTTATTATCTATCGTCCACCTGGTCGTTACTGTGAGTTTCTCTGTGAATTTTCAGACCTTTTGTCTGACTTAGTGCTTAGCTCAGATAAGATAATTATAGTGGGCGATTTTAACATCCACACAGATGCTGAGAATGACAGCCTCAACACTGCATTTAATCTATTATTAGACTCTATTGGCTTTGCTCAAAAAGTAAATGAGTCCACCCACCACTTTAATCATATCTTAGATCTTGTTCTGACTTATGGTATGGAAATAGAAGACTTAACAGTATTCCCTGAAAACTCCCTTCTGTCTGATCATTTCTTAATAACATTTACATTTACTCTGATGGACTACCCAGCAGTGGGGAATAAGTTTCATTACACTAGAAGTCTTTCAGAAAGCGCTGTAACTAGGTTTAAGGATATGATTCCTTCTTTATGTTCTCTAATGCCATATACCAACACAGTGCAGAGTAGCTACCTAAACTCTGTAAGGGAGATAGAGTATCTCGTCAGTTTTACATCCTCATTGAAGACAACTTTGGATGCTGTAGCTCCTCTGAAAAAGAGAGCTTTAAATCAGAAGTGCCTGACTCCGTGGTATAACTCACAAACTCGCAGCTTAAAGCAGATAACCCGTAAGTTGGAGAGGAAATGGCGTCTCACTAATTTAGAAGATCTTCACTTAGCCTGGAAAAAGAGTCTGTTGCTCTATAAAAAAGCCCTCCGTAAAGCTAGGACATCTTTCTACTCATCACTAATTGAAGAAAATAAGAACAACCCCAGGTTTCTTTTCAGCACTGTAGCCAGGCTGACAAAGAGTCAGAGCTCTATTGAGCTGAGTATTCCATTAACTTTAACTAGTAATGACTTCATGACTTTCTTTGCTAACAAAATTTTAACTATTAGAGAAAAAATTACTCATAACCATCCCAAAGACGTATCGTTATCTTTGGCTGCTTTCAGTGATGCCGGTATTTGGTTAGACTCTTTCTCTCCGATTGTTCTGTCTGAGTTATTTTCATTAGTTACTTCATCCAAACCGTCAACATGTTTATTAGACCCCATTCCTACCAGGCTGCTCAAGGAAGCCCTACCATTATTTAATGCTTCGATCTTAAATATGATCAATCTATCTTTGTTAGTTGGCTATGTACCACAGGCTTTTAAGGTGGCAGTAATTAAACCATTACTTAAAAAGCCATCACTTGACCCAGCTATCTTAGCTAATTATAGGCCAATCTCCAACCTTCCTTTTCTCTCAAAAATTCTTGAAAGGGTAGTTGTAAAACAGCTAACTGATCATCTGCAGAGGAATGGTCTATTTGAAGAGTTTCAGTCAGGTTTTAGAATTCATCATAGTACAGAAACAGCATTAGTGAAGGTTACAAATGATCTTCTTATGGCCTCGGACAGTGGACTCGTCTCTGTGCTTGTTCTGTTGGACCTCAGTGCTGCTTTTGATACTGTTGACCATAAAATTTTATTACAGAGATTAGAGCATGCCATAGGTATTAAAGGCACTGCGCTGCGGTGGTTTGAATCATATTTGTCTAATAGATTACAATTTGTTCATGTAAATGGGGAATCTTCTTCACAGACTAAAGTTAATTATGGAGTTCCACAAGGTTCTGTGCTAGGACCAATTTTATTCACTTTATACATGCTTCCCTTAGGCAGTATTATTAGACGGTATTGCTTAAATTTTCATTGTTACGCAGATGATACCCAGCTTTATCTATCCATGAAGCCAGAGGACACACACCAATTAGCTAAACTGCAGGATTGTCTTACAGACATAAAGACATGGATGACCTCTAATTTCCTGCTTTTAAACTCAGATAAAACTGAAGTTATTGTACTTGGCCCCACAAATCTTAGAAACATGGTGTCTAACCAGATCCTTACTCTGGATGGCATTACCCTGACCTCTAGTAATACTGTGAGAAATCTTGGAGTCATTTTTGATCAGGATATGTCATTCAAAGCGCATATTAAACAAATATGTAGGATTGCTTTTTTGCATTTACGCAATATCTCTAAAATCAGAAAGGTCTTGTCTCAGAGTGATGCTGAAAAACTAATTCATGCATTTATTTCCTCTAGGCTGGACTATTGTAATTCATTATTATCAGGTTGTCCTAAAAGTTCCCTAAAAAGCCTTCAGTTAATTCAAAATGCTGCAGCTAGAGTACTGACGGGGACTAGAAGGAGAGAGCATATCTCACCCATATTGGCCTCTCTTCATTGGCTTCCTGTTAATTCTAGAATAGAATTTAAAATTCTTCTTCTTACTTATATGGTTTTGAATAATCAGGTCCCATCTTATCTTAGGGACCTCGTAGTACCATATCACCCCAATAGAGCGCTTCGCTCTCAGACTGCAGGCTTACTTGTAGTTCCTAGGGTTTGTAAGAGTAGAATGGAGGCAGAGCCTTCAGCTTTCAGGCTCCTCTCCTGTGGAACCAGCTCCCAATTCAGATCAGGGAGACAGACACCCTCTCTACTTTTAAGATTAGGCTTAAAACTTTCCTTTTTGCTAAAGCTTATAGTTAGGGCTGGATCAGGTGACCCTGAACCATCCCTTAGTTATGCTGCTATAGACGTAGACTGCTGGGGGGTTCCCATGATGCACTGTTTCTTTCTCTTTTTGCTCTGTATGCACCACTCTGCATTAATCATTAGTGATCGATCTCTGCTCCCCTCCACAGCATGTCTTTTTCCTGGTTCTCTCCCTCAGCCCCAACCAGTCCCAGCAGAAGACTGCCCCTCCCTGAGCCTGGTTCTGCTGGAGGTTTCTTCCTGTTAAAAGGGAGTTTTTCCTTCCCACTGTAGCCAAGTGCTTGCTCACAGGGGGTCGTTTTGACCGTTGGGGTTTTACATAATTATTGTATGGCCTTGCCTTACAATATAAAGCGCCTTGGGGCAACTGTTTGTTGTGATTTGGCGCTATATAAAAAAATTGATTGATTGATTGATTACAACCGGATTAAAGATGGCCCACAGCGGCTGAGGGCGCACCGCGCTCTGAGCGGCCATCAACAGGCTGAAATGACCAGATCATTTCCAAAGTGAAGGCTGTGTTGATCCCGGACGTCGTGTGACCCAGAGAAATTGCGGAAAAAGTGGGCATAGCCATTTTTAGGCACATTCCACCGTTAAAGTAGATTTTGTAATGAAAGACGTGCGGCGGAATTCGCGCGTCGGGATGAAGCCGCAATGGTGGAGAACAAAAGCAAGTCCGTGTTGGAAGTCTCACGGGACATGTTGACATGCCCAGCTCTCCATAATTTCTCGGATACTCACTCGACTAAAAAGCCACCAAAGCCATCTGAATCTTTGAATGGTGTAAGACATTTCAGACATTTTCCTGACAATGAAAATCCGAAGAGGGGGGAGGACCAGTGCTCACTCAAAGCCTGCCCACAGGTGAATGATGCAACCAACAGGCGTGAAAAAACTCACGCATGTGCACGAAGGTTCAAGCTTGGCTGATGCAAGCGCACGATTCAAATCCATATAGTTTTTGCAAAAATAAAAAGGTCCATTACTTTTTTAACAGACCTTGTAAAGGGTAAATCTGACAGTTTGATGCTGTTACATTCTAACTGTTCTAATTCTATCCAGGAGCTGTGGACTGGATCAGGATGGAGCCATCTGATCAAGTATTGTATCTGGTTCGCCAGATAATATGAAAATTTGGTGCTTCCAGACCCCCTTGAGATTTATTTTCTGAAGATTAGCTAGACTAATTTTAGTTTTTTTTATTTTTCTAGTAGAATTTTGAAATGGCCAAATCTAAAGACTGAAACCATTTAACTGTGGGTTTGAATGGAATCATTGAACAGAGGTAATTAATTTGTGGTATGTATTATCATTTTGATAGTTGCTATAGTTGACCTTTAAATTCAGTGTCAACCCTATTGATCTTCAATAAGTAAATTCAGTAAATTTGATGTTTCCTCAGAAATTACAGAACCCACCCATATATTTATGTGTGCCATGTTTGATGGAGATAAGAGTGGAATCAAAATTTTGACCTTTGACACCAATGACCTTGACCTTTGCCAAAACAAACTCTTGAAGGGCAGTTCTGGCATTGACATCGGGCTGAGCAAAGAAATGTGTAAAATATGTAAAAATGTATAAAAATGTATGAAATTCCTAATCCATTTTCATCAACATGATGAATACGCTACTCATCTCCCAGAATTAGTTTGATTCCATTTGGTGCAGTTTCAAATAACGGGAAATAGACAGGATATTCTTGATGACTTAAAATGTTAACAAAATTACACACAATTATGAAGATATTAATAAAGAAACCTATTAAAAATAAAGGACAAAACTAAAATAAAGCCCAAGCTATTTTCAGTGAGAAAAATAAGTATTTGAACACCCTGCGAATTTGAAAGTTCTCACACTTAGAAATCATGGAGGGGTCTGAAATTTTCATCTTAGGTGCATGTCCACTATCAGAGACATTGTTGGGAAGGTGTCGTAGCACGGACCCACAACAGGGGGCGCAAATGAACGGACAATGAGTAAGCCAAAAGGTAACAATTTACTGTTGTGACAAAACACAACTAAATGTACAGAAATTGCAAAGTCAATGAACACCAGGTGACGTGTGGGCAGGCTCGAAGATAGAAGACCCCGACGAGAGAGAGACCGCGTCCCACACGGCCTCCACCACCAACGGTCTGAAGAACACCGGAGCCGCCCAGTCCCGAATCCCCAGGTGACCTCTGTCTTCGGCTGTCGACCCTGGTACTGCTGGCAGAAAGCAGAGAAAAGATGAATGAGTGTAACTCCTTACACTCAGTGGTCTACAGTTTGTGCACAGTAGGAGGAGAACCTCCACCTCCGAATCACACACTCGTGCAGCTCCTAGTGTGTCCACTTATCTTGTAGCGCGGTTGTCGTCGTCACGCTCCACGCCACTTCCCAGATAAGGGTGAACACCACAGGATACCGGCTGCAACAGAAATTCAGAATCCTACACAACGTGTTAATCAGCAGAGAAGTGTACCTCACGGTAGTCGATTTCTCGGCGAGGAGGTGGAGTCCCGATCCGGCTTTTAAGATGGTGATGATGATGATGATGAACGAGTGACAGCTGGTGCAGGGGATGAATGACAGCTGTCACTTCCTCAGGGTCCGGCGCCCTCTTGTGCTTGGAGCCCGCACTCCAAGCAGGGCGCCCTCTGGTGGTGGTGGGCCAGCAGTACCTCCTCTTCAGCGGCCCACATAACAGACATAATCTTAAAAAAAAAAAAAAAATCTGGAAATCATAATGTATGATTTTTTTTATATAATTTATTTGTATGCTACTGCTGAAAATAAGTATTTCAACACCTGTGAAAATCAATGTTAATATTTGGTACAGTAGCCTTTGTTTGCAATTACAGAGGTCAAATGTTTCCTGTAGTTTCTCACCAGGTTTGCGCACACTGCAGCAGGGATTTTGGTCCATTCCTCCATACAGATCTTCTCTAGATCTTTCAGGATTGGAGTTTCAGCTCCCTCCAAAGATTTTCTATTGAGTTCAGGTCTGGAGACTGACCAGGCCACTCCAGGACCTTGAAATGCTTCTTACAGAGTCCGTCCTTAGTTGCTCTGGCTCTGTGTGTTTAGGGTCATTGTCATGCTGGAAGACCCAGCCATGACCCATCTTCAATGCTCTTACTGAGGGAAGGAGGTTGTTTGCCAGAATCTCACAATACATGACCCCATCCATCCTCCCTTCAATACGATGCAGTCGTTCTGTCCCCTTTGCAGAAGAGCACCCCCAGAGTATGATGTTTCCACCCCCATGCTTCACAGTTGGGATGGTTTTCTTGGGGTTGTTCTCATACTCTAAACATGGTAAGTGGAATTGATTCCAAAAAGCTCTATTCTGGTCTCATCTGACCACATGACCTTCTCCCATGCCTCCTCTGGATCATCCAGATGGTCACTGGTGAACTTCAAACGGGCCTAGACATGTGCTGGCTTGAGCAGGGGGACCTTGCTGCCCTGCAGGATTTTAAACCATGACAGCATCATGTGTTACTAATGTAATCTTTGTGACTGTGGTCCCAGCTCTCTTCAGGTCATTGACCAGGTCCTCCTGTGTAGTTCTGCGCTTTCTCAGAATCATCCTTACCCCACAAAGTGAGATCTTGCATGGAATCCCAGACCGAGGGAGATTGACAGTCATCTTGTGTTTCTTCCACTTTCTAATAAATAATCATAACAGTTGTTGTCTTCTACCAAGCTGCTTGCCTGTTGTCCTGTAGTCCATCCCAGCCTTGTGCAGGTCTACAGTTTTGCCCCTGGTGTCCTTAGACAGCTCTTTGGTCTTGGCTATGGTGCACAGGTTGGAGTGTGATTGATTGAGTGTGTGAACAGGTGTCTTTATACAGGTAACAAGTTCAAACAGGTGCAATTAATTAATACAGGTAAAGAGTGCAGAATAGGAGGGCTTCTTAAAGAAAAATTAACAGGTCTGTGTGAGCCAGAATTCTTGCTGGTTGGTAGGTGTGCAAATACTTATTTGCAGCAGTAACATACAAATAAATTATTTAAAAATCATACATTGTGATTTCTGGATTTTCTTTTTTAGATTATGTCTCACAGTGGACATGCACCTAAGATGAAAATTTCAGACCCCTCCATGATTTCTAAGTGGGATAACTTGCAAAATCGCAGGGTGTTCAAATATTTATTTTCCTCACTGTAACTGGGGGGACATTTGGAAAAAAAAGAGCACAGATTTCTTTATGCAAAATCTTCTAAAAGGGTGAAAACCTTCAAATTTCTCATCACTCACATTAGTCATAATCTCACCTGGGCTTACAAGACCCACCAGATCATCACAATGTCCCAACAGAGACTGTACTTTCTGAGAAAATTTGGTATTTGGTATCAGCCAAAATTCTCAGCAACTTTTACAGGTGTACAATTGAGAGTGTCCTCACCACTGCCATCACAGTCTGGTACAGTAATTGCACAGTCCAAGACAGAAAGGCTCTCCAGCGTGTGATTAAGACCTCATAGTACATCTCTGGGCCAGTCTTCTCCTCACTGCAGGACATTTACCAAACCAGAGTCCTACGTAGGACACACAACCTAATCAGATACAGTACACACTCCCAACACTCACTCTCACACTCCTACCATCAGGCAGACGCTACAGGAGTCTTTAGTCCAGGACTACTGGGCTGGTGAACAGCTTCTATCCACAGGCCATTATGCTTCTCAATAACTGATTTATACCCCGGTCACATGGCACACAGCAAAAGCTGGACGAAGTATAAAAAGTCAAAAATTGTTGAGAAAAGTTGGACGAAAGATCCTGCACTTTTCCCATCACCGAAAAGCCTGTGAATCAAGGGAACTCAAACAGAACGAAAAGAAAAATAAAGTGAACGTTGTCCTCGATGCTTTAAACAAAATAAAATTAAACATTCACAAAGACGTGACCGAACACAAATCAAATCAAATCAAATCAATTTTATTTATATAGCGCCAAATCACAACAAACAGTTGCCCCAAGTCGCTTTATATTGTAAGGCAAAGCCATACAATAATTATGGAAAAACCCCAACGGTCAAAACGACCCCCTGTGAGCAAGCACTTGGTGACAGTGGGAAGGAAAAACTCCCTTTTAACAGGAAGAAACCTCCAGCAGAACCAGGCTCAGGGAGGGGCAGTCTTCTGCTGGGACTGGCTGGGGCTGAGGGAGAGAACCAGGAAAAAGACATGCTGTGGAGGGGAGCAGAGATTAATCACTAATGATTAAATGCAGAGTGGTGCATACAGAGCAAAAGAGAAAGAAACACTCAGTGCATCATGGGAACCCCCCAGCAGTCTAAGTCTATAGCAGCATAATTAAGGGATGGTTCAGGGTCACCTGATCCAGCCCTAACTATAAGCTTTAGCAAAAAGGAACGTTTTAAGCCTAATCTTAAAAGTAGAGGGGGTGTCTGTCTCCCTGATCCGAATTGGGAGCAGTTCCAGAGGAGAGGAGCCTGGAAGCTGAAGGCTCTGCCTCCCATTCTACTCTTAAAAACCCTAGGAACTACAAGTAAGCCTGCAGTATGAGAGCGAAGCGCTCTATTGGGGTGATATGGTACTATGAGGTCCCTAAGATAAGATGGGACCTGATTATTCAAAACCTTATAAGTAAGAAGAAGAATTTTATATTCCTCTCTCCTTCTAGTCCCCGTCAGTACTCTAGCTGCAGCATTTTGAATTAACTGAAGGCTTTTCAGGGAACTTTTAGGACAACCTGATAATAATGAATTACAATAGTCCAGCCTAGAGGAAATAAATGCATGAATTAGTTTTTCAGCATCACTCTGAGACAAGACCTTTCTAATTTTAGAGATATTGCGCAAATGCAAATGCAGTCCTACATATTTGTTTAATATGCGCATCCATGACTTTATGTATTGTCTGTAAGACAATCCTGCAGTTTAGCTAATTGGTGTGTGTCCTCTGGCTTCATGGATAGATAAAGCTTGGTATCATCTGCGTAACAATGAAAATTTAAGCAATGCCGTCTAATAATACTGCCTAAGGGAAGCATGTATAAAGTGAATAAAATTGATCCTAGCACAGAATCTTGTGGAACTCCATAATTAACCTTAGTCTGTGAAGAAGATTCCCCATTTACATGAACAAATTGTAATCTATTAGATAAATATGATTTAAACCACCACAGTGCAGTGCCTTTAATACCTATGGCATGCTCTAATCTCTGTAATAAAATTTTATGGTCAACAGTATCAAAAGCAGCACTGAGGTCTAACAGAACAAGCACAGAGATGAGTCCACTGTCTGAGGCCATAAGAAGATCATTTGGAACCTTCACTAATGCTGTTTCTGTACTATGATGAATTCTAAACCCTGACTGAAACTCTTCAAATAAACCATTCCTCTGCAGATGATCAGTTAGCTGTTTTACAACTACCCTTTCAAGAATTTTGAGAGAAAAGGAAGGTTGGAGATTTGCCTATAATGGCTAAGATAGCTGGGTCAAGTGATGGCTTTTTAAGTAATGGTTAATTACTGCCACCTTAAAAGTCTGTGGTACATAGCCAACTAATAAAGATAGATTGATCATATTTAAGATCGAAGCATTAATTAATGGTAGGGCTTCCTTGAGCAGCCTGGTAGGAATGGGGTCTAACAGACATGTTGATGGTTTGGAGGAAGTAACTAATGAAATAACTCAGACAGAACAATCAGAGAGAAAGAGTCTAACCAAATACCGGCATCACTGAAAGCAGCCAAAGAGAATGATATGTCTTTGGGATGGTTATGAGTAATTTTTTGTCTAATAGTTAAATTTTATTAGCAAAGAAAGTCATGAAGTCATTACTAGTTAAAGTTAAAGGAATACTTGGCTCAATAGAGCGCTGACTCTTTGTCAGCCTGGCTACAGTGCTGAAAAGAAACCTGGGGTTGTTCTTATTTTCTCAATTAGTGATGAGTAGTAAGATGTCCTAGCTTTACGGAGGGCTTTTTTATAGAGCAACAGACTCTTTTTCCAGGCTAAGTGAAGATCTTCTAAATTAGTGAGACGCCATTTCCTCTCCAACTTACGGGTTATCTGCTTTAAGCTGCGAGTTTGTGAGTTATACCATGGAGTCAGGCACTTCTGATTTAAGGCTCTCTTTTTCAGAGGAGCTACAGCATCCAAAGTTGTCCTCAATGAGGATATAAAACTATTGACGAGATAATCTATCTCACTCACAGAGTTTAGGTAGCTACTCTGCCCTGTGTTGGTATATGGCATTGGAGAACATAAGAAGGAATCATATCCTTAAACCTAGTTACAGCGCTTTCTGAAAGGACTTCTACTGTAATGAAACTATTCCCCACTGCTGGGTAGTCCATCAGAGTAAATGTAAATGTTATTAAGAAATGATCAGACAGAAGGGGGTTTTCAGGGAATACTGTTAAGTCTTCAATTTCCATACCATAAGTCAGAACAAGATCTAAGATATGATTAAAGTGGTGGGTGGACTCATTTACATTCTGAGCAAAGCCAATCGAGTCTAACAATAGATTAAATGCAGTGTTGAGGCTGTCATTCTCAGCATCTGTGTGGATGTTAAAATCGCCCACTATAATTATCTTATCTGAGCTAAGCACTAAGTCAGACAAAAGGTCCGAAAATTCACAGAGAAACTCACAGTAACAACCAGGGTGGACGATAGATAACAACAAATAAAACTGGTTTTTGGGACTTCCAATTTGGATGGACAAGACTAAGAGTCAAGCTTTCAAATGAATTAAAGCTCTGTCTGGGTTTTTGATTAATTAATAAGCTGAATGGAAGATTGCTGCTAATCCTCCGCCTCGGCCCGTGCTACGAGCGTTCTGGCAGTTAGTGTGACTCGGGGGTGTTGACTCATTTAAACTAACATATTCATCCTGCTGTAACCAGGTTTCTGTAAGGCAGAATAAATCAATATGTTGATCAATTATTATATTCATTTACTAACAGGACTTAGAAGAGAGAGACCTAATGTTTAATAGACCACATTTAACTGTTTTAGTCTGTGGTGGAGTTGAAGGTGCTATATTATTTTTTCTATACACAGGTATAAAACCGAGTGCAGCCAGCCTTGTCTTCATTTCCACGTACTCGCAGGTGTGAGATTTGTTTGTCTTGACAACAGGTGAGAAATTTTGTTGTTTTCAGAACAAGTTTTATTTGTCTTCACATTCTGAGTTTTCGTGGCCTGTCTGTACCTTGTTGTACACTTTATTTGTGATACTATTTGTCCTGACGAGTACCTTTGATGAGTCCATGACATCAGCCATGGGGAACTGTCCGTGTCAGACGGAGGCTACTCCCGAAGTCATGCACACACAGGCACATGCAGGCCAGCCACAAATGTGTAAATAGTTAAAGTACTTGATAAAACGTTCTTCACACTACTGTTTCTGTATGAAAACATCGCTTTTTCATCCCAAATATGGACGATTCATTACCCAGGTGTTTTGTTCAGCTCGTCGAAGCTTAAATTACTGATTCAATCAGATATCGGCAACCAATACGATGGACTTCGGAGACTGAACAAAATTAGATGAAAGTCAAACAAAATGCTAATGCTAATTATGAAAACAAAGCAAACAATAAGGAACTATCAAGAACCAAAGAAAACAAAATATGGATGAACTGAGGTTGTCATCGGTGTCCGTTCAAATTTTTCAACAGTCTAAAAATTCCGACGAAGCACAAGCTGCAGGAACGAAGCTGGATGAAGGTTAAACGATGCCTCCGAAAGTCAACCTAAGTCCAGATTTCTTGTTTCGTTTGGGCATTGTTTTCCTTCGTTAGTGCCGTGTGACCGGGGCTTACACACTGACCATCCACCACCTGAGTGACTGTTATTTCACTGTCATTCTTCTCCTAATCATTATTACTATCATCCTCTAAGTATTTATTACAATAGCTCTGTTCACTATTTATGCATCCATGCACCTTATGACTCCTGCACAGTAGGAAATGATGCTAAACTACATAATGCACAAAATTGCCAATACTGCTTAAATTGCACATCTGCACATCCTCTAAACCAGTGGTGTCCAAACTATTCAGAAAGGGCCAAGAGGGTGCAGGCTTTTCTTTGCACCCACTGACTCCAGCAGGTGATTTCACTGATTAACATCACTGTGAGCAGGTGGATGAGTTCATCAGTGAAATCACCTGCTGGAGTCAGTGGCTGCAAAGGAAGCCTGCACCCTCTCCACCTTCCTGGAATAGTTTGGACACCACTGCTCTAAACTGTACATCCCTTAAATAGTGTACATAATACATTCTTCAGTCTAATAATGTGTATTTTCTGTTATTTTGAATCATCTGATGCGAACTTTCTACATCCAAATTTTATAGGGAGAAGGAACAGAGTAAGAGTTTCACTGTTGGTATACTGCTTGTTTTTAATGTGCGCATGGCAATAAAAAAAACTCTTAACTATTAACAGAAACATGAAGTGATAATGTAGGCATGTACACATTAGAGTTGCAAAGGTGACAGGTAATGTGGAATACAAAACATTAAATTTTTGTTCCAGGTCAGAAAAAGAAGTGGACCCTACCGAATTTTAAGCCACATTCTTTAAAACTGAACGGTGGGTAATTTGGATCTTGGCAAAAATGTACCGTGTTTGTTAATTTAATCACAAACAATAACAACTCCGAATGAAATTAATTAATTAACTTTAAGAAATAAAATCCAGACTTAAATAAATACTTTTTCATTTAATAAATAGTAAATATTAATAAATATTGCATTGAATTAGAGAAACATTTGATTCCCTTTTTTAATTTTTTTCCCCTATTCTGTACACCGCATTCTGTCCTTGTGAAGGTCACACAGAAATATGTGCTTGTGAGATTAAAGGCTTGTGGTTTGTATCTTTATACAGTTTGCAGAAAAGAATAAACAGCACTTTTACCATGGTAGATAGCGTGTCGGCCTTAATGTGTTGAATGTCAGTGGATATCAGTCAGCAGGTCTTGTGCTTCACTTTTCTATACACAGTCAACACGTTTAACCCCAAGATGACATTGAGTGTGCATATGCGCACGCACACCACACACACACACACACACACACCACACACACACACACACACACACACACACCACACACACACACACACACACCACACACACACACACACACACACACACACACACACACACACAAATACATAGAAGACATCATGACTAAACACCACATGTCTAACGTAGAGAAAACAAAACACACACACACAAAAAAAAAATCGATTTATAAAAGTTTGACATTTTTGACAGATACTGACCTGATCGAAATGACATGGAGATTATCTATTGAGAAAAATGCAGTCCTGCTGCTGTACATCACCATCATGTGGTAAGAGCCCATGAATGACAAAAAACAATATCAATGAAATGCATGATAATCATTCTTTTCAGTCAGCACAATCTTTTAATCATGCTTTATGAAATTAACTTCAGTTCATTCATTTTATGTTAAGCTAATAAACATGCAGGTGAAACTCTTGTTAGAGTTCTTGTTGGAGCCAGTCCCAGAATCAGACCAGCGTTATTGGGCTTGGGGGACATATATATATATATATATATATATATATATATATATATATATATATATATATATATATATAAACTCTTCTGTTTTGCTATTTAAAGACAAAGTTCAAAATAATTGTTCACACTGAGTGATAGCTAGTGTGCCAGGTCGATTGTAGCACAAGCAGTGGCTGCTAGATATTGTGGATGTGACTATGTTTGTCCTTTCTGTGCAATATTATGTGAGATAATGTGGCTTCCTGTGTGGTTAATTGCACTAGAGAGCCATCGAAGAAGTCTGTGTTCCACTATTAATGTTGATTTAACTTTTAGTATAGTAAATTTGTATTTTAACATTGTAGCACTTAACAGGTCTGAAGGTTTATGAGTGTAATGGTAAGAATATTTCATGAGGTGAAAGATGAAATCATGACAGACATTGGCGAGTTCTTCATCCGACAGAGCTTCTACTTCAGCTACAGATGTACCAGCGAATACTACAAATGCCTGTAGATGGCTTACAGCGTACTGGATGTTTGTTGTTTTTTTTGTCAAAGCTTGTTCAAATTGTCATCGGTCACCAAAACACACCCACGTTTGTTTTTAAACTTAGCGCCAATGCCATGTCAAAGGTTACGAGAGTGTTAGTGTGCTGTGAGCGGTCCATCAGTGCTTGATTGCTGCATGCACACAAACATAATATGCCGTGTTTTTACGTGAAGGTGGTGTGCAATGGTTCAAAACATATGGACCAAAATTACATGGTAAATGGAACAAAATTGCAAATTGAACAATGATCAATTTCATGTGACATACAACCCCAATCAATGGCAAGGATGATCTATTGTAAGTGTTATATAAAGATTACTAACTTTAGCTCCATTGTTACTCAGCAGTTACCTGAGACAATATTGCTGTTATAATTTTTATATCCACACCCAAGTAACCTGCTACAAATCACAGTCTCCATTCTTTATAAAATATGCCTTAACACACACACACGAGCCAGGTTAGTCCATTAGCTGTAACTTATTTGGTAATTACAAAGTGGGGTCATGTTCAATCTACCCACACACTTACCAACACTCTTTACCCATTTATGGGTTGACTGTGAGTTAGACAGAGTTAGGCACTGCCAAGATGGCAACACTTGGAACTGCACCATTTGGGCTTTAGAGTAGTTTCTCATAAAACCTACAGGTGATATCCCTGAGGACTTGTCAACGATACATACAAAAGGCAACGTTCAAACATCACATTCAACAACTTAAAGCTAGGCTTACACTGTACGGGTTTGGCCCTTTTTCAGCCGATTTTTTCACATCGTGCGAGAATTTTTTGGATCACGCCAAGTTTCAGCTTAATCGCGCGTGCTGCATCGTGTAGTATACATGGAGTAACGAGCTGCGTTTAACCTCTCACGACCGCAAGCTTGAACCTTCGTGCGCATGCGTGAGTTTTTCCATGCCTGTCGGTTGCGTCATTGCGCTCTGTGGGCAGGCTTTCGTGAGCACTGGTCCTCCCCTCTGTCATGTTTCATTGCGAGGAAATGGCGGAATGATTGGGCTTTTTTCCATCCGACTTTTTTTCAGAAACTGTTAGAGACAGGCAGCTGGAGAACCATTTGAAAAATTTATCTGGCTTTCGGTGAAAAGTTTACGGACTTCACAGAGAATAAGGAGTGTTACTACAGCTTTAAGGACGACCCACAATGGCGCACGGCGTGCCGTACTCCGAGACCACCATCAAGAGGCAGAAACCAACAGATTCATTTCTAAACGGATGGCTGTGTGGAGCCGGGACCCGCCGTGTGCACTTTCTCTCGTTATCACAAGAGCTGGACATCAGCCATTTTCCGGCAGATTTCACTTTTAACAAGAGATTTTTGTCATGGAAGCCATGCGGAGGCTTCGCGCGTCACGACCGATTCGCTGATGAAGCGATACAAAAAAACACCTCCGTTTCGGAGTGTTAGAGGACAGTTGGGACAAGCCCAGCTCTCCCACCATTTCTCTTATACTCACACTACTGGTAAGCACTGAAAGCCAAGATAGGCATGTCCCAACTTGTCCTTTAACACTCCGAAACGGACATGTTCCTTTGTCTCGCTTCATCATCGAATCCGTCGTGACGCACAAAGCCCTCGGCGCGGCTTTCCATTACAAAATCTCTTGTTAAAAGTGAAATCTGCCGGAAAATGGCTGATGTCCAGCTCTTGTGATAACCAGAGAAATTGCACATGACAGTCCCAGCTCTACACGGCCATCCGTTTAGAAATGATCTGGTGGTTTCTGCCTCTCGATGGCGGCTCGGAGCGCGGCGCACCGTGCGCCATTGTGGGTCGTCCTTAAAGCTGTAGTAACACTCCTTATTCTCCGTGAAGCCCGTAAAAGTTTCACCGAAAGCCAGATAAATTTTTCGAATGGTTTCCAGCTGCCTGTCTCTAACAGTTTCTGAAAAAATTCTGATGGAAAAAAAAGCCCAAATCATTCCGCCATTTCCTCGCAATGAAACACGATGAGATGGGTGAGCAGTGCTCACGTCAAAGCCTGCCTACAGGCGAATGACGGCACTGACAGGCGTGGAAAAACTCACGCATGCGCACGAAGGTTCAAGCTTGGCTGACGTAAAAACATATGAAATCAAATCCCTATAGTTTTTGAAAAAAATAAAAAGGTACGATACTTTTCTAAGAGACCATCGTAACCTGTTGTAAGCGTGCATTTGACATTAGAAAACAACCACATAATTCTGTTTGCCTGTGTGCTGTTTTGTCTCAAAAAACAGGAAATGCTGCATATTAAGGTAAGAAATACACTCAACCAGGCCAGTCAACTTGACAAAAGCGTTCAACACTGAGTAAGAAAAGTCTGTGGCAGATCATCGAGCATAGGGTGTCTCCAAAGTTCCACTGCATGGTGATCCAGCTACATGAAGATCAGCATGGTCAAGTCAGACACAGTGAATAACTTCTGAGAGGTTTTTCCCAACCAAAACAGGGTGAAGCAGGGTCGCATCCTTGCTCCAACACACTTCACCATCTTCTTCAAACATGACGCTTTAGTGGACCACAGTAGATCAAGAAAAAGAAGATGGTATCTGCATATGCTAGCACACGCAGGCCTGTTCAACCAAGGTGATAACTTGCTTGCACAAAGACCTTGGAACAACCAATCCGTGAGCTACTCTTTGCCAATCATGCTGCCTAACACCCTATTTACACCAAGTCCATGACCGAATTGTGATTGAAAAATGGACCCACGCTTGCCGCCACTCTCACTGACTCACTCTCACTGGGTTGCAGTTGCACAATGGTATTTCCATGGTCAGAAAAAGATCCCTCTTGGTCACCATCACTCCCCATCATTCTCCAATAGGTGTGCGAGTGTATTGAACTGTTTAAAACACACAAAATGTGTGACCAGTTAAAAGATACATGGGTCTCATAATCAGTCTTGATATACTCTCACGTCTCAACTTGATCAGATGGGTCATAATAGACTCTCAACTGACTCTGCATGGGGTTGCATCAATAATTTCGGATATTAACATATTGTCATTCACACATTTCAGTCGCAATGCAAGCTTGGTGTCACCACAAATAACAGATCAGATTGGAGAGCAGCCAAGACTTGTGAGAGTTAACAAAATGTCAAGATCTTGCAGGTGTTATATGTAGGTCTCAGTCCAGTGTAAACGGGGCATTTTTGGCCCACACACAGACTGTCCTGCAGGTGGTAAACATCTGTCATTGATCAATTGGATCAACAGACTGGGAAAGGCAAGCAATGCTTTTGGCAGACTCCACCACTTTGTCTGGAACATGTACTGACCACCCTGCTCTATGGCTCAGAGTCTTGGGTCACCCTCTCATCACCACCCCTTCAACTCTAAGTGTTTTCACCAGTGCTGCTTCACACCATTCTCAGATCCACTGAAGTGACTTTGTCATCACACTGAAGTCTTTGAACAGGCAGAGGCTACCAGTGTTGATGCCATTCTGTTAAAGTCACAGATTAAACTGCAACGCGTCCCAGGATGGAGGATCACTGCCCGGCCAAGATCGTTCTCTATAGTGAACTGTCCACTGTACTCAAAAACCTGACTCATTGGATTGGATTTCCATCTAATAAATATATGCAGTCCTAACTAAATTACAACCCCAATTCCAATGAAGTTGGGGATGTTGTGTAAAATGTAAATAAAACAGACTACAATGATTGCAAATCCTCTGCAACCTATGTTCAATTGAATACACCACAAAGACAAGAAATTTAATGTTCAAACTGATAGACTTTGTTGTTTTTGTGCAAATATTTGCTCATTTTGAAACGCATGCCTGCAACACGTTTCAAAAAAGAGTTTGGGAACTGAGGACACTAATGGGTTGAAGGCTTTGTAGGTGGAATTCTTTCCAATTCTTGGTTGATGTACGACTTCGTTGTTCAACAGTCCGGGGTATCCGTTGTCATATTTTGCGCTTCATAATGCCACCAAACATTTACAATGGGCAACAGGTACACAGGCAAAATGTCCGCTTGGCATTGTCTTGCTGAAATAAGCAGGATGTCCCTGAAAAAGACGTTGCTTGGATGGCAGCATGTGTTGCTCCAAACCTGGATGTACCTTTCAGCATTGATGGTGCCATCACAGATGTGTAAGTTGCTTATGCCATGGGCACTAACACACCCCATACCTTCACAGATGGTCTTTTTTCCTCTTTTGTCCAGAGGACACAACGTCCATGATTTCCAAAAACAGTGTTGAAACGTAGACTCATCAGACACAGCAACTGTTCCACTTGCGTCTATCGACTCAAATGAGCTTGGGCCCAGAGAAGGCAGGAGCTTTTGTGGATGTTGTTGATGTTTTAACTTGCACTTGTAGATGTAGCGACAAAACTGTATTAACTGACAATGGTTTTCTGAAGTGTTCCTGAGCCTACGCGGTAAGATCCTTTAAACAATGATGGTTGGTTTTTAATGCAGTGCGCCTGAGAGATCGAAGGTCACGGACATTCAATGTTGGTTTTAATGGCCTTTGGTTTTCGGCCTTGTAGAAAATTCTCCAGATTCTCTGAATCTCTGATATATTATGGGCTGTAGAGGATGGAATCCCTAAATTCCTTGCGACTGAATGTTGAGAAACATTGTTCTTAAACTGTTGGACTATTTTTTCATGCAGTGGTTCACAAAGTGGTGATCCTCGTCCCAGCCTTGCTTGTGAATGGCTGAGCCTTTTGGGGATGCTCCTTTTATACCCAATCATGACACTCACCTGTTTCCAAGTAGGTGTTCTTTGAGCATTCATCAACCTTTTCACTCAGTTTTGAGAACGATCTACTCCACACAGATTTACTATAGAGTGCTATACTGGTTGTATTTCTTCATAATTCATGTAAATAATGTCCAGACATAGTCAGTGTCTTGGGAATGTTCACGTATCCATCCCTGACTTGTCCGAAGAAAACTGCATATAAAGTGATGGTTTACATGTGCTACACTAAAGGGGGCACTTACTTATTCACACCATCATTTTGGCTTTTAGGATTTTTAATTAATTTATATCAAACCATAGAGATTTACTTTCACTGTGAGTTTAAAGAGCATGATTTTGGAAATTCTAATATACAAGGCCTGGATTTTTGTTTTGTTTTTGATGTCCTAATAAAAATCTAACATGTAAAGGGTTAAGGGGCAAACACTTTTTCACAGCAACTGTAGACAGGTGTGTGCCTTTCCAAATCATGTCCATCAATTGAATTTACCCCAGGTGGACTTCAATTAACTGAAGAAACATCTCAAGGATGATCCATGTAAACAGGATGCGCCTGAGCTCAATTTTGAGCTGCATGGCACACTCAAAAATGGTTAATTGGATGAACTCATCATTTATGTGCAGGATTTCCATCTAATAAATATATGTAGCCCAAACTCAAATAAACACATCCATGCAAGATATGTTACTTAATTTAGTTGGGACTACATAGATGGATTCCCATCCCAATGAGTCAGTTTTTCAGTGTATCACATAAACAATGACTCATTGGATGACTCAATTCAATTATGGGCAGGATTTCCATCTAATAAATATGTAGTCCCAA
Source organism: Thalassophryne amazonica (assembly GCF_902500255.1). Lineage (NCBI taxonomy): Eukaryota > Metazoa > Chordata > Actinopteri > Batrachoidiformes > Batrachoididae > Thalassophryne > Thalassophryne amazonica. The sequence continues at coordinate 75,502,729 of NC_047104.1, forward strand.
CTAAATGGATGCACTTTATTTGAGTTGGGGCTACATATATTTATGAATGGAAATCCTGCTCATAATTGAACTGAGTTCATCCAATGCATCAGTTTTTTGAATACTTATGTACATTTGATTTTTTTTTATCGTTAATAAATTTGCAAAAAGCTCACAAAAACTTTGTTCACACTGTTGTTATGGGGTATTGTGTAGTGTGTAGAATTTATGTGTGGGAAAAAATGAAATTTCATCCATTTTTCAAAAATAATGTGGAAATTGTGTAGTGCTGTGAATACTTTCTGGATGAACTGTACAAACACTCTCTTAAGAAATGCCTTCCAGCCAGTCACATCAACCATTGCCAGTGGTCAGCCCTTGCTGCTAAGTGAGAGGCGTGGTTATACACTGTTCATCACTCTGTCTCCTCCTTCCAGACCTCCTGCAGAGCTTCCCTTGAGGAGAAGTGAAGCAGGAGGAAGAACTGTGCCGCTACAGCTCCAGACCCAAATCAGACTTTCCCCTGCAGGCACTGGGGCACAGTCTGCTTGTCCTGCATTGGCCTCACAAGTCACACATGAGCCTGCGTTAGACGTGGACAATACCTTTTCCAATCTTCGTTCCCAAAGCCAAGCCAAGTAAAAGAAACAACTCAATATATATATATGAACCACTAAAGTATTTATCAAAGTAGGCAGCTTATTGATTTGTTTTATGTTTTATTGGAAGGTGAGAAGCTGAGGCAAATTAGAACCTGATGTAATTAGTGCTTTGTCACATATTTTTCAATTACAGAAGCGTGTAGGTGCCATTATTCTTATTTCAATTTTCAGATTTGCCAATAGAATTTGACTGTGGAATTACATTTTTTACTTCCACTCAGGAAGCCAAACCGATCAGCCAAGGTGAGGAACTGGAGCCCTGATACATATGTAATTTTATCAGAAAAATGTTTTACCATGGCAATAGCCATCTTTCATAGCCAGACCATCACGAAAATCATTTGGTCACATCATAGATTGAGAATAGGTGACGGGTTTCCCAAGCGGGTTGCAAATGCACATCTACTTCAAATTTAGCAGTTATCAACCAAAACCTAGAAATAGCTACTTGGTAGATATAGAAATAGATACTTGATAGATTTTGGAAATGATGAAGTTAGTGGACCAGTCACAGTCCGCACGGTCTCCATCGTCTCAGCATGTGTTACAATTTTTGGGAGGTGCACATCAAGCTATGAAGAGAGGCTCAGAGGGGGTTTGCGATGATGTAGAGGGCTCTGCATGGACCTGTGGATAGGGAGTAACATGAATTTGGGCGTGAGTACTATACAGGCCTCTTCGAAAGAGGGACTGTACTGTAGCAGTGTTATTCCGGGATACCGTAGCCTGATGCAGATGACAGTCTATGACGCCTGTTGGAAAGGGTTGCCAGTCCACTGCAGTTTACTTCTCTGGAAAGGCCAGACTCAATTTACAGCTGGGTGGACTGGGACCAAAACAGATTAAATTAAGCATCTTGCCAAGGACACAGACACACGTGTGTGCATGAAGTGCAGGTCTGTGAATGGTTAGAACTGTGTCAGATCAGTTGAAGAATAATGTGTATGACCTTGAAGAAATGCATTTGGGCAGGAATAGTACTTACCATAAGGGGAATACTACAACTGCAAAACAGTACAATTCTTTTTATACAATGTCTGAAAAAAGAACAACTTAACGAAACGTCATGGATTTTAACGAGTCACCTTTTAAGATTACTCCAGTCATTCCTACCTGTCTGTCCAAAATCTGTTTCTTTTACTGAATCACTCATCTTCCATGCTGTTGTTCCCTCCTGTCTTCCTTCTCCCTCATTTTGCTCACCCCTCTCATGCACTTCCTCTTCAAATTTCTCCAACATTCACTCAACCAGTACGGTTCCTCCATCTTCATCCTGTCTCCCTCTGTCTCTCTCTCTCTCTCTCTGCCTCTTGTCACTCCAAACTCGCTCAAGCACAACTAAGCCGGAGTTTGAGTCCCAATGAGAGCAGTTAGGGCAATCAGTGATTTTCACACCCTCTGATGTTCTTAAAAGGTGGAGGGATCAGATGCCCCTGCTGTACTGAAACACTTCACTGAAATGCCACACACCACACATCCATGCACACCCGCGCACATGGGGACATCCCGCGATTTTATAACATGAGCACAGCTAAAAGATCCAAAGCTGACAAACTGACTGGAGGAACAAGCGATGCTGCTGTGCACCACAACAACAAAACACACAACAGCATTTGGAAAAAGTTTGACATTTCCTCACTGCATAAAAATAAACAATACACAAAACCTGACATAATTTTGCAGCCTGGATAAATGTTTGGAAGTCATGTGACATTAGGAACAAGTTTTCAAAGGAGGCTGCTTCAAAAAAAGTCTAAAAAAAACCCTTTCAGCTATAAAACATTTCTTCTGAGGGGCTCACCAATTTATATGGAAGTCAGGTTTCCCCCAGTGATGTTATGTAAACAGAATACATTTATATGCAGCACATTCATAGTTAACACACTTTACACTGATACCTCACATCTACCACCAGTGTCAGGATATTGTTATGATAACTGCACACTGGAAGCAACTTGGAAAGTAAGGATCTTACCCAAGGTCTGACAGGGATTTGAACTGAGAATCCATCCTCTCCTCTAAACTCCCTCAACCCTTTAATCACTTGTCCACAACTTCTCTTTTATATGTTGTATAGTGATTGTCAGCAAGTGCCTTTGTTTTTTTCATATAATGGGCAGTACGTGTTGTGAAAGTGTAGGAACACGGACCCACAACAGGGGGCGCAATGAACGGACAATGGAGGAAGGTGAATAACAAGGTTTACTATTGTGAAACGAGCACAATGAATACAACAATCACAATTTGGGTCGAATCCGCAGGTGTCGTGTGGGCAGGCTCGAAGGTAGGAGACGTCCGTCTCAGTCGAACCGAAACCACCCAGATCTCCTCTGCCACCGAACCCTGGAATACTGGAACTGCCAAGTCCCGAATTCCCAGGTGGCCACTGCCTCCGCTCGTCGGATCCGGTACTGCTGGCGGGAGAGAGCAACACACAGGCGTGGATGCGACAGTACCCAGTAACGGAGAGGGGAGAAGCCGCCTCCACCTCTAGTCACAATATGGCAGGCAGGTGAGTACTTATCCAAGCAATTTAGTTACAGTAATCAGCTGTCCTGAAAAGGTTTTAACAAGTCTTTTAGCTAGTTAGTCAGAATATAAATGCAGAGAACGTTACCTCAGTCTAAAGGCGATATCTCGGCACTGAGGTGGAGACGCCGTCCTCCTGATATACCTCTGTGCTGAGTGGAACAGCTGTGTCCAGTGATGGGTGAAGCTGTCACCCAGGCTGCTCCCATTAAGGCGGGCAGCGCCCTCTGGTGCCTGGAGCCCGAACTCCAGGCAGGGCGCCCTCTGGTGGTGGTGGGCCAGCAGTACCTCCTCTCAGCGGCCCACACAACAGTACGCCTGGGAAGGCTTGTGACTTGATACATAAAAAAATATGTATAATAGTTTTCTGTTGTGACCCTGTGACAGACTGGTGTCCTGTCCAGGGTGTACCTCATCTCACACCCCAAGACTGCTGGGATAGGCTCCAGCCCCCCTTGACCCTTAATTGGAGTAAGCAGTTGAAGATGAGTGAGTGAAAAATAGTTTCTGTATTATTTTTGAGGACAAACAGATTTTGATTTTTTGGAATAGAAATATATGCAAATTTCAAAAATGAGTATCCCTTGGCACACTGATGAAAACAAAATAACTGTAGGGTGCTTAATGATTTTGCAAACACATGAGTGTGTGTGTATATATTTCCATTAAAAAAATTGAGCACCAAAGAAATAGGGCTGCAACAAAGGATTATTTGGATCATCGATGAATCTGATGGGGTTTCGACATGATTAATCGATTAATCGGATTAGCGGGGAATTTTATTTTAAAATGTGCCAGGGAAACAATTTTCTCTCCTTCCATCACTTTAACAACAGAACATTATTTGAAAACTTAAAATACTAGAAAATCAACAAATCGTCAAACGTCCCTTGGCTGTTGAAATATAAAATAATAAAGAATATAAAACAGTTTATAATAAAGAACAAAAATAATTATTTCAAATGGCATTGCTTTATCAAAGTGCTGAGTTGCCATAAAACAACATTGAAACATAAAATTATATAAAATATATGGTGCAAAAATAGGTATTTTGTTGCTCCAAATGAGCAATTAGCATAACCAGTTAACCATAAAACCTCAAATCAAAACTGTAGCCTGACTCATTATATGTGCAACATTCTCTGTATAACTTGTAAACTATGTGGTCATTTCACAATGACACATGTGACTCATGTCTCTTTCTCTAAAACTATATTGTAGCATTATTAGTTATTATTACTATTATTATTGTTGCTATTATTATTATTATTAATATATAAATAAAAATAAATTAAAAAATATTCTAATTTATTTTTTTAAATAATACATTTGACTCTTTTACAACAACAAACGCTGAGCCATTATTATTATTGGGGGCAGAGTTAGCCTATTTTTAGGGGTGCTCAAGCTCTTGTCAGCTACTAATGGTGCTGGCCTTCAATCTGTGTAGCTTCCATGAACAAATCACTCTCCTACATCAAATACCATGTACACAGATCTGACCTTAAATCCTTAGTTAAGGTCCTTAACTAAGCATTTCAGAATTAAGACAGTAAACTTTACACAAAGTTAATGCACAGCATGATAATAAGTGAATAATTTAAATTCCTGCTAAAAAGGCATAAATCATAAACTCATTTTGTATTTTTATTTGTTGGCAGTAAGTGGCACAACCTGCAGTACAGTGATGGATATCAGAGCATTTTTTTCAAAAGCGAAAAAAAGATTCAGGTGAGGTTTACTAGGTAACTAGGTTTAAGGATATGATTCCTTCTTTATGTTCTCTAATGCCATATACCAACACAGTGCAGAGTAGCTACCTAAACTCTGTAAGTGAGTTAGAGTATCTCGTCAATAGTTTACATCCTCATTGAAGACAACTTTGGATGCTGTAGCTCCTCTGAAAAGAGAGCTTTAAATCAGAAGTGCCTGACTCCGTGGTATAACTCACAAACTCGCAGCTTAAAGCAGAAAACCTGTAAGTTGGAGAGGAAATGGCGTCTCACTTAATTTAGAAGATCTTCACTTAGCCTGGGAAAAAGAGTCTGTTGCTCTATAAAAAAGCCCTCCGTAAAGCTAGAAACATCTTACTACTCATCACTAATTGAAGAAAATAAGAACAACCCCAGGTTTCTTTTCAGCACTGTAGCCAGGCTGACAAAGAGTCAGAGCTCTATTGAGCCCGAGTATTCCTTTAACTTTAACTAGTAATGACTTCATGACTTTCTTTGCTAATAAAATTTTAACTATTAGAGAAAAAATTACTCATAACCATCCCAAAGAACGTATCGTTATCTTTGGCTGCTTTCAGTGATGCGGTATTTGGTTTAGACTCTTTCTCTCAGATTGTTCTGTCTGAGTTATTTTCATTAGTTACTTCATCCAAACCATCAACATGTCTATTAGACCTCATTCCTACCAGGCTGCTCAAGGAAGCCCTACCATTATTTAATGCTTTGATCTTAAATATGATTAATCTATCTTTATTAGTTGGCTATGTACCCAGGCTTTTAAGGTGGCAGTAATTAAACCATTACTTAAAAAGCCATCACTTGACCCAGCTATCTTAGCTAATTATAGGCCAATCTCCAACCTTCCTTTTCTCTCAAAAATTCTTGAAAGGGTAGTTGTAAAACAGCTAACTGATCATCTGCAGAGGAATGGTCTATTTGAAGAGTTTCAGTCAGGTTTAGAATTTCATCATAGTACAGAAACAGCATTAGTGAAGGTTCCAAATGATCTTCCTATGGCCTCAGACAGTGGACTCATCTCTGTGCTGTTCTGTTAGACCTCAGTGCTGCTTTTGCATACTGTGACCATAAAATTTTATTACAGAGAATTAGAGCATGCCATAGGAATTAAAGGCACTGCGCTGCGGTGGTTTGAATCATATTTATCTAATAGATTACAATTGTTCATGTAAATGGGGACTCTCTTCACAGACTAAGGTTAATTATGGAGTTCCACAAGGTTCTGTGCTAGGACCAATTTTATTCACTTTATACATGCTTCCCTTAGGCAGTATTATTAGACGGCATTGCTTAAATTTTCATTGTTACGCAGATGATACCAGCTTTATCTATCCATGAAGCCAGAGGACACACACCAATTAGCTAAACTGCAGGATTGTCTTACAGACATAAACACACTGGCTGACCTCTAATTTCCTGCTTTTAAACTCAGATTAAAACTGAAGTTATTGTACTTGGCCCACAAATCTTAGAACATGGTGTCTAAACCGAATCCTTACTCTGGATGGCATTACCCTGACCTCTAGTAATACTGTGAGAAATCTTGGAGTCATTTTTGATCAGGATATGTCATTCAATGCGCATATAAACAAATATTGTAGGACTGCTTTTTTGCATTTACGCAATATCTCTAAAATTAGAAAGGTTCTTGTCTCAGAGTGATGCTGAAAAACTAATTCATGTATTTATTTCCTCTAGGCTGGACTATTGTAATTCATATTATCAGGTTGTCCTAAAAGTTCCCTGAAAAGCCTTCAGTTAATTCAAAATGCTGCAGCTAGAGTACTAACGGGGACTAGAAGGAGGAGCATATCTCACCCATATGGCCTCTCTTCATGGCTTCCTGTTAATTATAGAATAGAATTTAAAATTCTTCTACTTACTATAAGGTTTTGAATAATCAGGTCCTATCTTATCTTACTTGTAGGCTTACTTGTAGTTCCTAGGGTTTGTAAGAGTAGAATGGGAGGCAGAGCCTTCAGCTTTCAGGCTCCTCTCCTGTGGAACCAGCTCCCAATTGGATCAGGGAGACAGACACCCTCTCTACTTTTAAGATTAGGCTTAAAACCTTTCCTTTTTGCTAAAGCTTATAGTTATGGCTGGATCAGGTGACCCCTGAACCATCCCTTTAGGTATGCTGCATACACTTAGATGCTGGGGGGTGCCCCATGATGCACTGAGTGTTTCTTTCTCTTTTTGCTCTGTATGCACCACTCTGCATTAATCATTAGTGATTGATCTCTGCTCCCCTCCACAGCATGTCTTTTCCTGGTTCTCTCCCCTCAGCCCCCAACCAGTCCCAGCAGAAGACTGCCCCTCCCTGAGCCTGGTTCTGCTGGAGGTTTCTTCCTGTTAAAAGGGAGTTTTTCCTTCCCACTGTCGCCAAGTGCTTGCTCACAGGGGGTCGTTTGGACGTTGGGGTTTTTACGTAATTATTGTATGCCTTGCCTTACAATATAAAGCGCCTTGGGGCAACTGTTTGTTGTGATTTGGCGCTATATAAATAAAATTGATTTCAGATTTCAGGTTTGTGCCCTCTATAGACCTTATGTGATAGTAGATATGGACATTGAGAATAGCAAAGGATGGAAAGTGAAGCTAAGGGTAAACTGAATATGTGTATCAGACTGTGGAGGTGTCTTACTTGTGTTACTGGTGTTTTGTTATGAATTCTGACTTTTAAGTCACACATTTTTATTTTTCTTACTTTTAAGGACTTCATTAGATCTTGTCTGTCCTTTCTATGCTTTGCTGTTAATTCAACAAATAATTCATATTCATATATTTCTTATCCTTTACCCATTTATGTGCAGTGTACCATCTGTGTTCTCCATCCAGCCTTATAGTGGCGTGCTGCTGTCGCTGTGCTAAACCAGGTCCTCCTGCACACGGCACTAAACCTCACTGATCATAACAACTGCAACTACTGTATTTTTATGACTTACAACGTGGATGTGCGTGCTGCCAGAAAAACTGAGATATCAATCAATTTGTAGAATAAATAAATGAATAGCCAAAACTAAACACAATCTAAGTAATGCCTAAAACTGTCTAAATGTAATTGAAAAGTGATATCAGGGTGAGTGTTCTGTACTAAGTACTATGACATAATAATAAGTTAAGATGAAATAAAAATATCTTCAATAACTATAGGCTCATAAGACTAATAAAAAACAAGGATAATATACTGTACTCAGCCTCTGAATATTTCAGACCTGTTCCTAAATTGCAATTAGTATTTGCCCTCACCAAATTAGGAGATTCAAATATTTGTATAAACTGCACCAGAGTGCAGGAATTTTATGTATGGGCCGTTATCCATTGCTAATATGCGTTTTTGTTTTTTGTTTTTTATCATTTTGACAATGAATGCAGCTTTTACAAGCAGTGTTTTCACTCTGAAATCATGGGAAATTGTAGTAGTAGTAGGACATCTAGATTTTAAAAATTAAAAAATGTACTAAGCACCCCTAAAACTGGAAGTCTAAAATTGCCTCTGATTATTATACAGAAAACAAATGCACAAACATGCTGAAATGCCAGCAGCTTAATACTAACTTTAACATTGAAAACGACATAGACATGCTAATGCGTTAGCATCGGCGTTAGCATAAAATACATCTATCAACTGTTTCAGAAGACCATAATAGGTCACTTTAACATAAAAGGGTAAATATTCCTCACAGACATATGCACTTTAGGGTTTTAGTGGGGAAAATTAAGATAAAGCAAAATAAAACAAAAACCAACAAAGCAGCAGCTTGAAGTGCTCCATCAGTTCAAGATTCAAAGCAAAGCTTGGTTGATTATATGGAAGAAATGAAACATTTGGGGTAAAACAAAGTTATTTAGCAACTAATCGATGACTAAATTAGTTGACAACTATTTTAATAATTGATTTTAATCGATTAACTCGATTAGTTGTTTCAGCTCTAAAAGAAAATGATGTGTAAATAACATTTTAAAATGCAATTTAAATGTTATATTAATTTGTTAAATGAACAGTGCTCATGAAGAAAAATAAATATATACATAAATAAATAAATAAAAATAAAACCACCAACACTTTTTGAAGAGACCTTAAAATAATTAAATAATGATAAATTTCCCCTCATCCCTCCATGCAATGGTGGTTTTATCTTACACAGTACAATAAAAGCAATTTTCATAAACTGAACAATGCAAACATGTTGACAAATTGCAAATGTTGCAGAATGTGTCACATTTGGGAGATCAGCTTTCAGCACCATAGCTTCACACCCTAATAACACGCCTTACATGCCATCATTTACTTAAGAAAGACAAAAGTAATATTTATCTTGCTTCACATACAAAACCTTGTTTTGTGTGTGCCATATATGGCAGAAAGATAGACTGACAAACTGACGTAGAAATTAGCCTAGTACGGTATGAGATACACACAGAAGAATATGTCTGGGGTGCGATCAGGTAGAATCAAGTGTTAAAGTAAAACTGTTTGACATATACACTACGCACATTTATTAAAGGAGCAGGTACAAATTTCAGATTATAATTGCAAGTGAACTGACATAAATGCGAATAAATTTGTTTGTTAGTTATGAGTGATTTGGCAGTTTTTCTCGTGATTAAAATCCACAAAATAACCCAATTCAGTCAAGTCTGGAAAGTATCCCACAACAAAACATTTATTAAACCAAAGTTAAACATGAATCAATAAGATGTATGCCCGCCTCTAGCATCTACACATGCTTGTCTTTGATTTGGCGTACTCTTGATAATCCTGTCAATAATACAAAACATATCTGCTTTTTAATACATGTTGGTAGTGTATAAAGTGAGGTGTGTATGTGCATGCTGCTACCATTACCTCAAAAAACACCTAGAAAAAGTCCTTTTTGGTGTGTCATTCCGGGTCTGTGGGATCAGGTGTGCATGATGGTGTGATATACAATGCAGTTAGGAAACAGAATGTACAGCTCCACAATCCCCGTATTGCGGCAAAGAGCTCTGACGCTATCACCTTACACTGTAACGGACAACACAGTCACTTTGCACCAAAGTGAAAGACACACAAACACACATGCCATGAAGTTCAGGGCATTAAGTCACTGCATCGTCTCATCAATGCTAACATAACCCCCTGCTGCCAGAAAGAAAGAGAAAAAAATGGGAAAAAGTAAAGCTCGGCGCCCTTAAGAATGTGTTAAAATCGCCTTGCCTCCTCTTCTCTCATCTTTTGTTCTTTCATTACTTCATTTTCTCTTTTCCCCCATCCACTCTTCATCAATCCATCCTCACCCTGCAGCCTCTGCCAGCGCACCATCATGACTGCAGGCTCTTAGTCACATTGAAGTCACACACACACACACACACACACACACACCCACACACACACCACACACACACACACACCACACACACACACACACACACACACCCACACACACACACACACACACACACCCACACACACAGAATGGGAAAGGGTCAACCTGGCAGGGTTAGGCTGCACAAAGTCAGCCTCCCGTAATGTGGCTGCCACCGCCTGATCACACCTTCATGATCCAATTAGGAGCCTCCGTTCCTCCAATCAGCTGCTGCTTCAAACCAACGGGCAGGCGAGCAGACAAAAGCAAGCAAGTGGTGCCAATCTGGTAAGTGCTTTTAAAGGATTAGAAAGAGGATGGACATACGGAGGGAGGCGAATGCTGCTGCATCCTCTGTTACTTTCTGAGACTGGAACAATACCTCTTAATTACCCATTCCTCGCAAAGTGTTGTTGCTCCATCACACTCAGGGTGGGGAGAAAAGCTGAAGAAAGATGGTTATGAAGTGGGATGAATGAAATAATGGTGGATGGGGAGTCATTTAAGTGACAGTGAAAGGTGACTGTTATAGATAACCCAAGTATGGACAGAATGAAGGCAACCAGGAGAAGATACAGAAAGGATTCAGACTCAGAAGAAACTGCTCTTTGCGGAAAGTTTAACTGCTTTTGGGTTCAGGTTCGGCATCATGCTCCACCCGGCAGAGTTTATGTGCACTCTGTGCGTGTGCTATGGTTCCAGTTCAAAGACATACTGATTAGATAAGCTAATGAGTGTCAAACCAGTGACAAACTGCTGACCTGATGATGGACCCTGAACACAATAGAAAGAAAGATATTAGATGTAAGAAACTGCAGTATATCAGTACTACCAATACACAGACCTGAGTTTGAATCCTATTCATGCTACCCCTGTGCTCTTAGAGGAGACACTTCATCTACATACTCCCAGTCCACCTAGCTGTAAATGATGAATAACTTTGGAAGTAACCTGTGTTGGACTGGTGTCCCATCCAAGGAGAATCATAGGCTGCCATCCACTTCATGTTATGCAATTCAGATTTTAGCTTTTCTGTCACCTTGATTTAATCAGTTTTTCCAGAATAAAAATCCTCTTTTGTCCCACTTCTTTGGTGCACTTGCAGAATACTAACTCAGGTGATGCTGATTTGTGTATCTGCAGCAATATGAAAAAGCTTTTGTCACTGAATTTTTTTCAGTTTTCAGACACTATATTTCTGTATGTGTGTGTGTGTGCATGCGCATGTGTGATGACATCTCTGTCTCCAGTGTTGACACCTCATGTGTCAGGGGAACCTATTAGAGACCCTCACAGTCTAACCCGACACCTGACCCCCACCCTGATGTATGTCTTTGTGTTTGTGTGTGTTTATGTGGAGTCAAAGTCTCCCCAGTGTTGAGTGATTTCCCTTTTCTTATTCAGTGCTTGAATCACTTGTAAGACATTCACTTCACGTGGCCTTCAAATTAAGAAAAGTCCCTAAAACATGCAAGCACGAATGAATATATATGTGTGTGTGTGTGTGTCACTGAACTCCCAAACAAACCCAGGGGTCAGACCTCTGGTTGCCTCTGGATATCTGACCCTAAGACCCCACTGCCCTGTAAACCTACTGGGCCATACTGTGCGTGGATTTGTGTGTAGCTGTGTGAGTACATGTTTTTGTCTGTGTGTGTCAAAGTGTGTCTGGGAAATTTGTGGCAGGAAATAAAAAAGACTAAAAATTGCTTAGTTCTGTCTACAGCATCGACAGTCTCTTTTTTAAAATTATTTCTTGTTTTCACTGTTTTCATATATTTTATTAAATGACTGAGAAACTTGAATGCTATTTCTTCAGACTATGTCATAGTACCCATGGGCATAAAGACAGTAAGTGTGAGCCACATTTGGTCCAAATCTGGCTGAAAATCAAATGCTTTGATGTTTGTCAAAATGAATTCTTGAAGGGCAATTTCAAAGTTAACCTTCATTGATAAAAAACTTTGCAAAAAAATAAGAGAAACAACCTCGGGGGAATCAGCTAACAACCAGGCAGGCAGACATGACCTTGGTCCTAAAGAATAACATTTGGCAAATTTTAACTTGCTGTTCCATTCTGAAACCCACCTCCATATGTGTGGCATGTTTGGTGCAAATCAGAGTGAACAACTTGAATTTTGACCTTTAACCCTCTGGGGTCCGAGGGCATTTTTTGGACAGTTCACTCACCTGGGATAAATGTTTTATTATTGCTGTTAACAGCTCTCCCTGCATCCCACAATCAAGTTTTATGTCTCTTTTTTCAGGACAACCTGTGCTTTCATTATATATGCTTTTGTTGTGTTTTATAAGTGTAATAAAGGTTTTCAATCAGAAATAAGAAAGGAAAAACTAAAGGGGAAATAATTTTCCACACACATTTTATCAAAAACACAGCAAACTATAATAAACAACTGTTTTGGCACTTTATAAAGGTAATTTGAGGTCTTGTGTGAAAGACTGTACAACAAAAAGGTTCAAACAATAAACACAAATGCACATTTTGAAAATATAAACAAAATAGTCTATGCATTTTGTTTGTCTTCATCTCAAAGCAATTTCTGTCTGCTATTACACAAAGGTTACATCACAAACTTGTACTTCTACTGTGTTTTGGAGTGTTCTGTGCTGCTCCTAAAGCAGCTTTCATTCACACTTTGGCCCACTTTGGCTCCTTACAGTCTGTGGAGCGGCCCTCCCCCTCACTCATTGATATGGTAAACAAATGCTTTACGCCGAGAAAGCAACAGAGTTATCCAGTAACATTCACATGCAAACTAGTGGAGCAATCCTGATAGTTACACACTCTTTGCTTAAGCATGTGAGATTGTCATCAGAGGCTCTCCGTCTGCTCTGTCTGCTTTCACTGATCACTGTGCGTAATGGCGCAGGGCGCATTGGAACCCAATAGTATGTACTCATTGGAGCACCCAGGGGGCTATTCAAATGGGCCAACTAGTAACATATCACTCCTGAAAACAATCTTTGGCTTTTCACATGAGGTAAATCTGCCCTACGATTGGATTTTGGATAACCATGTGACGGTGAACCAATTCCGATTGGACACTCACAATGCAGCAATGGAAATGGGTCCACATAGGGTGCCGGCACGGGCCCACAAATGGGGAGCCCCCAGAACCACACCACCCGGGGCACAGCCCTCAAGGGGGGCAAGCAGTGGCGGGGACGGGAGGCCAAGGAGCCATTGCAATTGAACCCAAATTGTGGGCAGGGACCACCGAGCCAAATGAGGGCGGAGTCTGTCTCCCAGACAAGAGGCAGGCCCCAACCCCCCAGACCTGGAAGCACACAAGGCCCCCTAACACCCAAGACTCCCCCAGCACAGTCTGCAGGACCCTCAACCCCCCCAGCCCCCAATCCGGATCCCACCCCAAACACTAAAGCCCAAGATCGAGAGACCACCTAAACAATAGCGGGGCAACACCCCACCCCAAGGAGACCATGGCCCCCATCCCCCCAGCAGCTTTCCACCCCCGAGCATCAACACCCACACCCCGCCTCAACCACCAACCCCCCCAATGGGCTAGGGACCCTGTCCCCACATGCCCCAGAGTAGGGCCCTGAGACCACGGCAGAAATGGTGAGGCAGACCACCCACCCCAGAGCCCCAGACATCCCCAGCCAACCGGGGCCAACCCCACATGCCACACTCACTACACCTACCAACCCCACCATAGTTGTTATAACTAATCTCCTTTGATGTGTGTGACCCCCTAGGTGAGCAAAGATAAAGTGTTGCATTAAAAGCAGGACAGGAAACAGTAGGTGGCAGACTGCCGTGGGAGGCCGTAACACACCGCTGCAGCACAGCCTGCCCTGCAAACCCACCACCGTCGAGTGACCCGGACTCCAAATTAGTCAAGTTTACTAAGTGCGTAGAAATAAAGTGTGTGCATTAAAATGGCAGTCCAGAGGTGGTGGATGGTGATTGCTCTGGTAGGCTGCAGCGCACAGCTGTGCCACAGACTGCCCTGCAAACGCATCCCAAACAAATCTATATGAACCCTATAATGTGCTACCTAAAACCCAATATGTGCCTGCATGTACTATGCTGGTGAAGTGCATTAAAAGGGTGTGACATGTGAGGCCCAACCCCAGCCAGCGAAAGGGAGAGGCGCGATGCAGGGAGCGGGCCACACACCGGCCCCCAACAAGCCCCATGGCCCACCCCCATTCATTTTCAAGAGGAAAAAAAAGGCAGTGTCAATCTCTGACAACAAGAGTACCACATTGAGCTGCAACCTGGATCTGCAGCACAGAAAGAAGAGTCAGTAGGTCAACAATGATAGAAACAAGTCATAATCTAATGTTAATACAGTACTTTAACAGGTACAAGAGTGGCGTTCCCTAACAGGCAAAAACAACAACAACAACAAAAAGCAACAATCAGACCAAGGTGCATTTTCAAATTCAAATTTAATGAGTTGATAAATAAGGACCATGTTTCATTAAATTGTGGTAATTGGTTTCTTAATGAAACAGATATTTTTCCATTGATATATTGTATACCTTAGACAAGGTTTTCTTGTTTGGGAGGAGGTTCTTGATGTCTGTCAGTAATGTGAGTGGTTCTGGTGGACTCTGACAGGTCTGAAAGTCTGACATCACTGCATACTTTACTTAATGGTAATGAATTTCCTCCTTTCACTCCAAACCTCTGCATCAAGTTATTAAATGTCATGAACATGTTATTTTGAAAGAGGTGATGAAGGTGTGTGATTCCTTTCTGTCCCCATGTACTGACATGAAGAGTTGCTTTATTGATCTTGAAGTCTGGATTGTGTCACATAGGAGCATCTATACAGACTTCCATTAGTGAGTATGTAATTTCTGAAGTTTTCCACCAGGCTCTCAAAGTTGAAGAGATCAATGGATTTTTAAAACATTTGTGGCATTTAATGGAAGTAGTAATATGAGGTCTGTTAGAAAAGTAACGGACCTTTTTATTTTTTGCAAAAACTATATGGATTTGAATCATGTGCGCTTGCATCAGCCAAGCTTGAACCTTCGTGCACATGCGTGAGTTTTTTCACGCCTGTCGGTTGCGTCATTTGCCTGTGGGCAGGCTTTGAGTGAGCACTGGTCCTCCCCCCTCGTCAGATTTTCATTGTCAGGAAAATGTCTGAACGATTGGAGCAGCGCTGCATCAAATTTTTTCAGAACCTGTGTGAGACAGCCAGGTGGAAACCATTCGGAAAATTCAGATGGCTTTTGGTGAAGATTCTATGGGCGTCACAAGGATTAAAGAGCATATTAGCTTATTAATTAATCAAAAACCCAGACAGAGCTTTAATTCATTTGAAAGCTTGTCTCTTAGTCTTGTCCATCCAAATTGGAAGTCCCAAAAAACAGTTTTATTTGTTATTATCTATCGTCCACCTGGTCGTTACTGTGAGTTTCTCTGTGAATTTTCAGACCTTTTGTCTGACTTAGTGCTTAGCTCAGATAAGATAATTATAGTGGGCGATTTTAACATCCACACAGATGCTGAGAATGACAGCCTCAACACTGCATTAATCTATTATTAGACTCTATTGGCTTTGCTCAAAAAGTAAATGAGTCCACCCACCACTTTAATCATATCTTAGATCTTGTTCTGACTTATGGTATGGAAATAGAAGACTTAACAGTATTCCCTGAAAACTCCCTTCTGTCTGATCATTTCTTATAACATTTACATTTACTCTGATGGACTACCCAGCAGTGGGGAATAAGTTTCATTACACTAGAAGTCTTTCAGAAAGCGCTGTAACTAGGTTTAAGGATATGATTCCTTCTTTATGTTCTCTAATGCCATATACCAACACAGTGCAGAGTAGCTACCTAAACTCTGTAAGGGAGATAGAGTATCTCGTCAGTTTTACATCCTCATTGAAGACAACTTTGGATGCTGTAGCTCCTCTGAAAAAGAGAGCTTTAAATCAGAAGTGCCTGACTCCGTGGTATAACTCACAAACTCGCAGCTTAAAGCAGATAACCCGTAAGTTGGAGAGGAAATGGCGTCTCACTAATTTAGAAGATCTTCACTTAGCCTGGAAAAAGAGTCTGTTGCTCTATAAAAAGCCCTCCGTAAAGCTAGGACATCTTTCTACTCATCACTAATTGAAGAAAATAAGAACAACCCCAGGTTTCTTTTCAGCACTGTAGCCAGGCTGACAAAGAGTCAGAGCTCTATTGAGCTGAGTATTCCATTAACTTTAACTAGTAATGACTTCATGACTTTCTTTGCTAACAAAATTTTAACTATTAGAGAAAAAATTACTCATAACCATCCCAAAGACGTATCGTTATCTTTGGCTGCTTTCAGTGATGCCGGTATTTGGTTAGACTCTTTCTCTCCGATTGTTCTGTCTGAGTTATTTTCATTAGTTACTTCATCCAAACCGTCAACATGTTTATTAGACCCCATTCCTACCAGGCTGCTCAAGGAAGCCCTACCATTATTTAATGCTTCGATCTTAAATATGATCAATCTATCTTTGTTAGTTGGCTATGTACCACAGGCTTTTAAGGTGGCAGTAATTAAACCATTACTTAAAAAGCCATCACTTGACCCAGCTATCTTAGCTAATTATAGGCCAATCTCCAACCTTCCTTTTCTCTCAAAAATTCTTGAAAGGGTAGTTGTAAAACAGCTAACTGATCATCTGCAGAGGAATGGTCTATTTGAAGAGTTTCAGTCAGGTTTTAGAATTCATCATAGTACAGAAACAGCATTAGTGAAGGTTACAAATGATCTTCTTATGGCCTCGGACAGTGGACTCGTCTCTGTGCTTGTTCTGTTGGACCTCAGTGCTGCTTTTGATACTGTTGACCATAAAATTTTATTACAGAGATTAGAGCATGCCATAGGTATTAAAGGCACTGCGCTGCGGTGGTTTGAATCATATTTGTCTAATAGATTACAATTTGTTCATGTAAATGGGGAATCTTCTTCACAGACTAAAGTTAATTATGGAGTTCCACAAGGTTCTGTGCTAGGACCAATTTTATTCACTTTATACATGCTTCCCTTAGGCAGTATTATTAGACGGTATTGCTTAAATTTTCATTGTTACGCAGATGATACCCAGCTTTATCTATCCATGAAGCCAGAGGACACACCAATTTGCTAAACTGCAGGATTGTCTTACAGACATAAAGACATGGATGACCTCTAATTTCCTGCTTTTAAACTCAGATAAAACTGAAGTTATTGTACTTGGCCCCACAAATCTTAGAAACATGGTGTCTAACCAGATCCTTACTCTGGATGGCATTACCCTGACCTCTAGTAATACTGTGAGAAATCTTGGAGTCATTTTTGATCAGGATATGTCATTCAAAGCGCATATTAAACAAATATGTAGGATTGCTTTTTTGCATTTACGCAATATCTCTAAAATCAGAAAGGTCTTGTCTCAGAGTGATGCTGAAAAACTAATTCATGCATTTATTTCCTCTAGGCTGGACTATTGTAATTCATTATTATCAGGTTGTCCTAAAAGTTCCCTAAAAAGCCTTCAGTTAATTCAAAATGCTGCAGCTAGAGTACTGACGGGGACTAGAAGGAGAGAGCATATCTCACCCATATTGGCCTCTCTTCATTGGCTTCCTGTTAATTCTAGAATAGAATTTAAAATTCTTCTTCTTACTTATATGGTTTTGAATAATCAGGTCCCATCTTATCTTAGGGACCTCGTAGTACCATATCACCCCAATAGAGCGCTTCGCTCTCAGACTGCAGGCTTACTTGTAGTTCCTAGGGTTTGTAAGAGTAGAATGGGAGGCAGAGCCTTCAGCTTTCAGGCTCCTCTCCTGTGGAACCAGCTCCCAATTCAGATCAGGGAGACAGACACCCTCTCTACTTTTAAGATTAGGCTTAAAACTTTCCTTTTTGCTAAAGCTTATAGTTAGGGCTGGATCAGGTGACCCTGAACCATCCCTTAGTTATGCTGCTATAGACGTAGACTGCTGGGGGGTTCCCATGATGCACTGTTTCTTTCTCTTTTTGCTCTGTATGCACCACTCTGCATTTAATCATTAGTGATCGATCTCTGCTCCCCTCCACAGCATGTCTTTTTCCTGGTTCTCTCCCTCAGCCCCAACCAGTCCCAGCAGAAGACTGCCCCTCCCTGAGCCTGGTTCTGCTGGAGGTTTTCCTGTTAAAAGGGAGTTTTTCCTTCCCACTGTAGCCAAGTGCTTGCTCACAGGGGGTCGTTTTGACCGTTGGGGTTTTACATAATTATTGTATGGCCTTGCCTTACAATATAAAGCGCCTTGGGGCAACTGTTTGTTGTGATTTGGCGCTATATAAAAAAATTGATTGATTGATTGATTACAACCGGATTAAAGATGGCCCACAGCGGCTGAGGGCGCACCGCGCTCTGAGCGGCCATCAACAGGCTGAAATGACCAGATCATTTCCAAAGTGAAGGCTGTGTTGATCCCGGACGTCGTGTGACCCAGAGAAATTGCGGAAAAAGTGGGCATAGCCATTTTTAGGCACATTCCACCGTTAAAGTAGATTTTGTAATGAAAGACGTGCGGCGGAATTCGCGCGTCGGGATGAAGCCGCAATGGTGGAGAACAAAAGCAAGTCCGTGTTGGAAGTCTCACGGGACATGTTGACATGCCCAGCTCTCCATAATTTCTCGGATACTCACTCGACTAAAAAGCCACCAAAAGCCATCTGAATCTTTTGAATGGTGTAAGACATTTCAGACATTTTCCTGACAATGAAAATCCGAAGAGGGGGGAGGACCAGTGCTCACTCAAAGCCTGCCCACAGGTGAATGATGCAACCAACAGGCGTGAAAAAACTCACGCATGTGCACGAAGGTTCAAGCTTGGCTGATGCAAGCGCACGATTCAAATCCATATAGTTTTTGCAAAAAATAAAAAAGGTCCATTACTTTTTTAACAGACCTTGTAAAGGGTAAATCTGACAGTTTGATGCTGTTACATTCTAACTGTTCTAATTCTATCCAGGAGCTGTGGACTGGATCAGGATGGAGCCATCTGATCAAGTATTGTATCTGGTTCGCCAGATAATATTGAAAATTTGGTGCTTCCAGACCCCCTTGAGATTTATTTTTCTGAAGATTAGCTAGACTAATTTTAGTTTTTTTTATTTTTCTAGTAGAATTTTGAAATGGCCAAATCTAAAGACTGAAACCATTTAACTGTGGGTTTGAATGGAATCATTGAACAGAGGTAATTAATTTGTGGTATGTATTATCATTTTGATAGTTGCTATAGTTGACCTTTAAATTCAGTGTCAACCCTATTGATCTTCAATAAGTAAATTCAGTAAATTTGATGTTTCCTCAGAAATTACAGAACCCACCCCATATATTTATGTGTGCCATGTTTGATGGAGATAAGAGTGGAATCAAAATTTTGACCTTTGACACCAATGACCTTGACCTTTGCCAAAACAAACTCTTGAAGGGCAGTTCTGGCATTGACATCGGGCTGAGCAAAGAAATGTGTAAAATATGTAAAAATGTATAAAAATGTATGAAATTCCTAATCCATTTTCATCAACATGATGAATACGCTACTCATCTCCCAGAATTAGTTTGATTCCATTTGGTGCAGTTTCAAATAACGGGAAATAGACAGGATATTCTTGATGACTTAAAATGTTAACAAAATTACACACAATTATGAAGATATTAATAAGAAACCTATTAAAAATAAAGGACAAAACTAAAATAAAGCCAAGCTATTTTCAGTGAGAAAAATAAGTATTGAACACCTGCGAATTTGAAAGTTCTCACACTTAGAAATCATGGAGTGGGTCTGAAATTTTCATCTTAGGTGCATGTCCACTATCAGAGACATTGTGGGAAGGTGTCGTAGCACGGACCCACAACAGGGGGCGCAAATGAACGGACAATGAGTAAGCCAAAAGGTAACAATTTACTGTTGTGACAAAACACAACTAAATGTACAGAAATTGCAAGTCAATGAACACCAGGTGACGTGTGGGCAGGCTCGAAGATAGAAGACCCCGACGAGAGGAAGAGACCGCGTCCCACACGGCCTCCACCACCAACGGTCTGAAGAACACCGGAGCCCGCCAAGTCCCGAATCCCAGGTGACCTCTGTCTTCGGCTGGCGACCCCTGGTATACTGCTGGCAGAAAGGCAGAGAAAAGATGAATGAGTGTAACTCCTTACACTCAGTGGTCTACAGTTTGTGCACAGTAGGAGGAGAACCTCCACCTCGAATCACACACTCGTGCAGCTCCTAGTGTGTCCACTTATCTTGTAGCGCGGTTGTCGTCGTCACGCTCCACGCCACTTCCCAGATAAGGGTGAACACCACAGGATACCGGACTGCAACAGAAATTCAGAATCCTACACAACGTGTTAATCAGCAGAGAAGTGTACCTCACGGTAGTCGATTTCTCGGCGAGGAGGTGGAGTCCCGATCCGGCTTTTAAGATGGTGATGATGATGATGATGAACGAGTGACAGCTGGTGCAGGGGATGAATGACAGCTGTCACTTCCTCAGGGTCCGGCGCCCTCTTGTGCTTGGAGCCCGCACTCCAAGCAGGGCGCCCTCTGGTGGTGGTGGGCCAGCAGTACCTCCTCTTCAGCGGCCCACATAACAGACATAATCTTAAAAAAAAAAAAAAATCTGGAAATCATAATGTATGATTTTTTTTATATAATTTATTTGTATGCTACTGCTGAAAATAAGTATTTCAACACCTGTGAAAATCAATGTTAATATTTGGTACAGTAGCCTTTGTTTGCAATTACAGAGGTCAAATGTTCCTGTAGTTTCTCACCAGGTTTGCGCACACTGCAGCAGGGATTTTGGTCCATTCCTCCATACAGGATCTTCTCTAGATCTTTCAGGATTGGAGTTTCAGCTCCCTCCAAAGATTTTCTATTGAGTTCAGGTCTGGAGACTGACCAGGCCACTCCAGGACCTTGAATGCTTCTTACAGAGTCGTCCTTAGTTGCTCTGGCTCTGTGTGTTTAGGGTCATTGTCATGCTGGAAGACCCAGCCATGACCCATCTTCAATGCTCTTACTGAGGGAAGGAGGTTGTTTGCCAGAATCTCACAATACATGACCCCATCCATCCTCCTTCAATACGATGCAGTCGTTCTGTCCCCTTTGCAGAAGAGCCACCCCAGAGTATGATGTTTCCACCCCCATGCTTCACAGTTGGGATGGTTTTCTGGGGGTGTTCTCATACTCTAAACATGGTAAGTGGAATTGATTCCAAAAAGCTCTATTCTGGTCTCATCTGACACATGACCTTCTCCCATGCCTCCTCTGGATCATCCAGATGGTCACTGGTGAACTTCAAACGGGCCTAGACATGTGCTGGCTTGAGCAGGGGGACCTTGCTGCCCTGCAGGATTTAAACCATGACAGCATCATGTGTTTACTAATGTAATCTTTGTGACTGTGGTCCCAGCTCTCTTCAGGTCATTGACCAGGTCCTCCTGTGTAGTTCTGCGCTTTCTCAGAATCATCCTTACCCCACAAAGTGAGATCTTGCATGGAATCCCAGACCGAGGGAGATTGACAGTCATCTTGTGTTTCTTCCACTTTCTAATAAATAATCATAACAGTTGTTGTCTTCTACCAAGCTGCTTGCCTGTTGTCCTGTAGTCCATCCCAGCCTTGTGCAGGTCTACAGTTTTGCCCCTGGTGTCCTTAGACAGCTCTTTGGTCTTGGCTATGGTGCACAGGTTGGAGTGTGATTGATTGAGTGTGTGAACAGGTGTCTTTTATACAGGTAACAAGTTCAAACAGGTGCAATTAATTAATACAGGTAAAGAGTGCAGAATAGGAGGGCTTCTTAAAGAAAAATTAACAGGTCTGTGTGAGCCAGAATTCTTGCTGGTTGGTAGGTGTGCAAATACTTATTTGCAGCAGTAACATACAAATAAATTATTTAAAAAATCATACATTGTGATTTCTGGATTTTCTTTTTTAGATTATGTCTCACAGTGGACATGCACCTAAGATGAAAATTTCAGACCCCTCCATGATTTCTAAGTGGGATAACTTGCAAAATCGCAGGGTGTTCAAATATTTATTTTCCTCACTGTAACTGGGGGGACATTTGGAAAAAAAAGAGCACAGATTTCTTTATGCAAAATCTTCTAAAAGGGTGAAAACCTTCAAATTTCTCATCACTCACATTAGTCATAATCTCACCTGGGCTTACAAGACCCACCAGATCATCACAATGTCCCAACAGAGACTGTACTTTCTGAGAAATTTGGTATTTGGTATCAGCCAAAATTCTCAGCAACTTTTACAGGTGTACAATTGAGAGTGTCCTCACCACTGCCATCACAGTCTGGTACAGTAATTGCACAGTCCAAGACAGAAAGGCTCTCCAGCGTGTGATTAAGACCTCATAGTACATCTCTGGGCCAGTCTTCTCCTCACTGCAGGACATTTACCAAACCAGAGTCCTACGTAGGACACACAACCTAATCAGATACAGTACACACTCCCAACACTCACTCTTCACACTCCTACCATCAGGCAGACGCTACAGGAGTCTTTAGTCCAGGACTACTGGGCTGGTGAACAGCTTCTATCCACAGGCCATTATGCTTCTCAATAACTGATTTATACCCCGGTCACATGGCACACAGCAAAGCTGGACGAAGTATAAAAGTCAAAAATTGTTGAGAAAAGTTTGGACGAAAGATTCCTGCACTTTTTCCCATCACCGAAAGCCTGTGAATCAAGGGAACTCAAACAGAACGAAAAGAAAAATAAAGTGAACGTTGTCCTCGATGCTTTAAACAAATAAAATTAACATTCACAAAGACGTGACCGAACACAAATCAAATCAAATCAAATCAATTTTATTATATAGCGCCAAATCACAACAAACAGTTGCCCCAAGTCGCTTTATATTGTAAGGCAAGCCATACAATAATTAGGAAAAACCCCAACGGTCCAAAACGACCCCCTGTGAGCAAGCACTTGGTGGACAGTGGGAAGGAAAAACTCCCTTTTAACAGGAAAGAAACCTCCAGCAGAACCAGGCTCAGGGAGGGGCAGTCTTCTGCTGGGACTGGCTGGGGCTGAGGGAGAGAACCAGGAAAAAGACATGCTGTGGAGGGGAGCAGAGATTAATCCACTAATGATTAAATGCAGAGTGTGCATACAGAGCAAAAGAGGAAAGAAACACTCAGTGCATCATGGGAACCCCCCAGCAGTCTAAGTCTATAGCAGGCATAATAAGGGATGGTTCAGGGTCACCTGATCCAGCCCTAACTATAAGCTTTAGCAAAAAGGAACGTTTTAAGCCTAATCTTAAAAGTAGAGGGGGTGTCTGTCTCCCTGATCCGACTTGGGAGCAGTTCCAGAGGAGAGGAGCCTGGAAGCTGAAGGCTCTGCCTCCCATTCTACTCTTAAAAACCCTAGGAACTACAAGTAAGCCTGCAGTATGAGAGCGAAGCGCTCTATTGGGGTGATATGGTACTATGAGGTCCCTAAGATAAGATGGGACCTGATTATTCAAAACCTTATAAGTAAGAAGAAGAATTTTATATTCCTCTCTCCTTCTAGTCCCCGTCAGTACTCTAGCTGCAGCATTTTGAATTAACTGAAGGCTTTTCAGGGAACTTTTAGGACAACCTGATAATAATGAATTACAATAGTCCAGCCTAGAGGAAATAAATGCATGAATTAGTTTTTCAGCATCACTCTGAGACAAGACCTTTCTAATTTTAGAGATATTGCGCAAATGCAAATGCAGTCCTACATATTTGTTTAATATGCGCATCCATGACTTATGTATTGTCTGTAAGACAATCCTGCAGTTTAGCTAATTGGTGTGTGTCCTCTGGCTTCATGGATAGATAAAGCTTGGTATCATCTGCGTAACAATGAAAATTTAAGCAATGCGTCTAATAATACTGCCTAAGGGAAGCATGTATAAAGTGAATAAAATTGGTCCTAGCACAGAACCTTGTGGAACTCCATAATTAACCTTAGTCTGTGAAGAAGATTCCCCATTTACATGAACAAATTGTAATCTATTAGATAAATATGATTCAAACCACACAGCAGTGCCTTTAATACCTATGGCATGCTCTAATCTCTGTAATAAAATTTTATGGTCAACAGTATCAAAAGCAGCACTGAGGTCTAACAGAACAAGCACAGAGATGAGTCCACTGTCTGAGGCCATAAGAAGATCATTTGTAACCTTCACTAATGCTGTTTCTGTACTATGATGAATTCTAAACCTGACTGAAACTCTTCAAATAGACCATTCCTCTGCAGATGATCAGTTAGCTGTTTTACAACTACCCTTTCAAGAATTTTTGAGAGAAAAGGAAGGTTGGAGATTGCCTATAATTAGCTAAGATAGCTGGGTCAAGTGATGCTTTTTAAGTAATGGTTTAAATTACTGCCACCTTAAAAGTCTGTGGTACATAGCCAACTAATAAAGATAGATTGATCATATTTAAGAGCGAAGCATTAATTCATGGTAGGGCTTCCTTGAGCAGCCTGGTAGGAATGGGGTCTAACAGACATGTTGATGGTTTGGAGGAAGTAACTAATGAAATAACTCAGACAGAACAATCAGAGAGAAAGAGGTCTAACCAAATACCGGCATCACTGAAAGCAGCCAAAGAGAATGATATGTCTTTGGGATGGTTATGAGTAATTTTTTGTCTAATAGTTAAATTTTATTAGCAAAGAAAGTCATGAAGTCATTACTAGTTAAAGTTAAAGGAATACTTGGCTCAATAGAGCGCTGACTCTTGTCAGCCTGGCTACAGTGCTGAAAAGAAACCTGGGGTTGTTCTTATTTTCTCAATTAGTGATGAGTAGTAAGATGTCCTAGCTTACGGAGGGCTTTTTTATAGAGCAACAGACTCTTTTTCCAGGCTAAGTGAAGATCTTCTAAATTAGTGAGACGCCATTTCCTCTCCAACTTACGGGTTATCTGCTTTAAGCTGCGAGTTTGTGAGTTATACCATGGAGTCAGGCACTTCTGATTTAAGGCTCTCTTTTTCAGAGGAGCTACAGCATCCAAAGTTGTCCTCAATGAGGATATAAAACTATTGACGAGATAATCTATCTCACTCACAGAGTTTAGGTAGCTACTCTGCCCTGTGTTGGTATATGGCATTGGAGAACATAAAGAAGGAATCATATCCTTAAACCTAGTTACAGCGCTTTCTGAAAGACTTCTACTGTAATGAAACTTATTCCCCACTGCTGGGTAGTCCATCAGAGTAAATGTAAATGTTATTAAGAAATGATCAGACAGAAGGGGGTTTTCAGGGAATACTGTTAAGTCTTCAATTTCCATACCATAAGTCAGAACAAGATCTAAGATATGATTAAAGTGGTGGGTGGACTCATTTACATTCTGAGCAAAGCCAATCGAGTCTAACAATAGATTAAATGCAGTGTTGAGGCTGTCATTCTCAGCATCTGTGTGGATGTTAAAATCGCCCACTATAATTATCTTATCTGAGCTAAGCACTAAGTCAGACAAAAGGTCCGAAAATTCACAGAGAAACTCACAGTAACAACCAGGTGGACGATAGATAACAACAAATAAAACTGGTTTTTGGGACTTCCAATTTGGATGGACAAGACTAAGAGTCAAGCTTTCAAATGAATTAAAGCTCTGTCTGGGTTTTGATTAATTAATAAGCTGGAATGGAAGATTGCTGCTAATCCTCCGCCTCGGCCCGTGCTACGAGCGTTCTGGCAGTTAGTGTGACTCGGGGGTGTTGACTCATTTAAACTAACATATTCATCCTGCTGTAACCAGGTTTCTGTAAGGCAGATAAATCAATATGTTGATCAATTATTATATCATTTACTAACAGGGACTTAGAAGAGAGAGACCTAATGTTTAATAGACCACATTTAAACTGTTTTAGTCTGTGGTGGAGTTGAAGGTGCTATATTATTTTTCTTATACACAGGTATAAAACCGAGTGCAGCCAGCCTTGTCTTCATTTCCACAGTACTCGCAGGTGTGAGATTTTGTTTGTCTTGACAACAGGTGAGAAATTTGTTTGTTTTCAGAACAAGTTTTATTTGTCTTCACATTCTGAGTTTTCGTGGCCTGTCTGTACCTTGTTGTACACTTTATTTGTGATACTATTTGTCCTGACGAGTACCTTTGATGAGTCCATGACATCAGCCATGGGGAACTGTCCGTGTCAGACGGAGGCTACTCCCGAAGTCATGCACACACAGGCACATGCAGGCCAGCCACAAATGTGTAAATAGTTAAAGTACTTGATAAAACGTTCTTCACACTACTGTTTCTGTATGAAAACATCGCTTTTTCATCCCAAATATGGACGATTCATTACCCAGGTGTTTTGTTCAGCTCGTCGAAGCTTAAATTACTGATTCAATCAGATATCGGCAACCAATACGATGGACTTCGGAGACTGAACAAAATTAGATGAAAGTCAAACAAAATGCTAATGCTAATTTATGAAACCAAAGCAAACAATAAGGAACTATCACGAACCAAAGAAAACAAAATATGGATGAACTGAGGTTGTCATCGGTGTCCGTTCAAATTTTTCAACAGTCTAAAAATTCCGACGAAGCACAAGCTGCAGGAACGAAGCTGGATGAAGGTTAAACGATGCCTCCGAAAGTCAACCTAAGTCCAGATTTCTTGTTTCGTTTGGGCATTGTTTTCCTTCGTTAGTGCCGTGTGACCGGGGCTTTACACACTGACCCATCCACCACCTGAGTGACTGTTATTTCACTGTCATTCTTCTCCTAATCATTATTACTATCATCCTCTAAGTATTTATTACAATAGCTCTGTTCACTATTTATGCATCCATGCACCTTATGACTCCTGCACAGTAGGAAATGATGCTAAACTACATAATGCACAAAATTGCCAATACTGCTTAAATTGCACATCTGCACATCCTCTAAACCAGTGGTGTCCAAACTATTCCAGAAAGGGCCAAGAGGGTGCAGGCTTTCTTTGCACCCACTGACTCCAGCAGGTGATTTCACTGATTAACATCACTTTGAGCAGGTGGGATGAGTTCATCAGTGAAATCACCTGCTGGAGTCAGTGGCTGCAAAGGAAGCCTGCACCCTCTCCACCCTTCCTGGAATAGTTTGGACACCACTGCTCTAAACTGTACATCCCTTAAATAGTGTACATAATACATTCTTCAGTCTAATAATGTGTATTTTCTGTTATTTTGAATCATCTGATGCGAACTTTCTACATCCAAATTTTATAGGGAGAAGGAACAGAGTAAGAGTTTCACTGTGTGGTATAACTGCTTGTTTTTAATGTGCGCATGGCAATAAAAAAACTCTTAACTATTAACAGAAACATGAAGTGATAATGTAGGCATGTACACATTAGAGTTGCAAAGGTGACAGGTAATGTGGAATACAAAACATTAAATTTTGTTCCAGGTCAGAAAAAGAAGTGGACCTACCGAATTTTAAGCCACATTCTTTAAAACTGAACGGTGGGTAATTTTGGATCTTGGCAAAAATGTACCGTGTTTGTTAATTTAATCACAAACAATAACAACTCCGAATGAAATTAATTAATTAACTTTAAGAAAATAAAATCCAGACTTAAATAAATACTTTTCATTTAATAAATAGTAAATATTAATAAATATTGCATTGAATTAGAGAAACATTTGATTCCCTTTTTTAATTTTTTTCCCCTATTCTGTACACCGCATTCTGTCCTTGTGAAGGTCACACAGAAATATGTGCTTGTGAGATTAAAGGCTTGTGGTTTGTATCTTTATACAGTTTGCAGAAAAGAATAAACAGCACTTTTACCATGTGTAGATAGCGTGTCGGCCTTAATGTGTTGAATGTCAGTGGATATCAGTCAGCAGGTCTTGTGCTTCACTTTTCTATACACAGTCAACACGTTTAACCCCAAGATGACATTGAGTGTGCATATGCGCACGCACACACACACACACACACACACACACACACACACACACACACACACACACACACACACAACACACACACACACACACACACACACACACACACCACACACACAACACACACACACACACAAAATACATAGAAGACATCATGACTAAACACCACAATGTCTAACGTAGAGAAAACAAACACACACACACAAAAAAATCGATTTATAAAAGTTTGACATTTTGACAGATACTGACCTGATCGAAATGACATGGAGATATCTATTGAGAAAAATGCAGTCCTGCTGCTGTACATCACCATCATGTGGTAAGAGCCCATGAATGACAAAAAACAATATCAATGAAATGCATGATAATCATTCTTTTCAGTCAGCACAATCTTTTAATCATGCTTTATGAAATTACTTCAGTTCATTCATTTTATGTTAAGCTAATAAACATGCAGGTGAAAACTCTTGTTAGAGTTCTTGTTGGAGCCAGTCCCAGAATCAGACCAGCGTTAATTGGGCTTGGGGGACATATATATATAATATATATATATATATATATATATATATATATATATATATATATAAACTCTTCTGTTTTGCTATTTAAAGACAAAGTTCAAAATAATTTGTTCACACTGAGTGATAGCTAGTGTGCCAGGTCGATTGTAGCACAAGCAGTGGCTGCTAGATATTGTGGATGTGACTATGTTTGTCCTTTCTGTGCAATATTATGTGAGATAATGTGGCTTCCTGTGTGGTTAATTGCACTAGAGAGCCATCGAAGAAGTCTGTGTTCCACTATTAATGTTGATTTAACTTTTAGTATTAGTAAATTTGTATTTTAACATTGTTAGCACTTAACAGGTCTGAAGGTTTATGAGTGTAATGGTAAGAATATTTCATGAGGTGAAAGATGAAATCATGACAGACATTTGTCGAGTTCTTCATCCGACAGAGCTTCTACTTCAGCTACAGATGTACCAGCGAATACTACAAATGCCTGTAGATGGCTTACAGCGTACTGGATGTTTGTTGTTTTTTTGTCAAAGCTTGTTCAAATTGTCATCTGTCACCAAAACAAACCCCACGTTTGTTTTTAAACTTAGCGCCAATGCCATGTCAAAGGTTACGAGAGTGTTAGTGTGAGTGAGCGGTCCATCAGTGCTTGATTGCTGCATGCACACAAACATAATATGCCGTGTTTTTACGTGAAGGGTGGTGTGCAATGGTTCAAACATATGAACCCAAATTACATGGTAATGGAACAAAATTGCAAATTGACAAATGATCAATTTCATGTGACATACCAACCACCAATCAAATGGCAAGGATCTATTTAAGTGTTATATAAAGATTACTAACTTAGCTCCATTGTTACTCAGCAGTTACTGAGACAATATTGCTGTTATAATTTTTTATATCCACACCCAAGTAACCTGCTACAAAATCACAGTCTCCATTCTTATAAAATATGCCTTAAACACACACACGAAGCCAAGGTTAGTCCATTAGCTTTAACTTATTTGGTAATTACAAAGGGGGTCATGTTCAATCTTACCCACACACTTACCAACACTCTTTACCCATTTATGGGTTGACTGTGAGTTAGACAGAGTTAGGCACTGCCAAGATGGCAACACTTGGAACTGCCCCATTTGGGCTTTAGAGTAGTTTCTCATAAAACCTACAGGTGATATCCCTGAGGACTTGTCAACGATACATACAAAAGGCAACGTTCAAACATCACATTCAACAACTTAAGCTAGGCTTACACTGTACGGGTTTTGGCCCTTTTTCAGCCGATTTTTCACTCGTGCGAGAATTTTTTGGATCACGCCAAGTTTCAGCTTAATCGCGCGTGCTGCATCGTGTAGTATACATGGAGTAACGAGCTGCGTTTAACCTCTCACGACCGCCAAGCTTGAACCTTCGTGCGCATGCGTGAGTTTTTCCATGCCTGTCGGTTGCGTCATTCGCCTGTGGGCAGGCTTTCAGTGAGCACTGGTCCTCCCCATCTCGTCATTGTTCATTGCGAGGAAATGGCGGAATGATTTGGGCTTTTTTCCATCAGACTTTTTTCAGAAACTGTTAGAGACAGGCAGCTGGAAACCATTTGAAAAATTTATGGCTTTCGGTGAAAAGTTTACGGACTTCACAGAGAATAAGGAGTGTTACTACAGCTTTAAGGACGACCCACAATGGCGCACGGCGTGCCGTACTCCGAGCCACCATCAAGAGGCAGAAACCACCAGATCATTTCTAAACGGATGGCTGTGTGGAGCCGGGACCGCCGTGTGCACTTTCTCTCGTTATCACAAGAGCTGGACATCAGCCATTTTCCGGCAGATTCACTTTTAACAAGAGATTTTTGTCATGGAAAGCCATGCGGAGGCTTCGCGCGTCACGACGATCGCTGATGAAGCGATACAAAAAAACACCTCCGTTTCGGAGTGTTAGAGGAACAAGTTGGGACAAGCCCAGCTCTCCACCAGTTCTCTTATACTCACCTACTGGTAAGCACTGAAAGCCAAGATAGGCATGTCCCAACTTGTCCTTTAACACTCCGAAAACGGACATGTTCCTTTGTCTCGCTTCATCATCGAATCCGTCGTGACGCACAAAGCCATCGGCGCGGCTTTCCCTTACAAAATCTCTTGTTAAAAGTGAAATCTGCCAGGAAAATGGCTGATGTCCAGCTCTTGTGATAACCAGAGAAATTGCACATGACAGTCCCAGCTCTACACGGCCATCCGTTTAGAAATGATCTGGTGGTTTTCTGCCTCTCGATGGCGGCTCGAGCGCGGCGCACCGTGCGCCATTGTGGGTCGTCCTTAAAGCTGTAGTAACACTCCTTATTCTCCGTGAAGCCCGTAAAAGTTTCACCGAAGCCAGATAAATTTTTCGAATGGGTTTCCAGCTGCCTGTCTCTAACAGTTTCTGAAAAAATTCTGATGGAAAAAAAGCCCAATCATTCCGCCATTTCCTCGCAATGAAACAACGATGAGAGGGGGTGGAGCAGTGCTCACTCAAAGCCTGCCTACAGGCGAATGACGCAACTGACAGGCGTGGGAAAAAACTCACGCATGCGCACGAAGGTTCAAGCTTGGCTGACGTAAAAACATATGAATCAATCCATATAGTTTTGAAAAAACTAAAAAGGTACGATACTTTTCCTAAGAGACCTCGTAACCTGTTGTAAGCGTGCATTTTGACATTAGAAAACAACCACATAATTCTGTTTGCCTTTGTGCTGTTTTGTCTCAAAAAACAGGAAATGCTGCATATTAAGGTAAGAAATACAACTCACCAGGCCAGTCAACTTGACAAAAGCGTTCAACACTGAGTAAGAAAAGTCTGTGGCAGATCATCGAGCATAGGGTGTCTCCCCAAGTTCCACTGCATGGTGATCCAGCTACATGAGATCAGCATGGGTCAAGTCAGACACAGTGATAACTTCTGAGAGTTTTTCCCAACCAAAACAGGGTGAAGCAGGGTCGCAGCCTTGCTCCAACACACTTCACCATCTTCTTCACATGACGCTTTAGTGGACCACAGTAGATCAAGAAAAAGAAGATGGTATCTGCATATGCTAGCACACGCAGCCTGTTCAACCAAGGTGATAACTTGCTTGCACAAGACCTTGGAACAACCAATCCGTGGCTACTCCTTTGCCAATCATGCTGCCTAACACCCTATTTACACCAAGTCCATGACCGAATTGTGATTGAAAAATGGACCACGCTTGCCGCCACTCTCACTGACTCACTCTCACTGGGTTGCAGTGCACAATGGGTATTTCCATGGTCAGAAAAAAGATCCCTCTTGTCACCATCACTCCCCATCATTCTCCAATAGGTGTGCGAGTGTATTGAACTGTTTAAAAACACACAAAATGTGTGACAGTTAAAAGATACATGGGTCTCATAATCAGTCTTGATATACTCTCACGTCTCAACTTGATCAGATGGGTCATAATAGACTCTCAACTGACTCTGCATGGGGGTTGCATCAATAATTTCGGATATTAACATATTTGTCATTCACACATTTCAGTCGCAATGCAAGCTTGGTGTCACCACAATAACAGATCAGATTGGAGAGCAGCCAAGACTTGTGAGAGTTAACAAAATGTCAAGATCTTGCAGTGTTATATGTAGGTCTCAGTCCAGTGTAAACGGGGCATTTTTGGCCCACACACAGACTGTCCTGCAGGTGGTAAACATCTGTCATTGATCAATTGGATCAACAGACTGGGAAAGGCAAGCAATGCTTTTGGCAGACTCCACCACTTTGTCTGGAACATGTACTGACCACCCTGCTCTATGGCTCAGAGTCTTGGGTCACCTCTCATCACCACCTTCAACTCTAAGTGTTTTCACCAGTGCTGCCTTCACACAATTCTCAGATCCACTGAAGTGACTTTGTCATCAACACTGAAGTCTTTGAACAGGCAGAGGCTACCAGTGTTGATTGCCATTCTGTTAAAGTCACAGATTAAAACTGCAACGCGTCTCCAGGATGGAGGATCACTGCCCGGCCAAGATCGTTCTCTATAGTGAACTGTCCACTGTACTCAAAAACTGACTCATTGGATTGGATTTCCATCTAATAATATATGCAGTCCTAACTAAATTACAACCCCAATTCCAATGAAGTTGGGATGTTGTGTAAAATGTAAATAAAACAGACTACAATGATTTGCAAATCCTCTGCACCTATGTTCAATTGAATACACCACAAAGACAAGAAATTTAATGTTCAAACTGATAGACTTTGTTGTTTTTGTGCAAATATTTGCTCATTTTGAAACGCATGCCTGCAACACGTTCAAAAAAGAGTTGGGAAACTGAGGACACTAATTGTTGAAGCTTTGTAGGTGGAATTCTTTCCAATTCTTGTTTGATGTACGACTTCAGTTGTTCAACAGTCCGGGGTATCCGTTGTCATATTTTGCGCTTCATAATGCACCAAACATTTACAATGGGCAACAGGTAACACATGCAAAATGTCGCTTGGCATTGTCTTGCTGAAATAAGCAGGGATGTCCCTGAAAAAGACGTTGCTTGGATGGCAGCATGTGTTGCTCCAAAAACCTGGATGTACCTTTCAGCATGATGGTGCCCATCACAGATGTGTAAGTGCTTATGCCATGGGCACTAAACACCCCCATACCTTCACAGATGGTCTTTTTCTCTTTGCCAGAGGACACAACGTCCATGTTTCCAAAAACAATTTGAAACGTAGACTCATCAGACCACAGCAACTTTTCCACTTTGCGTCTATCGATTCAAATGAGCTTGGGCCCAGAGAAGTCAGGAGCTTTTGTGGATGTGTTGATGTTTTAACTTGCACTTGTAGATGTAGCGACAAATGTATAACTGACAATGGTTTTCTGAATGTTCCTGAGCCTACGCGGTAAGCTCCTTTACACAATGATGGTTGGTTTTTAATGCAGTGCCGCCTGAGAGATCGAGGTCACGGACATTCAATGTTGGTTTTATGGCCTTTGGTTTTCGGCCTTTGTAGAAAATTCTCCAGATTCTCTGAATCTTCTGATTATATTATGGGCTGTAGATGATGGAATCCCTAATATTCCTTGCGACTGAATGTTGAGAAACATTGTTCTTAAACTGTTGGACTATTTTTTCATGCAGTTGTTCACAAAGTGGTGATCTCGTCCCAGCCTTGCTTGTGAATGGCTGAGCCTTTTGGGGGATGCTCCTTTTATACCCAATCATGACACTCACCTGTTTCCAAGTAGGTGTTCTTTGAGCATTCATCAACTTTTCACTCAGTTTTTGAGAACGATCTACTCCACACAGATTTACTATAGAGTGCTATACTGGTTGTATTTCTTCATAATTCATGTAAATAATGTCCAAGACATAGTCAGTGTCTTGGGAATGTTCACGTATCCATCCCCTGACTTGTCCGAAGAAAACTGCATATAAAAGTGATGGTTTACATGTGCTACACTAAAGGGGGGCACTTACTTATTCACACCATCATTTTGGCTTTTAGATTTTTAATTAATATTATTATCAAACCATAGAGATTTACTTTCACTGTGAGTTTAAAGAGCATGATTTTGGAAATTCTAATATACAAGGCCTGGATTTTTGTTTTGTTTTTGATGTCCTAATAAAAATCTACATGTAAAGGGTTAAGGGGCAAACACTTTTTCACAGCACTGTAGACAGGTGTGTGCCTTTCCAAATCATGTCCAATCAATTGAATTTACCCCAGGTGGACTTCAATTAAACTGAAGAAACATCTCAAGGATGATCCATGTAAACAGATGCGCCTGAGCTCAATTTTGAGCTGCATGGCACACTCAAAAAATGGTTCATTGGATGAACTCATTCATTATGTGCAGGATTTCCATCTAATAAATATATGTAGCCCAAACTCAATAAAACACATCCATGCAAGATAATGTTACTTAATTTAGTTGGGACTACATAGATGGATTCCCATCCAATGAGTCAGTTTTTCAGTGTATCACATAAACAAATGACTCATTGGATGAACTCAATTCAATTATGGGCAGGATTTCCATCTAATAAATATGTAGTCCCAACTAAATGGATGCACTTTATTTGAGTTGGGGCTACATATATTTATTGAATGGAATCCTGCTCATAATTGAACTGAGTTCATCCAATGCATCAGTTTTTTGAATACTTATGTACATTTGATTTTTTTTTATCGTTAATAAATTTGCAAAAAGCTCACAAAAACTTTGTTCACACTGTTGTTATGGGGTATGTGTAGTGTGTAGAATTTATGTGTGGGAAAAATGAAATTTCCTCCATTTTTCAAAAATAATGTGGAAATTGTGTAGTGCTGTGAATACCTTTTAGGATGAACTGTACAAACACTCTCTTAAGAAATGCCTTCCAGCCAGTCACATCAACCATTGCCAGTGGTCAGCCCTTGCTGCTAAGTGAGAGGCGTGGTTATACACTGTTCATCACTCTGTCTCCTCCTCCAGACCTCCTGCAGAGCTTCCCTTGAGGAGAAGTGAAGCAGGAGGAAGAACTGTGCCGCTAACAGCTCCAGACCCAAATCAGACTTTCCCCTGCAGGCACTGGGCACCGTCTGCTTGTCCTGCATTGGCCTCACAAGTCACACATGAGCCTGCGTTAGACGTGGACAATACCTTTTCCAATCTTCGTTCCCAAAGCCAAGCCAAGTAAAGAAACAACTCAATATATATATATGAACCACTAAAGTATTTATCAAAGTAGGCAGCTTATTGATTGTTTATGTTTTATTGGAAGGTGAGAAGCTGAGGCAAAATTAGAACCTGATGTAATTAGTGCTTTGTCACATATTTTCAATTACAGAAGCGTGTAGGTGCCATTATTCTTATTTCAATTTTCAGATTTGCCAATAGAATTTGACTGTGGAATTACATTTTTACTTCCACTCAGGAAGCCAAACCGATCAGCCAAGGTGAGGAACTGGAGCCCTGATACATATGTAATTTTATCAGAAAAATGTTTTACCATGGGCAATAGCCATCTTTCATAGCCAGACCATCACGAAAATCATTTGGTCACATCATAGATTGAGAATAGGTGACGGGTTTCCCAAGCGGGTTGCAAATGCACATCTACTTCAAATTTAGCAGTTATCAACCAAAACCTAGAAATAGCTACTTGGTAGATATAGAAATAGATACTTGATAGATTTGGAAATGATGAAGTTAGTGGACCAGTCACAGTCCGCACGGTCTCCATCGTCTCAGCATGTAGTTACAATTTTTGGGAGGTGCACATCAAGCTATGAAGAGAGGCTCAGAGGGGGTTTGCGATGATGTAGAGGGCTCTGCATGGACCTGTGGATAGGGAGTAACATGAATTGGGCGTGAGTACTATACAGGCCTCTTCGAAAGAGGGACTGTTACTGTAGCAGTGTTATTCCGGGATACCGTAGCATGATGCAGATGACAGTCTATGACGCCTGTTGGAAAGGGTTGCCAGTCCACTGCAGTTTACTTCTCTGGAAAAGGCCAGACTCAATTTACAGCTGGGTGGACTGGGACAAAACAGATTAAATTAAGCATCTTGTCCAAGGACACAGACACACGTGTGTGCATGAAGTGCAGGTCTGTGAATTGGTAGAACTGTGTCAGATCAGTGAAGAATAATGTGTATGACCTTGAAGAAATGCATTTGGGCAGGAATAGTACTTACCATAAAGGGGAATACTACAACTGCAAAACAGTACAATTCTTTTTATACAATGTCTGAAAAAAGAACAACTTAACGAAACGTCATGGATTTTAACGAGTCACCTTTTAAGATTACTCCAGTCATTCCTACCTGTCTGTCCAAATCTGTTTCTTTTACTGAATCACTCATCTTCCATGCTGTTGTTCCCTCCTGTCTTCCTTCTCCCTCATTTTGCTCACCCCTCTCATGCACTTCCTCTTCAAATTTCTCCAACATTCACTCAAACCAGTACGGTTCCTCCATCTTCATCCTGTCTCCCTCTGTCTCTCTCTCTCTCTCTCTGCCTCTTGTCACTCCAAACTCGCTCAAGCACAACTAAGCCGGAGTTTGAGTCCCAATGAGAGCAGTTAGGGCAATCAGTGATTTTCACACCCTCTGATGTTCTTAAAAGGTGGAGGATCAGATGCCCCTGCTGTACTGAAACACTTCACTGACATGCCACACACCACACATCCATTGCACACCCGCGCACATGGGGGACATCCCGCGATTTTATAACATGAGCACAGCTAAAGATCCAAAGCTGACAAACTGACTGGAGGAACAAGCGATGCTGCTGTGCACCACAACAACAAAACACACAAACAGCATTGGAAAAAGTTTGACATTTCCTCACTGCATAAAAATAAACAATACACAAAACCTGACATAATTTTGCAGCCTGGATAAATGTTTGGAAGTCATGTGGACATTAGGAACAAGTTTTCAAAGGAGGCTGCTTCAAAAAAAAGTCTAAAAAAAAACCCTTTCAGCTATAAAAAACATTTCTTCTGAGGGGCTCACCAATTTATATGGAAGTCCGGTTTCCCCCAGTGATGTTATGTAAACAGAATACATTTATATGCAGCACATTCATAGTATAACACACTTTACACTGATACCTCACATCTACCACCAGTGTCAGGGATATGTTATGATAACATGCTACACTGGAAGCAACTTGGAAAGTAGGATCTTACCCAAGGTCTGACAGGGATTTGAACTGAGAATCCATCCTCTCCTCTAAACTCCCTCAACCCTTTAATCACTTGTCCACAACTTCTCTTTTATATGTTGTATAGTGATTGTCAGCAAGTGCCTTTGTTTTTTTTCATATAATGGGCAGTACGTGTTGTGAAAGTGTAGGAACACGGACCCACAACAGGGGGCGCAATGAACGGACAATGGAGGAAGGTGAATAACAAGGTTTACTATTGTGAAACGAGCACAAATGAATACAACAATCACAATTT
This sequence comes from Thalassophryne amazonica, assembly GCF_902500255.1. NCBI lineage: Eukaryota > Metazoa > Chordata > Actinopteri > Batrachoidiformes > Batrachoididae > Thalassophryne > Thalassophryne amazonica. The sequence goes on from NC_047104.1 coordinate 75,540,417, forward strand.
GGGGTCGAATCCGCAGGTGTCGTGTGGGCAGGCTCGAAGGTAGGAGACGTCCGTCTCAGTCGAACCGAAACCACCCAGATCTCCTCTGCCACCGAACCCTGGAAATACTGGAACTGCCAAGTCCCGAATTCCCAGGTGGCCACTGCCTCCGCTCGTCGATCCGGTACTGCTGGCGGGAGAGAGCAACAACACAGGCGTGGATGCGACAGTACCCAGTAACGGAGAGGGGAGAAGCCCGCCTCCACCTCTAGTCACAATATGGCAGGCAGGTGAGTACTTATCCAGCAATTTAGCTTACAGTAATCAGCTGTCCTGAAAAGGTTTAACAAGTCTTTTAGCTAGTTAGTCAGAATATAAATGCAGAGAACGTTACCTCAGTCTAAAGGCGATATCTCGGCACTGAGGTGGAGACGCCGTCCTCCTGATATACCTCTGTGCTGAGTGGAACAGCTGTGTCCAGTGATGGGTGACAGCTGTCACCCAGGCTGCTCCCATAAGGCGGCAGCGCCCTCTGGTGCCTGGAGCCCGAACTCCAGGCAGGGCGCCCTCTGGTGGTGGTGGGCCAGCAGTACCTCCTCTTCAGCGGCCCACACAACAGTACGCCTGGGAAGGCTTGTGACTTGATACATAAAAAAATATGTATAATAGTTTCTGTTGTGACCCTGTGACAGACTGGTGTCCTGTCCAGGGTGTACCTCATCTCACACCCCAAGACTGCTGGGATAGGCTCCAGCCCCCCTTGACCCTTAATTGGAGTAAGCAGTTGAAGATGAGTGAGTGAAAAATAGTTTCTGTATTATTTTTGAGGACAAAACAGATTTTGATTTTTTGGAATAGAAATAGATGCAAATTTCAAAAATGAGTATCCCTTGGCACACTGATGAAAACAAAATAAACTGTAGGGTGCTTAATGATTTTGCAAACACATGAGTGTGTGTGTATATATTTCCATTAAAAAAATTGAGCACAAAGAAAATAGGGCTGCAACAAGGATTATTTGGATCATCGATGAATCTGATGGGTGTTCGACATGATTAATCGATTATCGGATTAGCGGGGGAATTTTATTTTACAAATGTGCCAGGGAAAACCATTTTCCTCTCCTTCCATCACTTAACAACAGAACATTATTTGAAAACTTAAAATACTAGAAAATCAACAAATCGTCAAACGTCCCTTGGCTGTTGAAATATAAAATAATAAAGAATATAAAACAGTTTATAATAAAGAACAAAAATAATTATTTCAAATGGCATTGCTTTATCAAAGTGCTGAGTTGCCATAAACAACATTGAAACATATAAATTATATAAAATATATGGGTGCAAAACTAGGTATTTTTGTTGCTCCAAATGAGCAATTAGCATAACCAGTTAACCATAAAACCTAAATCAAAAACTGTAGAGCCTGACTCATTATATGGCAACATTCTCTGTATAACTTGTACACTATGTGGTCATTTCACAATGACACATGTGGACTCATGTCTCTTTCTCTAAAACTATATTGTAGCATTATTAGTTATTATTACTATTATTATTGTTGCTATTATTATTATTATTAATATATAAATAAAAATAAATTAAAAAATATTCTAATTTATTTTTTTAAATAATACATTTGACTCTTTTACAACAACAAACGCTGAGCCATTAATTATTATTGGGGGCAGAGTTAGCCTATTTTTAGGGGTGCTCAAGCTCTTGTCAGCTACTAAATGGTGCTGGCCCTTCAATCTGTGTAGCTTCCATGAACAAATCACTCTCCTACATCAAATACCATGTACACAGATCTGACCTTAAATCCTTAGTTAAGGTCCTTAACTAAGCATTTCAGAATTAAGACAGTAAACTTTACCACAAAGTTTAATGCACAGCATGATAATAAGTGAATAATTTAAATTCCTGCTAAAAAGGCATAAATCATAAAACTCATTTGTATTTTTATTTGTTGGCAGTAAGTGGCAAACCTGCAGTACAGTGATGGATTATCAGAGCATTTTTTTCAAAAGCGAAAAAAAGCTTCAGGTGAGGTTTACTAGGTAACTAGGTTTAAGGATATGATTCCTTCTTTATGTTCTCTAATGCCATATACCAAACACAGTGCAGAGTAGCTACCTAAACTCTGTAAGTGAGATAGAGTATCTCGTCAATAGTTTTACATCCTCATTGAAGACAACTTTGGATGCTGTAGCTCCTCGAAAAAGAGAGCTTTAAATCAGAAGTGCCTGACTCCGTGGTATAACTCACAACTCGCAGCTTAAAGCAGAAAACCTGTAGTTGGAGAGGAAATGGCGTCTCACTAATTTAGAAGATCTTCACTTAGCCTGGAAAAGAGTCTGTTGCTCTATAAAAAAGCCCTCCGTAAAGCTAGAACATCTTACTACTCATCACTAATTGAAGAAAATAAGAACAACCCCAGGTTTCTTTTCAGCACTGTAGCCAGGCTGACAAAGAGTCAGAGCTCTATTGAGCCGAGTATTCCTTTAACTTTAACTAGTAATGACTTCATGACTTTCTTTGCTAATAAAATTTTAACTATTAGAGAAAAATTACTCATAACCATCCCAAAGACGTATCGTTATCTTTGGCTGCTTTCAGTGATGCCGGTATTTGGTTAGACTCTTTCTCTCAGATTGTTCTGTCTGAGTTATTTTCATTAGTTACTTCATCCAAACCATCAACATGTCTATTAGACCTCATTCCTACCAGGCTGCTCAAGGAAGCCCTACCATTATTTAATGCTTTGATCTTAATATGATTAATCTATCTTTATTAGTTGGCTATGTACCACAGGCTTTTAAGGTGGCAGTAATTAAACCATTACTTAAAAAGCCATCACTTGACCCAGCTATCTTAGCTAATTATAGGCCAATCTCCAACCTTCCTTTTCTCTCAAAAATTCTTGAAAGGGTAGTTGTAAAACAGCTAACTGATCATCTGCAGAGGAATGGTCTATTTGAAGAGTTCAGTCAGGTTTTAGAATTCATCATAGTACAGAAACAGCATTAGTGAAGGTTTCCAAATGATCTTCCTATGGCCTCAGACAGTGGACTCATCTCTGTGCTTGTTCTGTTAGACCTCAGTGCTGCTTTTGATACTGTTGACCATAAAATTTTATTACAGAGATTAGAGCATGCCATAGGAATTAAAGGCACTGCGCTGCGGTGGTGTTTGAATCATATTTATCTAATAGATACAATTTTGTTCAGTGTAAATGGGACTCTTCTTCACAGACTAAGGTTAATTATGGAGGTCCACAAGGTTCTGTGCTAGGACCAATTTTATTCACTTTATACATGCTTGCCCTTAGGCAGTATTATTAGACGGCATTGCTTAAATTTTCATTGTTACGCAGATGATACCCAGCTTTATCTATCCTGAAGCCAGAGGACACCAACCAATTAGCTAAACTGCAGGATTGTCTTACAGACATAAACACAGGATGAACTCTAATTTCCTGCTTGTAAACTCAGAATAAAACTGAAGTTATTGACTTGGCCCCACAAATCTTAGAACATGGTGTCTAACCAGATCCTTACTCTGGATGGCATTACCCCTGACCTCTAGTATACTGTGAGAAATCTTGGAGTCATTTTGATCAGGATATGTCATTCAATGCGCATATTAAACAAATATGTAGGACTGCTTTTTGCATTTACGCAATATCTCTAAAATTAGAAAGGTCTTGTCTCAGAGTGATGCTGAAAAACTAATTCATGTATTTATTTCCTCTAGGCTGGACTATTGTAATTCATTATTATCAGGTTGTCCTAAAAGTTCCCTGAAAAGCCTTCAGTTAATTCAAAATGCTGCAGCTAGAGTACTAACGGGGACTAGAAGGAGAGAGCATATCTCACCCATATTGGCCTCTCTTCATTGGCTTCCTGTTAATTCTAGAATAGAATTTAAAATTCTTCTTACTTACTTATAAGGTTTTGAATAATCAGGTCCTATCTTATCTTACTTGTAGGCTTACTTGTAGTTCCTAGGGTTTGTAAGAGTAGAATGGGAGGCAGAGCCTTCAGCTTTCAGGCTCCTCTCCTGTGGAACCAGCTCCCAATTCGGATCAGGGAGACAGACACCCTCTCTACTTTTAGATTAGGCTTAAAACTTTCCTTTTTGCTAAAGCTTATAGTTATGGCTGGATCAGGTGACCCTGAACCATCCCTTAGTTATGCTGCTATACACTTAGACTGCTGGGGGGTTCCCATGATGCACTGAGTGTTTCTTTCTCTTTTTGCTCTGTATGCACCACTCTGCATTTAATCATTAGTGATTGATCTCTGCTCCCCTCCACAGCATGTCTTTTCCTGGTTCTCCTCCCTCAGCCCCAACCAGTCCCAGCAGAAGACTGCCCCTCCCTGAGCCTGGTTCTGCTGGAGGTTTCTTTCCTGTTAAAAGGGAGTTTTTTCCTTCCCACTGTCGCCAAGTGCTTGCTCACAGGGGGTCGTTTGACCGTTGGGTTTTTTACGTAATTATTGTATGGCCTTGCCTTACAATATAAAGCGCCTTGGGGCAACTGTTTGTTGTGATTTGGCGCTATATAAATAAAATTGATTTCAGATTTCAGGTTTGTGCCCTCTATAGACCTTATGTGATAGTAGATATGGACATTGAGAATAGCAAAGGATGGAAAGTGAAGCTAAGGGTAAACTGAATATGTGTATCAGACTGTGGAGGTGTCTTACTTGTGTTACTGGTGTTTTGTTATGAATTCTGACTTTTAAGTCACACATTTTTATTTTCTTACTTTAAGGACTTCATTAGATCTTGTCTGTCCTTTCTATGCTTTGCTGTTAATTCAACAAATAATTCATATTCATATATTTCTTATCCTTTACCCATTTATGTGCAGTGTACCATCTGTGTTCTCCATCCAGCCTTATAGTGGCGTGCTGCTGTCGCTGTGCTAAACCAGGTCCTCCTGCACACGGCACTAAACCTCACTGATCATAACAACTGCAACTACTGTATTTTTATGACTTACAACGTGGATGTGCGTGCTGCCAGAAAAACTGAGATATCAATCAATTTGTAGAATAAATAAATGAATAGCCAAAACTAAAACACAATCTAAGTAATGCCTAAAACTGTCTAAATGTAATTGAAAAGTGATATCAGGGTGAGTGTTCTGTACTAAGTACTATGACATAATAATAAGTTAAGATGAAATAAAATATCTTCAATAACTATAGGCTCATAAGACTAATATAAAAACAAGGATAATATACTGTACTCAGCCTCTGAATATTTCAGACCTGTTCCTAAATTGCAATTAGTATTTGCCCTCACCAAATTAGGAGATTCAAATATTTGTTATATAAACTGCACCAGAGTGCAGGAATTTTATGTATGGGCCGTTATCCATTGCTAATATGCGTTTTTGTTTTTTGTTTTTTATCATTTTGACAATGAATGCAGCTTTTACAAGCAGTGTTTTCACTCTGAAATCATGGGAAATTGTAGTAGTAGTAGGACATCTAGATTTTAAAAATTAAAAAAATGTACTAAGCACCCCTAAAACTGGAAGTCTAAAATTGCCTCTGATTATTATACAGAAAACAAATGCACAAACATGCTGAAATGCCAGCAGCTTAATACTAACTTTAACATTGAAAACGACATAGACATGCTAATGCGTTAGCATCGGCGTTAGCATAAAATACATCTAGTCAACTGTTTCAGAAGACCATAATAGGTCACTTTAACATAAAAGGGTAAATATTCCTCACAGACATATGCACTTTAGGGTTTTAGTGGGGAAAAATTAAGATAAAGCAAAATAAAACAAATTAACCAACAAAGCAGCAGCTTGAAGTGCTCCATCAGTTCAAGATTCAAAGCAAGCTTGGTTGATTATATGGAAGAAATGAAACATTTGGGGTAAAACAAAGTTATTTAGCAACTAATCGATGACTAAAATAGTTGTCAACTATTTTAATAATTGATTTTAATCGATTAACTCGATTAGTTGTTTCAGCTCTAAAAGAAAATGATGTGTAAATAACATTTTAAAATGCAATTTAAATGTTATATTAATTTGTTAAATGAACAGTGCTCATGAAGAAAAATAAATATATACATAAATAAATAAATAAAAATAAAACCACCAACACTTTTTGAAGAGACCTTAAAAATAATTAAAATAATGATAAATTTCCCCTCATCCCTCCATGCAATGGTGATTTTATCTTACACAGTACAATAAAAGCAATTTTCATAAACTGAACAATGCAAACATGTTGACAAATTGCAAATGTTGCAGAATGTGTCACATTTGGGAGATCAGCTTTCAGCACCATAGCTTCACACCCTAATAACACGCCTTACATGCCATCATTTACTTAAGAAAGACAAAAGTAATATTTATCTTGCTTCACATACAAAACCTTGTTTGTGTGTGCCATATATGGCAGAAAGATAGACTGACAAACTGACGTAGAATATTAGCCTAGTACGGTATGAGATACACACAGAAGAATATGTCTGGGGTGCGATCAGGTAGAATCAAGTGTTAAAGTAAAACTGTTTGACATATACACTACGCACATTTATTAAAGGAGCAGGTACAAATTTCAGATTATAATTGCAAGTGAACTGACATAAATGCGAATAAATTTGTTTGTTAGTTATGAGTGATTTGGCAGTTTTTTCTCGTGATTAAAATCCACAAAATAACCCAATTCAGTCAAGTCTGGAAAGTATCCCACAACAAAACATTTATTAAACCAAAGTTAAACATGAATCAATAAGATGTATGCCCGCCTCTAGCATCTACACATGCTTGTCTTTGATTTGGCGTACTCTTGATAATCCTGTCAATAATACAAAAACATATCTGCTCTTTTAATACATGTTGGTAGTGTATAAAGTGAGGTGTGTATGTGCATGCTGCTACCATTACCTCAAAAAACACCTAGAAAAAGTCCTTTTTGGTGTGTCATTCCGGGTCTGTGGGATCAGGTGTGCATGATGGTGTGATATACAATGCAGTTAGGAAACAGAATGTACAGCTCCACAATCCCCGTATTGCGGCAAAGAGCTCTGACGCTATCACCTTACACTGTAACGGACAACACAGTCACTTTGCACCAAAGTGAAAGACACACAAACACACATGCCATGAAGTTCAGGGCATTAAGTCACTGCATCGTCTCATCAATGCTAACATAACCCCCTGCTGCCAGAAAGAAGAGAAAAAAATGGGAAAAAGTAAAGCTCGGCGCCCTTAAGAATGTGTTAAAATCGCCTTGCCTCCTCTTCTCTTCATCTTTTGTTCTTTCATTACTTCATTTTCTCTTTTCCCCCATCCACTCTTCATCAATCCATCCTCACCCTGCAGCCTCTGCCAGCGCACCATCATGACTGCAGGCTCTTAGTCACATTGAAGTCACACACACACACACACACACACACACACACACACACACACACACACACACACACACACACACACACACACACACACACACACACACACACACACACACACACACACACACACACACACACACACAGAATGGGAAAGGGTCAACCTGGCAGGGTTAGGCTGCACAAAGTCAGCCTCCCGTAATGTGGCTGCCACCGCCTGATCACACCTTCATGATCCAATTAGGAGCCTCCGTTCCTCCAATCAGCTGCTGCTTCAAACCAACGGGCAGGCGAGCAGACAAAAGCAAGCAAGTGGTGCCAATCTGGTAAGTGCTTTTAAAGGATTAGAAAGAGGATGGACATACGGAGGGAGGCGAATGCTGCTGCATCCTCTGTTACTTTCTGAGACTGGAACAATACCTCTTAATTACCCATTCCTCGCAAAGTGTTGTTGCTCCATCACACTCAGGGTGTGGGGAGAAAAGCTGAAGAAAGATGGTTATGAAGTGGGATGAATGAAATAATGGTGGATGGGGAGTCATTTAAGTGACAGTGAAAGGTGACTGTTATAGATAACCCAAGTATGGACAGAATGAAGGCAACCAGGAGAAGATACAGAAGGATTCAGACTCAGAAGAAACTGCTCTTTGCGGAAAGTTTAACTGCTTTTGGGTTCAGGTTCGGCATCATGCTCCACCCGGCAGAGTTTATGTGCACTCTGTGCGTGTGCTATGGTTCCAGTTCAAAGACATACTGATTAGATAAGCTAATGAGTGTCAAACCAGTGACAAACTGCTGACCTGATGATGGACCCTGAACACAATAGAAAGAAAGATATTAGATGTAAGAAACTGCAGTATATCAGTACTACCAATACACAGACCTGAGTTTGAATCCTATTCATGCTACCCCTGTGCTCTTAGAGGAGACACTTCATCTACATACTCCCAGTCCACCTAGCTGTAAATGATGAATAACTTTGGAAGTAACCTGTGTTGGACTGGTGTCCCATCCAAGGAGAATCATAGGCTGCCATCCACTTCATGTTATGCAATTCAGATTTTAGCTTTTCTGTCACTATCCTCTGCTTTGCTTCCCTTCCCCCATTTGTTTTGTGAGTGTAGACTGGGAATAGCTGACCTTTCACATCTCGCAACTGCAATTTATCATCCACTCCTGTGCAATTTAAAGACCAGCTCATTCTTCCACTCCCCCCAGTTTGTTGACCTACCTCCGGCAATGGCCACACCCACCCTCACCTCCTGTTTGCCCAATGCCGAGCCTCCAGTCTTTACAGCAAACCATGGTCAGTAGTTGAATTTTGATCGCCACCACATGCATGCCATTGGAAATGTCAGGTTTCAGAGTGCAGCGCAAACTACGTCTTGTATGAAATGGCTTTTACACAGCTCAAGTTTTAAATGGATCACCACAGTTACAGCTCCTTGCTTTCCCAAGTGCTCTCCCAGTCAGGACCTACTCTGCTTCACTTCAAAAAGCAGATAGAATCCACTGTCCCCAGAGCTGCAAGACTGTGCAAGCTGAACAGCAAAGTGTTGATTTAACACTATTTTGAATGAAACCATATATATGCATATGCTGCAGTGATAAATTAACACTGCAAAATGTACTTTGGTATGGTCCACCAAAATTAACACCAACACGATGCTCAGAGAAAACAAGTGCAGGCTGAAATGACAGCAGGTTTAAGGTCAAAGCCTTTATTAGGAATTTACTGAAACTATTGTGGCCAGCCTTCTGTCTGCCTCTCTCCCCTTCCCTTTTTAAACTCTTGTGTGTGTAGTTTGTCTGTTTTCCCTCCAGGTGGCGCACTGTAGAGCTGAGGAATACCTGCTGCTCGTCAGCGACTCGCACGAGGCTCATCTGCGGCTCATCAGGAATGGGTTACTTAAACCCTGGCTTTGAGCTCAGTCATGGCCGGATTCTACACATTGACTCTCCATGAGCAATCCATGACCTTGAACTCGCCAGAATCTCAGCCTGAAGTCGAGCTTTCCTCAGCTCATCTCAAAGTAACCTGGCCTCCTCTAATTTCCATATTAGAGCTCGTTGATCTTTTGGTGTTTCCAGACGCCCTCCTGCACGGCTTCCATGCTGCATTCTCTACACAATGTCACTTTGGAACTCATCTGCTCTCTGCCTCAGAGCACACAGCTCTGCCACATTCAGCTAAGTTCCTGCATGTCTCTGCGATCACGTTCTCACCTTGCTTCTGTTAGTGACTGTGCATGAAAATTCAGTAAAGTATATCTTATATATTATATTCCAATTCTAAGGTGGAACTATGCTAGTATACTAAGCTAAATTTAAATATCTAAAAAGGAAGAGAAAAAAAGAAGAGTAGAACAGAGTAGAGAAGAGCCACTTAGGTGCCTGGTCTTGAGAACCAGGAATCGTAGGTTGAAAAGCATGACCAAGAACTGTTTCCAAGAACTAGTACCAAGAACTATTTCTAAGAACTGCATGAACACTAATATTGAACCACTAAGAACTTTCCAAGCCATTTCTAAAGTCAAGTCCAGCTTAACTGGAACTGTGTCACAAGATGCGCAGCACCTGACCTCTGAAGATATTCATGAACTGTGAACAATTTCTGAACAGTAAACCTCATTTCCTCAACAGTGAACCTTATTTCCACAACTGTGAACATTCCTGTTTTAATCCTTCAGTGAACTGCTTGTTGTTAAAGGCTTGAGTGTTACGAGTGCAGTCACTCACCTCTGTTCTCCTCCATGCTCCTAGTTCCTCATCCTCAGCTCAGTGTGTCCCACCTGGCTCGGGCTCCAGTCCCCCCTGGCAGATCCCGAGCAGCCGGGAAAGCAGGCCGACTGGGTGACTGTGAGGAGGAAGCGTAGCCCTAAACAGAAGCCCCGTGTACACCGCCAACCCGTTCACATCTCTAACCGTTTTTCCCCACTCGACGACACACCCGCCGAGGATCAAACTCTGGTTATTGGCGACTCTGTTTTGAGAAATGTGAAGTTAGCGACACCAGCAACCATAGTCAATTGTCTTCCGGGGGCCAGAGCAGGCGACATTGAAGGAAATTTGAAACTGCTGGCTAAGGCTAAGCGTAAATTTGATAAGATTGTAATTCACGTCGGCAGTAATGACACCCGGTTACGCCAATCGGAGGTCACTAAAATTAACATTAAATCGGTGTGTAACTTTGCAAAAACAATGTCGGACTCTGTAGTTTTCTCTGGGCCCCTCCCCAATCGGACCGGGAGTGACATGTTTAGCCGCATGTTCTCCTTGAATTGCTGGCTGTCTCAGTGGTGTCCAAAAAATGAGGTGGGCTTCATAGATAATTGGCAAAGCTTCTGGGGAAAACCTGGTCTTGTTAGGAGAGACGGCATCCATCCCACTTTGGATGGAGCAGCTCTCATTTCTAGAAATCTGGTCAATTTTCTTAAATCCTCCAAACCGTGACTATCCAGGGTTGGGACCAGGAAGCAGAGTTGTAGTCTTACACACCTCTCTGCAGCTTCTCTCCCCCTGCCATCCCCTCATTACCCCATCCCCGTAGAGACGGTGCCTGCTCCCAGACTACCAATAACCAGCAAAATCTATTTAAGCATAAAAATTCAAAAAGAAAAAATAATATAGCACCTTCAACTGCACCACAGACTAAAACAGTTAAATGTGGTCTGTTAAACATTAGGTCTCTCTCTTCTAAGTCCCTGTTAGTAAATGATATAATAATTGATCAACATATTGATTTATTCTGCCTTACAGAAACCTGGTTACAGCAGGATGAATATGTTAGTTTAAATGAGTCAACACCCCCGAGTCACACTAACTGTCAGAATGCTCGTAGCACGGGCCGGGGCAGAGGATTAGCAGCAATCTTCCATTCCAGCTTATTAATTAATCAAAAACCCAGACAGAGCTTTAATTCATTTGAAAGCTTGTCTCTTAGTCTTGTCCATCCAAATTGGAAGTCCCAAAAACCAGTTTTATTTGTTATTATCTATCGTCCACCTGGTCGTTACTGTGAGTTTCTCTGTGAATTTTCAGACCTTTTGTCTGACTTAGTGCTTAGCTCAGATAAGATAATTATAGTGGGCAATTTTAACATCCACACAGATGCTGAGAATGACAGCCTCAACACTGCATTTAATCTATTATTAGACTCTATTGGCTTTGCTCAAAAAGTAAATGAGTCCACCCACCACTTTAATCATATCTTAGATCTTGTTCTGACTTATGGTATGGAAATAGAAGACTTAACAGTATTCCCTGAAAACTCCCTTCTGTCTGATCATTTCTTAATAACATTTACATTTACTCTGATGGACTACCCAGCAGTGGGGAATAAGTTTCATTACACTAGAAGTCTTTCAGAAAGCGCTGTAACTAGGTTTAAGGATATGATTCCTTCTTTATGTTCTCTAATGCCATATACCAACACAGTGCAGAGTAGCTACCTAAACTCTGTAAGGGAGATAGAGTATCTCATCAATAGTTTTACATCCTCATTGAAGACAACTTTGGATGCTGTAGCTCCTCTGAAAAAGAGAGCTTTAAATCAGAAGTGTCTGACTCCATGGTATAACTCACAAACTCGTAGCTTAAAGCAGATAACCCGTAAGTTGGAGAGGAAATGGCGTCTCACTAATTTAGAAGATCTTCACTTAGCCTGGAAAAAGAGTCTGTTGCTCTATAAAAAAGCCCTCCGTAAAGCTAGGACATCTTTCTACTCATCACTAATTGAAGAAAATAAGAACAACCCCAGGTTTCTTTTCAGCACTGTAGCCAGGCTGACAAAGAGTCAGAGCTCTATTGAGCTAAGTATTCCATTAACTTTAACTAGTAATGACTTCATGACTTTCTTTGCTAACAAAATTTTAACTATTAGAGAAAAAATTACTCATAACCATCCCAAAGACATATCGTTATCTTTGGCTGCTTTCAGTGATGCCGGTATTTGGTTAGACTCTTTCTCTCCGATTGTTCTGTCTGAGTTATTTTCATTAGTTACTTCATCCAAACCATCAACATGTTTGTTAGACCCCATTCCTACCAGGCTGCTCAAGGAAGCCCTACCATTATTTAATGCTTCGATCTTAAATATGATCAGTCTATCTTTGTTAGTTGGCTATGTACCACAGGCTTTTAAGGTGGCAGTAATTAAACCATTACTTAAAAAGCCATCACTTGACCCAGCTATCTTAGCTAATTATAGGCCAATCTCCAACCTTCCTTTTCTCTCAAAAATTCTTGAAAGGGTAGCTGTAAAACAGCTAACTGATCATCTGCAGAGGAATGGTCTATTTGAAGAGTTTCAGTCAGGTTTTAGAATTCATCATAGTACAGAAACAGCATTAGTGAAGGTTACAAATGATCTTCTTATGGCCTCGGACAGTGGACTCATCTCTGTGCTTGTTCTGTTAGACCACAGTGCTGCTTTTGATACTGTTGACCATAAAATTTTATTACAGAGATTAGAGCATGCCATAGGTATTAAAGGCACTACGCTGCGGTGGTTTGAATCATATTTGTCTAATAGATTACAATTTGTTCATGTAAATGGGGAATCGTCTTCACAGACTAAAGTTAATTATGGAGTTCCACAAGGTTCTGTGCTAGGACCAATTTTATTCACTTTATACATGCTTCCCTTAGGCAGTATTATTAGACGGTATTGCTTAAATTTTCATTGTTACGCAGATGATACCCAGCTTTATCTATCCATTAAGCCAGAGGACACACACCAATTAGCTAAACTGCAGGATTGTCTTACAGACATAAAGACATGGATGACCTCTAATTTCCTGCTTTTAAACTCAGATAAAACTGAAGTTATTGTACTTGGCCCCACAAATCTTAGAAACATGGTGTCTAACCAGATCCTTACTCTGGATGGCATTACCCTGACCTCTAGTAATACTGTGAGAAATCTTGGAGTCATTTTTGATCAGGATATGTCATTCAAAGCGCATATTAAACAAATATGTAGGACTGGTTTTTTGCATTTACGCAATATCTCTAAAATCAGAAAGGTCTTGTCTCAGAGTGATGCTGAAAAACTAATTAATGCATTTATTTCCTGTAGGCTGGACTATTGTAATTCATTATTATCAGGTTGTCCTAAAAGTTCCCTAAAAAGCCTTCAGTTAATTCAAAATGCTGTAGCTAGAGTACTGACGGGGACTAGAAGGAGAGAGCATATCTCACCCATATTGGCCTCTCTTCACTGGCTTCCTGTTAATTCTAGAATAGAATTTAAAATTCTTCTTCTTACTTATAAGGTTTTGAATAATCAGGTCCCATCTTATCTTAGGGACCTCATAGTACCATATCACCCCAATAGAGCGCTTCGCTCTCAGACTGCAGGCTTACTTGTAGTTCCTAGGGTTTGTAAGAATAGAATGGGAGGCAGAGCCTTCAGCTTTCAGGCTCCTCTCCTGTGGAACCAGCTCCCAATTCAGATCAGGGAGACAGACACCCTCTCTACTTTTAAGATTAGGCTTAAAACTTTCCTTTTTGCTAAAGCTTATAGTTAGGGCTGGATCAGGTGACCCTGAACCATCCCTTAGTTATGCTGCTATAGACGTAGACTGCTGGGGGGTTCCCATGATGCACTGTTTCTTTCTCTTTTTGCTCTGTATGCACCACTCTGCATTTAATCATTAGTGATCGATCTCTGCTCCCCTCCACAGCATGTCTTTTTCCTGGTTCTCTCCCTCAGCCCCAACCAGTCCCAGCAGAAGACTGCCCCTCCCTGAGCCTGGTTCTGCTGGAGGTTTCTTCCTGTTAAAAGGGAGTTTTTCCTTCCCACTGTAGCCAAGTGCTTGCTCACAGGGGGTCGTTTTGACCGTTGGGGTTTTACATAATTATTGTATGGCCTTGCCTTACAATATAAAGCGCCTTGGGGCAACTGTTTGTTGTGATTTGGCGCTATATAAAAAAAAATTGATTAATTGATTGATATACTCCAGGATTTCAGTTATCTTACAAGACTGGCTCAGGAATCTGCAGCTCCCTAATTTCTACCGCTACAAGCGGGCTAACTCTCCACTCTGCAGGCACCTCAGTGCAGCAATATTATTTATTATTTATTGTAAATAAATCTTTTCCTTCACAACCAGTTCTGTTTCTTCCTCCCAGCATTTAAGCTCATCGCCTGTCATGGATCGGTAACCCTCCAACCATACCAGAAACATGCAGACAGAGTGCAGACAGAACAAGATTGCCTGCAGAATGGGTCAAGCAGAAGCAGGCTGAGGAGAAGCAGACAGACAGAATCCAAACAGTGGTCAGACACAAACAAGCAGATCAATGACATGCAAACAGAATCCAATAGGCTGGTAGAACCAAAGAAGCAGACAGACCACAGGCTAAAGGGTAAGAGAGAAGTACCCAGAATGGTCAGCAAAGATACAGCAATATGGCAACTACTGGTGAATCACGTGGAAACTAAATATTGTGTGTGATGACTGATGTTGTGCAGACACTGATCAGAGACTGGAAATGGGAGCGGGAACTCAGGCGCATGCAGATGATGGCACATGATCAGAGGTCAAACTAACATGGATGTCAGTTGAGTGCAGACAGAAATGGCCAGGTGAATGTGAAACGTGGGAAAAGTCAGTGATACAGT
This sequence comes from Thalassophryne amazonica, assembly GCF_902500255.1. Taxonomy (NCBI): domain Eukaryota; kingdom Metazoa; phylum Chordata; class Actinopteri; order Batrachoidiformes; family Batrachoididae; genus Thalassophryne; species Thalassophryne amazonica. The sequence continues at coordinate 75,555,417 of NC_047104.1, forward strand.
GTTCCGCTGTAAACAAAGAAATAAACTGTGGACTTTATACCTGTTTATTTTCTTGATTTTTTTGGTGGTCAAAGGCACAAACGCTTTATTGAGGAAGATATGTAGACACCAGTGCTGTGCCTGACTGCACCCTGATTTTACACTGCGCTAACAGGAATGTGCAGATGCACTTGCATTCTATGCCATAGACAATGATCTAAAAAGAGTCAAGATAAAGATCTCAGCTAAAATATCACTTTGAGTTAAAATCAACACTGAAATATTTGAGTAGGATTTTTGCTGAGTACACCCATTTGCATTTGCATGCGTATTTATGCAATGCTTTAATGTCTGACTCTCAGAGAGAGAGAGAGAGAGAGAGAGAGAGAGAGAGAGAGAGAGAGAGAGAGAGAGAGAATCTTGATGGCGTTCAAACACCCGGCTATGTGAGAAAGTGATATCACTCCAGTAAAGGGCAAAGAACAAAGGAACTCACAAATACTGTAAATTACAGATAACATATCAACACTGTATCTACTTTAACACCCATTAGACACATGCACGTGCACAAAAACAAACTGAAAAAATAAAAGCAATATCATGTTACTGTATGGTACAGTAAAGTACATAGACACATAGAACACGCAATCAAAATGTAAAATAAAGCGTGAAAAGACTAAATGGTTCCAAATAAATATACAGTGCATATGGGAAGTACTCACAGCGTTTCACTCCTTCGCCATTTTGTTACAGCCTTATTCCAAAATGGATCAAAATCATTTTTTACCTCAAAATTCTACACACAATACTGCATAACGACAACGGGAGAAAAGCTTTTTGGAGATTTTTGCTAATTTATTAAAAATAATAAAAAAAACTAAGACATTACATGTACATGCTGGGGTTCTCAGCAGAATTTTTTCTCAGCACAATGGGATGAAAAAAATCACCTTGAAAAGCTGAGGGATCAAGGAATGCTTAGGTTATGCCCCCACCCCCGTTTACATTATGGGCTTATAAAGGACCTTCTTTATTAGACTAAATATATCAAAACCTGAACTCCAGACATAAGAAAACAACATCTCTGCACTTCAAAATGTAAGTAAAGTGTCTCTAAAAACTCCACCAATTTCATGTTGAAGCTGCAGAGGAGACATTCATCTGGTTAAATGTCCTGAGGATCCAGCACACCTGTCATCTCTGAAAACTCACACTTACTGCGACTCTTGTAAGTAAAGCAAAGGCTGTTTAAACAGCAACTATTTTATTTTGTGAGAAAGCTGTTTCCTTTTATATTTAACATTAAATAAATGAATCAATAAACATGTCCATGAAGTCAAAGTTCAGTCAAAAAGACACTTGCACAGGTAGAAAAAGCTCTGACCCTGTTCTGCCTAATGTCAAAGCATTCACAATCACTAGAATAGTCAAATTCATATTTTAGTAATTACTCTGTCCTGATTACAACATTAAAAGCAATCATGTAGTCAATGAGGTCATAATTAAATGTTGAAAGCAGTAAGCTTCGCCTACCCCTCCAAACAGAGTGTGCATCCAGATTCACTCCATTTGGACGGGTTTGAAGCCCTCCGCCTACCCCTCCGCCTCGCACCAAAAAGAGAATTGAGACACCCCTCTGTCTCTCGTGCCCGCGCAAAATGGAGGGGAAGGGGTAATGGGAAGGGCCGAGGGGTAGAATTGAGATTCAGCCTGAAATTCAGCCTGTGATCCTGTCATATTTCAGAAGTGATGTTGGGAAGGTGTTGTAGCACGGACCCACAACAGGGGGCGCAAAGGAACGGACAATGAATAAGCCAATAAGTAACAATTTAATGTTGTGACAACACACAACTAAACACACAAAATATATATAGTCAATTAACACCAGGTGACGTGTGGGCAGGCTCGAAGATAGAAGACCCCCGATGAGAGATGAGCCGCGTCCCACACGGCTTCCACCACCAACGGTCTGAAGAACACCGGAGCCGCCAAGTCCCGAGTCCCCAGGTGGCCTCTGTCTTTGGCTGTCGACCCTGGTACTGCTGGCAGAAAACAAGACAGGATGGATGAGTGTGAAGTCGCACACTCAGTAATCCACAGTCTGCACTCAGTTAGGAGGGAGCACCTCCACCTCCAATCACACACTCGTGCAGCTCCTGTTTAACCACTTATCTGGTTTGGGGTGTGAGGCGAAGCCGTCGCTGATCACACCAAACGGCAATCCCACAGATAAGGCAGACACCACAGGATAACGGCTGCAAAAGAAGTTCAGATTATTACTCAACGATTTGAGTCAGCAGAGAAAATTACCTCTTCGGTAGTTGATTTCTCGGCCGGGAGGTGGAGTTGCAGTCCGGCTTATATAGTGGTGTAGATGAGTGACAGCTGGTGCGATGAGTGACAGCTGTCACTTCTTCTGGGTCTGGCGCCCTCTCGTGCTTGGAGCCCGCACTCCAAGCAGGGCGCCCTCTGGTGGTGGTGGGCCAGCAGTACCTCCTCTTCAGCGGCCCACATAAGTGAAACAGAGTAGGTCCTGATTAGGACTTGGGAACACAATACCAGGTGCTGTGAGCTGGTAATCTATTGCAAATCCTGATGTGGATCTGCAAAAGATCTGCTGTTGTGACCCTGAGAAACTGGTGGCACCTGAAAGCAAGCAACCAATCAATAAGAAAGAACCAAAATATCCAGTGCTAATTATATTAATCATTATTAGATTAATATTCGGCACACGGCACACGACGATTCCTGAACGAAGGGAAAAAGTTAAAAAAAGTCACAATTCATTGAGAAAAGGTGGATGAAAGAGCCTTATCACCGAATAGCCTGCGAAGCAAGAGCGCAAAAGGGACGAAAGAGGAAATGAACAAAACCGAACCTAACGATCTCGACGCTTTAAATGAAATGTGTCTGGAGCCACAGCTGGAGCAGTGTGTGTCTGCATCTCTGCGTTCCTGGACTCGGCGCTGAGACGGAGCTCATAGCGCCTCAATTCTGGAGAAACTGCAAACAGAAGCTGTGGAGATCCGTGTGCACGTCGGTGGGTCCACCTGCTTTGGTTCCTCCTCCAGAACAAAAGAGGGATCATCTCATCATCAGAATCAATCAATCAATTTTATTTATATAGCGCCAAATCACAACAAACAGTTGCCCCAAGGCGCTTTATATTGTAAGGCAAGGCCATACAATAATTACGTAAAAACCCCAACGGTCAAAACGACCCCCTGTGAGCAAGCACTTGGTGACAGTGGGAAGGAAAAACTCCCTTTTAACAGGAAGAAACCTCCAGCAGAACCAGGCTCAGGGAGGGGCAGTCTTCTGCTGGGACTGGTTGGGGCTGAGGGAGAGAACCAGGAAAAAGACATGCTGTGGAGGGGAGCAGAGATCAATCACTAATGATTAAATGCAGAGTGGTGCATACAGAGCAAAAAGAGAAAGAAACACTCAGTGCATTATGGGAACCCCCCAGCAGTCTAAGTCTATAGCAGCATAACTAAGGGATGGTTCAGGGTCACCTGATTCAGCCATAACTATAAGCTTTAGCAAAAAGAAAAGTTTTAAGCCTAATCTTAAAAGTAGAGAGGGTGTCTGTCTCCCTGATCTGAATTGGGAGCTGGTTCCACAGGAGAGGAGCCTGAAAGCTGAAGGCTCTGCCTCCCATTCTACTCTTACAAACCCTAGGAACTACAAGTAAGCCTGCAGTCTGAGAGCGAAGCGCTCTATTGGGGTGATATGGTATTATGAGGTCCCTAAGATAAGATGGGATCTGATTATTCAAAACCTTATAAGTGAGAAGAAGAATTTTAAATTCTATTCTAGAATTAACAGGAAGCCAATGAAGAGAGGCCAATATGGGTGAGATATGCTCTCTCCTTCTAGTCCCCGTTAGTACTCTAGCTGCAGCATTTTGAATTAACTGAAGGCTTTTCAGGGAACTTTTAGGACAACCTGATAATAATGAATTACAATAGTCCAGCCTAGAGGAAATAAATGCATGAATTAGTTTTTCAGCATCACTCTGAGACAAGACCTTTCTAATTTTAGAGATATTGCGTAAATGCAAAAAAGCAGTCCTACATATTTGTTTAATATGCACATTGAATGACATATCCTGATCAAAAATGATTCCAAGATTTCTCACAGTATTACTAGAGGTCAGGGTAATGCCATCCAGAGTAAGGATCTGGTTAGACACCATGTTTCTAAGATTTGTGGGGCCAAGTACAATAACTTCAGTTTTATCTGAGTTTAAAAGCAGGAAATTAGAGGTCATCCATGTCTTTATGTCTGTAAGACAATCCTGCAGTTTAGCTAATTGGTGTGTGTCCTCTGGCTTCATGGATAGATAAAGCTGGGTATCATCTGCGTAAGAATGAAAATTTAAGCAATGCCGTCTAATAATACTGCCTAAGGGAAGCATGTATAAAGTGAATAAAATTGGTCCTAGCACAGAACCTTGTGGAACTCCATAATTAACCTTAGTCTGTGAAGAAGATTCCCCATTTACATGAACAAATTGTAATCTATTAGATAAATATGATTCAAACCACCGCAGCGCAGTGCCTTTAATACCTATGGCATGCTCTAATCTCTGTAATAAAATTTTATGGTCAACAGTATCAAAAGCAGCACTGAGGTCTAACAGAACAAGCACAGAGATGAGTCCACTGTCTGAGGCCATAAGAAGATCATTTGGAACCTTCACTAATGCTGTTTCTGTACTATGATGAATTCTAAAACCTGACTGAAACTCTTCAAATAGACCATTCCTCTGCAGATGATCAGTTAGCTGTTTTACAACTACCCTTTCAAGAATTTTTGAGAGAAAAGGAAGGTTGGAGATTGGCCTATAATTAGCTAAGATAGCTGGGTCAAGTGATGGCTTTTTAAGTAATGGTTTAATTACTGCCACCTTAAAAGCCTGTGGTACATAGCCAACTAATAAAGATAGATTGATCATATTTAAGATCGAAGCATTAAATAATGGTAGGGCTTCCTTGAACAGCCTGGTAGGAATGGGGTCTAATAGACATGTTGATGGTTTGGATGAAGTAACTAATGAAAATAACTCAGACAGAACAATCGGAGAGAAAGAGTCTAACCAAATACCGGCATCACTGAAAGCAGCCAAAGATAATGATACGTCTTGGGATGGTTATGAGTAATTTTTTCTCTAATAGTTAAAATTTTATTAGCAAAGAAAGTCATGAAGTCATTACTAGTTAAAGTTAAAGGAATACTCAGCTCAATAGAGCTCTGACTCTTTGTCAGCCTGGCTACAGTGCTGAAAAGAAACCTGGGGTTGTTCTTATTTTCTTCAATTAGTGATGAGTAGTAAGATTTCCTAGCTTTACGGAGGGCTTTTTTTTATAGAGCAACAGACTCTTTTTCCAGGCTAAGTGAAGAGCTTCTAAATTAGTGAGACGCCATTTCCTCTCCAACTTACGGGTTATCTGCTTTAAGCTGCGAGTTTGTGAGTTATACCACGGAGTCAGGCACTTCTGATTTAAAGCTCTCTTTTCAGAGGAGCTACAGCATCCAAAGTTGTGTTCAATGAGGATGTAAAACTATTGACGAGATACTCTATCTCACTTACAGAGTTTAGGTAGCTACTCTGCACTGTGTTGGTATATGGCATTAGAGAACATAAAGAAGGAATCATATCCTTAAACCTAGTTACAGCGCTTTCTGAAAGACTTCTAGTGTAATGAAACTTATTCCCCACTGCTGGGTAGTCCATCAGAGTAAATGTAAATGTTATTAAGAAATGATCAGACAGAAGGGAGTTTTCAGGGAATACTGTTAAGTCTTCAATTTCCATACCATAAGTCAGAACAAGATCTAAGATATGATCAAAGTGGTGGGTGGACTCATTTACATTTTGAGCAAAGCCAATTGAGTCTAATAATAGATTAAATGCAGTGTTGAGGCTGTCATTCTCAGCATCTGTGTGGATGTTAAATCGCCCACTATAATTATCTTATCTGAGCTAAGCACTAAGTCAGACAAAAGGTCTGAAAATTCACAGAGAAACTCACAGTAACAACCAGGTGGACGATAGATAATAACAAATAAAACTGGTTTTTGGGACTTCCAATTTGGATGGACAAGACTAAGAGTCAAGCTTTCAAATGAATTAAAGCTCTGTCTGGGTTTTTGATTAATTAATAAGCTGGAATGGAAGATTGCTGCTAATCCTCCGCCTCGGCTCGTGCTACGAGTGTTCTGGCAGTTAGTGTGACTCGGGGGTGTTGACTTATTTAAACTAACATATTCATCCTGCTGTAACCAGGTTTCTGTAAGGCAGAATAAATCAATATGTTGATCAATTATTATATCATTTACTAACAGGGACTTAGAAGAGAGAGATCTAATGTTTAATAGACCACATTTAACTGTTTTAGTCTGTGGTGCAGTTGTAGGTGCTATATTATTTTTTCTTTTTGAATTTTTATGCTTAAATAGATTTTTGCTGGTTATTGGTGGTCTGGGAGCAGGCACCGTCTCTACGGGGATGGGGTAATGAGGGGATGGCAGGGGGAGAGAAGCTGCAGAGAGGTGTGTAAGACTACACTGTCTGTCGACACGCGCTGCGCGCTCCATCTTGCTCCAATAAGAAAAAAACAAAAAGTGTGCCGTGGTCACTGCTGTATCACGTTACTAAGCCATATATATTGATTTGTAACAGAAAACTGTCAAAAGAGGGAATAAATATAAATATAAGTGTAAAGATGATTGAATATATCAGAGCAGTAAATTAATCAGTGCCTGTGAACGCGCGCATTGACTCACGTGCGGTTATTCCACCAGCTGATCACTGATCCACAACGTGAATTCTGCCTTCAGAACAGCTCTTTATATCATCATTTTGATTCATCTACCTGTTGCCACATGTACAGATGGACTGGATTATCATTCCTATACTCATATTGTTATATTTAATAAAAAATAATAAGCACACGCAGCAGTACCGTCAGAAATTACACAACTTTTTTGTTGTTTCAAATTCAGCAGTTGCTTGTGGCAAAATAATTAATTATATCCACACAAAAGATTAATTCTGACCTATATAAGGTGCCTGAGCCAACTGAGGCTGACCCCCCAACCAGATAAAAAAAATCCAAGCAAGTAGGCTGAGTTTGCCCTGTAATTTCCAACGGTACATGAACGCAGCACTCGCCTCAGCGCTCAGAAACCAGCTTCTGCACTGTGTGAAAATGTTCAGCTGCTCCAACGAACTCAAATTAAACAATAACGTTACAAAAACTAAACAAACAATTAAAAAACATCAAGAACGACAGCAAAACGAAACACAGATGAATTGAGGTTTTTGTTGCCCTTCGTTTAAATTTGTCAACAGTTTAAAAATCCTGACGTAGCGCCAGCCGCAGGAGCGAAGCTGCGCGAAGGTTAAACGATGCCAACGAAAGTCAACAAAAGTCCAGATTTGTTCATCAGGGCTTCGTTAAGTGCCGTGAGACTGGGCCATTAATAAAAGCATACAAATTCCTATGTTTTTGGTATTCTCCTGAGGTTTACAAGAAATTCGGGGGGTGGAGGGAGCATATATCTTTTCTTACATACACACATCTACAACTGGTTATCCGGGATTTGGTCACGGGGGCAACAGCTCCAGCAGGGGACCTCAAACTTCCCTTTCCCAGGCCACATTAACCACCTGACTGGAGGATTCTGAGGCATTCCTGGGCCAGTGTAGAGATATAATCTCTCCACCTAGTTCTGGGTCTTCCCCGGGGTCTCCTCTCAGCTGGACATGCCTGAAACATCTTCCTAGGGAGGCACCCAGACGGCATCGTTACCAAATGCCCAAACTACCTCAGCTGGATCCTTCCAACGCGAAGGAGCAGCGGCTCTACTCCGAGCTCCTTACAATTGAGTGAGCTTCTCACCCTATCCCTAAGGGAGACACCAACCACCCTCCTGAGGAAATCCATTTCGGCCACTTGAACCTGCGATCTAGTTCTTTTGGTCATGACCCAACCTCATGACCATAGGTGAGAGTAGGAACAAAGATTGACCAGTAGCTCAACCTTTGGCTCAGCTCCCAGTTTGTCACAATAGTATGGCATAGTGAGTGCAATATTGTTTGCACTGACTCCCTGTTCAATTTTGCACTCCATTGTCTGCTCACTCATGAGCAAGACCCCACGGTACTTGAACTCCTTCACTTGGGGCAACACCTCATTCCCTATCTGGAGCTGGCAATCTATCAGTTTCCTGCTGAGAACCATGGCCTCAGATGTAGAGACACCAACCCTCATCCCAGTCACTTCACACTTGGCTGTGAATTGACCTAGTGAGTGCTGGAGGTCACAGGCTGGGACCACATCATCTGCAAAAGCAGTGATGAGACTCTCAGCCCACCAAACTGAAGACCCTCCTCCCCCAACTATGCCTCAATATCTTGTCCATGAATATCACAAACAAGATTGGTGACAAGGCGCAGCCCTGGTGAAGGCCAACCTCCACTGGAAATGAGTCCATCTTACTGCCGAGAACCCGAAGACAATTCTCGCTTGTGAATACAGAGATTGGATGACCTTGAAAAGGCGCCCCATCACTCCATACTCCCACAGCACCTCCCACAGTATCTCCCAGGAAACCCGATCATACGCCTTCTCCAAGTCCACAAAACACATGTGGACTGAAAGGGCATACATCCAGCCACCCTCCAAGATCCTTGTGAGAGTGAAGAGCTGGTCAGTGTTCTATGGCCAGGATGGAACCCGCATTGATCCTCTTCAAACCTGAGGTTTGACTACTGGCTGAACCCTCCTTTCGAGCACCCTGGAGTAGACTTTATCAGGGAGGCAAAGTAGTGTGATGCCCCTGTAATTGGCACACACTCTCTTGTCCTCTTTATTTTATATGGAGAGCACCACTCCAGTTTGCAACTCCTTAGGCAAGGTCCAAGACCTCCACGCAATGTTGAAGAGACATCTCATCCAACACGTCCCCCACACCCAGAGCCATCAGCATTTCTGGGCAGATATCATCAATACCTAGGGCTTTGACACTGCAAAGGTGTTGACTGTCTCAGGTGACATCCAGCAGGGGTAATTGATGATGATCTCCCATCAGCCTCCAGCTCTGTACCCACCACAGTTGGTGCTGGAGGAGTTTCTCGAAGTGTTCCTTCCAGCGCCCGATTGCCTCCTCAATTGAGGTCAACAGAGTGCCATCCTGGTGTTCGTTACAGACAGTCCATGACTAGCACAGTCCAATAACAAATGACCACTCGGGTTTAGATCAGGGAGAGCGTTCTTCTCAATCACGCCTCTCCAGGTGTCTCTGTCATTGTTCACATATGCATTGAAGTCCCCCAGCATAACAGTGGAGTCCCCCACTGGAGTCCCATGCAGGACTCCAGTCAGGGACTCCAAGAAGGCGAAATTCTCTAAACTGCTGTCCAGTGCATATGCACAAACAACAGAATCCCACCCAACCCAAAAGGTGCAAGGATGGTGACCCTCTCGTCTCTGGGGTAAAATCCAATGCGGCGGCACTCAGCCGGTGACTCACGAGTATCCCCACACCTGCCCTCACACCTCACACCTCACCTCACACCTTTTCTTACAATCTTTTTTTTCATCATCTTTTGGCTGGCACTGTGTGTTTAGGATCACCACAGCAGATCCAATACAGATCCATATCAAGATTTGGCACATGTTTTTCACTGGATGCCCATCCTGATGCAACTCCAATTCTCGCTGGAGAAAGACCCATAGTCCTTGGTCTTCTGAAGTGGTCTCCCAGCTAAATACTATTCATGATGTACTCTGATTCACCAAGTCAAACACACACTCAAATAAATAAATAAATAAATAAATAAAAACTAAATAAACAAGGACGTTTTCAAAATAATCAAATGTTGCAAATATCTAATAGTCATTAATATTCTTCAATAAGTAAAAGTGTCAGCAGCTTTTCAAGATAAAATTGTAAAAATTACATATCTACTAAAATTCTTGTCTACCTAAAGCCTTGGCACAGTTTGTGGTGTGTGTGTGTGTGTGTGTGTGTGTGTGTGTGTGTGTGTGGTGTTGTGTGTGTGTGTGTGTGTGTGTAGACAGATGGACATACTTACAGTAAGCTAAACAAGCATTCCTAACAAAGCATGTTGAATCCCCAGGTACAGAAGGGCTGGCTTTGTGTTTTTATCTGTTTTTAAAAAGTGCAGTCTTTTAGGGGAAGAAACAATGTCTTGATACTAAACCATTACACACACAAGGCCAATATCTAGATCTGTAACAGTTGGGCTTTTTTAAATTTTTTTTTATAAGCCATTATCGAGATGCTGTCGCATACACTGAGCTGTGTGTTAATGTGGGTGGGACATGTACCAGAGTAACCACAGGAATAGGGCTTGTGCATAGCTTTATCCTTTCGACAGATATATCAGCAAGCTTGTGCTTTTAATGAGGTAGACCTTTTTCAGTCCAGTATATGTTCTACTACACCCACAAACTCAGTGCCCAGCACAGTGGATACCGGTCTACTCGATGGTGACAACTCATTTGAAAGTTCCAAACAAAAGACATCATCCATACTACTTGTTCTAAGCCACTCAAAGTGACAGAGTATAATGCACCCATTGCTACTATGCATGGAAATCGTGTGTACCTTTAGTCACTACCACTTGAGATATGACTTTCATACCTGAAGTCCAAATAAGAAAGATTATGGCAATTTCCAGAGCATTGCCACTGGTGCACTTGCTCATGCATTGGTAACTTAGACCTATACCTTATCCATGTATAACACTTTGGGTAACATATTGTTATATGGAACTATATGACAGGCATCCAAAAAGTCAACCGCTGACTGGTGAAAAATGGAATATACTCCCTACAGGTCTGAAATCCTAATTCTCTTCAAAGTATTTTCCTTGGGACTGTGGCATACTTCTCCCAGTGGGTTCTTGCCATTGTTGGAAGCATTTCTAGAAGGCGTCTTTTGGAATGGGTGCCACCTGGGCCATTGCATTCCTCATGATATCTTCTCGCTACTCAAAAGAAGTCCCCTTTAGTGTGGTTTTGATCTTGGGAACAGCCAAAAATCAGAGGGAGCCATATCAGAACAGTAGGGAGCCTGATGAATCACAGCAGTGCTGTGTTTGGCCAGGAAAGCCTGAATCAGCTGAGTAGAATGGGTGGGTTGCTAATGTCATGATGGAGCTGCCAACTTTTCTCTGCCCACAGATCCAGTCGTTTGCGGTGCACAGCATCACAATGGCAATGTAGCACCTCTCGATAATACTCTTAATTGCCTCACAGCAAGGGGGTCATGGGATCACTTCCCACCTAGTCCTCGCCGTGTTGGCATGGGTTCCCATGTCTGTCATGATGTGGCATGACACCCCACAATCCATGTTATTGTTCAGACTGTCAGGTTATCCGCGTGTATGCATTAATTGATAGAATCAACTCGATAACTCGTTCAAAATAAAATGGTGAGCACTCCAGTGAGAGATAGCTCCGATTCAAAACACTAATCCACATGCATATCAATGCTACATTTCATAATTGAGAATCATAAAGCATGTTTTTTGCCCTGTGTTACATTATCAATGAATAATGGTAGCTGATAACAGAAAGGCGGACTATGTCCTCATCTTTTTGAGGAGTAATGGTCGCCTTCATAAGAGCTATTTGTAAGTAATTATTTAATTTCATTATAAATCAAGCGCACATAACATTTAATAATATCAGGTTTTCAGTTGGTATATCAGTTTAAAAGGTCCTGAAATGCTTTCTTGACAATGATGATGTCACTTTATGTTCTCCAATGAAATATTGATACATAATAAAATTTTACTGTATGCAGTGCAAGTGACTGATAACAAGCCCCTATACAGGCTGTGAGGGCCCATCAGGGTGTTGCATATGCCTGGATGCAAACCCTGATAACCTTTTTATCACCAAAGTTGCAGGTTTGATCTTTTTTCCTATTGTGCTGGAGGCACTGGGACCTAAATTATCTCAAGCGACCAATGTGGGTCAGTTTCTGACCCCAAGCTATTTTTTGTGCACCATGTTTCCATTTTAATTGGAAAAAAGTTTCCTACCGTGAATTGTAAATCTATTTGTCCTGCATTTGTTCATAGAAGTTTGCAAGGATAGGCTGATCCGTGTGGCAAGTATAATCCAAACTTGTATGGGTCACTTGTGACCCTGGAAGATCATTATAGCTTCAGATGGCAATTGTAATTTGCCAACTCTAATTATTATGCAACCCCAATTCCAATGAAGTTGGGGACATTGTGTAAATTGTAAAATGTAAATAAAAACAGAATACAATGATGTCCAAATCCTCTTCAACCTATATTCAACTGAATACACAACAAAGACAAGATATTTAAACCTCTGGGGTCTGAGGGCATTTTTTGGACAGTTCACATCACCTGGGATAAATGTTTTATTATTGCTGTTAACCAGCACTCCCGCATCCCATAATCATTTTATATTTATATAGTAGGCCTACACATAAAATTTTTATGTCTCATTTTTTTTTCAGGACAACCTGTACTTTCAGAAAAAATATAGGCTATAGTTGTGTTTTATAAGTGTAACAAAGGTTTACAATAAGAAAATAAAGGAAAAAAAGTAAAGCGGAAATAATTTCCACACACATTTATTCAAAACACACAGTAAACTATAAAAAGCAACTGTTTTTGACACTTTATAAATGTAATGTGGGCTCTATGTGAAAGACTATACAACAAAAAGGTTCAAACAATAAACACAAATCCACATTTTGAACAATATATACAAAATGGTCTATGCATTTTGTTTGTCTTCATGCTTTGAAAGCAGCTTTGACACTTTGGCTCATTTACACTCTGAAGAGCGCCCCCCCCCGATCCATTGATATGGTAAACAGTGCCTTTACAACCAGAGTGAGAGAGCTTGCCACAGTCTTATTCAATAACATTCACAGGTAATGAGGAGTGGGCGCATCTCTGAAACTCACACACTCTGTGTTTGGGCACGTGAGGTTGTCATCAGAGGCCCTCCGTCTGCTCCGCCTGCTCACTTTCACTGATCGCTGTGCATAATGGCGCAGGGCACATTGGAGCAAGCAGCCAGAGGGCTATCCAAATGGGCCAACTAGTAACACATCACTCCTAAAAACGATATTTGGTTCATCACGTGAGGTAAATCTGCCCTACGATTGAATTTTGGAAGACCATGTGACAGTGAACCAATTCCGATTGGAAACTCACATTGCGCATGTCATCACACAGCATCTATAGTAAGTCCCTTCAGCTGCTCCCTTGTTTGCACTCGGGGTCCGCCACAGCAAATCCAAGGGGATCTGGCATGTTGATTTGGCACAGGTTTTACGCTGGATGCCCTTCCTGACGCAACTCCACATTACATGGAGAATGTGGCGAGGGGTGGATTTGAACCCAGAACCTTCCGAACTGAAACCAAGCGCATTAAACCACTTGGCCACCACCACAGCATCTATGAGGAGTACAAAGAGGCCGATGGCTGGCTTGAAAGGCTGTGGACCCTTAACTTTTCAGCAAAAAAAAAAAGTAAGTTTCTAATCTCATATCATTAAAAAGTTATTTTATACTTTAGTAAAGCTTGGTCTCAGCAGGGTATTACGATGGCGTCGGCCTCAGAGGGTTAATGTTTAAACTGATAAATTTTCTTGTTTTTGTGCAAATATTTGCTTATTTTGAAGCGGATGCCTGCAACACGTTTCAAAAAAGCTGGGACAGTGGTATGTTTACCACTGTTTACATCTCCTTTCCTTTTAACATCACTCAATAGGTGTTTGGAACTGAGCACACTAATGTTGAAGCTTTGAAGGTGGAATTCTTTCCAATTCTTGCTTGAGTCTGACTTCAGTTGTCAACAGTCAGGGTCTCCATTGTCATATTTGTGTTTCATAATGCGCCACACATTTTCAATGGGCGACAGGTCTGGACTGCAGGCAGGCCAGTCGAGTACCCGTAATCTTTAACTACGAAGCCATGCTGTTGTAACACGGTGCAGAATGTGGCTTGGCATTGTCTTGCTGAAATAAGCAAGGACGTCCCTGAAAAAGGTGTTGCTTGGGATGGCAGCATGTGTTGCTCCAAAACCTGGATGTGCCTTTCAGCATTGATGGTGCCATCACAGATGTGTAAGTTGCCCATGCCATGGGCACTAACACACCCCATAACATCACAGATGCTGGCTTTGGACTTTGCACTGGTAACAATCTGGATGGTCTGTTTCCTCTTTGTCCGGAGGACACGACGTCCATGGATTTCCAAAAACAATTGAAATGTGGACTCATCAGACAACAGCACACTTTTCCACTTTGCGTCTGTCCATTTCATATGAGCTCGGGCCAGAGAAGGCGGCAGCGTTTCTGGATGTTGTTGATGTATGGCTTTCACTTTGCATGGCAGAGTTTTAACTTGCACTTGTAGATGTGGCAATGAACTGTGTAAACTGACAATGGTTTTCTGTAGTGTTCCTGAGCCCACGCAGTAAGATCCTTTACACAATGATGCACAATGCAGTGCTGCCTGAGGGATTGAAGGTCATGGGCATTCAATGTTGGTTTTCAGCCTTGCCATTTACGTGTAGAAAGTTTCTCCAGATTCTCTGAATCTTCTTGTTATATTATGACTGTAGATGATGGAATCCCTAAATTCCTTGCAACTGAACATTGAGAAACATTGTTCTTATACTGTTGGACTATTTTTTTCACACAGTGTTTCACAAAGTGGGATCCTCACCCCATCTTTGCTTTGTGAACGGCTGAGCCTTTTGGGATGTTCCTTTTATACCCAATCATCCTGAATCATTGACAGTCACCTGTTTCCAATTAACCTGTTCACCTGTGGAATGTTCCAAACAGGTGTTCTTTGAGCATTCATCAACTTTCCCAGTCTTTTGTTGCCACTGTCCCAGCTATTTTGAACAACTGAAGTCATACATCAAGCAAGAATTGGAAAGAATTCCACCTACAAAGCTTCAACAGTTAGTGTACTCAGTTCCCAAACTCTTTTTTGAACATGTTGCATGCGTTTCAAAATGAGCAAATATTGCACAAAACAATAAGTTTATCAGTTAGAACATTAAATATCTTGTCTTTGTGGTGTATTCAATTGAATAATTGTTGAAGAGTATTTGCAAATCATTGTATTCTGTTTATTTACATTTTACACAACGTCCCAACTTCATTGGAATTGGGTTGTATGTTACTGTTTTGCAAGGACGCATGGCCAACAGACCTTGAATAGTAAAATTTACAGCTGCAACAAGCATTAAGATGCATTCATCCTCACTCTTGAAAAGGATGATGGACAAATATATTACAGAGTGAAATAATATGAAGAACCCTAAAACAATTATTTATATAGAAGTATTCCAATATAAAGTCAGTGGGGGTCATAAATAACCTCCTCAGTCATATTAGTTGCTAAAATAGCTTGGTCACTGGAGGTTAAGGGCAGCTTCTTATAGCTTCTTATAGATGAATTTGACACATGTGAAAGTGCATGCATGCCTGTGTGCGCGTGCGCACACACACACACACACACACACACACACACACACACACACACACACACACACACACACACACACACAACACACACACGATCTCCACAGTATGAAACACTGCATTTCTCTATTTTACCTTGGGATGACCTGATTGTCCCATTTTGTGGTGTGTGTGTGTATGTGTGCTACTTCATTTCCTTAGAGGTATGCTGAAGTGCATTCAGTCTCCTGCTTGAGCACGTAGAAGATTGCCCAGACACAGGATTTCGTCAAATGACAGAATATTTATAGTATCTAAAGCAGATGACGACATATTTATTATAGATTAAAAATATTGTACAACATTCCAGAGGTGTCATTGTTTTTGCTTTCGTAACACATTAAAACGTGTATCCACAGATTTGTTGAAAGATCTCTAGCTAGTACCAGTGACAGTACACAAGGTAGACCTGCAGCCTTAGACTGCATGAGCTTCATATGTTCTGAGAGATAAGCCATCACACACAATTCAGTATTTTATATGTTTTCAACAAGACTATAACTTGGGGCCTCATGTACAAAGACTTCTATTGACTTCCTACTAAATGTTGGCATACGCCAAAACCCTGAATCAGGCGTAAGCACAAATATATTCAATGTATCAAAGTGTGCGTAGTCATGAATCCACACACGTTTGGTTGTACATCCCATTGAACTGGAATTTAGCACACATGCACAAGCACCAACCTCCTCCTTGGCCACGCCTCTATTTGAATATGAAAATGTTTTCAAATAGTTTGGTTGTGTCTTGCTGACAGTACCATAAGTGTGGAGTGCTGTGTGTTTGATGACATCTGCCATCGTCTCTGTGTTGTTGCGTGTAAAAATTAAAGAACTTTCAGCGTGCAAAAATGACAGCTGTGGTTAGATCACCGTCTCTCAGCTTGCTGTGTAAATGCTGAACTGAGCTGCATACACACACGGAAGTAAAAAGATATTAGGTGCACAGCGGCTGACAGTGTGTGACATGAACATTACACACACTTTTACTGACAAATACTGAACACATTCAGGGGCTTCTTAAGAGGTTCTCTCGTTCCCACCATCAAGAAAAAGAAGCATATTAATAATAATAAAAAAAATTGAATGTGCATATGCCCAAATGTGTCCGCGCTTTTTTTCATTAGGAACAATTACACGGATAAATGATTTAACCACCAAACAGCCTCCCCATCGTGCATCGTGCAGCCTCCATCCTGATGCACATTTGCGCACCACACATGATTTGAACATTGATGGAATGAAAATGTTTTCCTATTAACAAAACAAACTCATCATATGATAGCGCCTTCATAGCAATATGTAGCAGTCAATAGCTCCAGTTACATTCGGGAAACTGGCTCTCACTGCAAAATGCGCTGTAATGTTGGAATGTACCTGGCATGAGTTTCGGATGATTGCATTCCACACAGCTGGCATGGCTTGGTGGAAGGTTGTCTGGCACATGCCTGACCAAACAGCCAGCTCACACTGGAATGCCCATGATGCCAGGATGCCCAGTGTGGTCAGCATCTGTGTGGGCACAGACAACCCCTGGCTTGTTGCCGTATTGCGCTCTGGGTTGGCCGCAGTTTTGTGCACAACTCCAGTAACAGTGGCCTTGGTAATTGAAATCACTTTATGAGCCAATTATTGTCATTTGCAAGTAAATCCTCGCAATCCCTGAGTACATGCTCACACTGGATTGCACCATTTGCAAGGTGCTTTAACAACGCTAACACAGCCATTGTTACAGCCATTTCACGTGTCACTTTGAGCATGCTTTTATATCTATCCATATAATTGCAAATATGTGGGTGTGTTAATTGTTCATCACTGTGTCGCTGATGTGCACATCACTCTGATGACTTCTTGTTTTCACACTATTAATGGTTCCCAACATCACCTTTACATGTCCACATTGGAACAATAGCTGTAGAAATGTGCACATGCTAGCCAGGATTTTTGCATGACGCACCACACATTTCCGCTGTCATTTCACTTTTGATATATCTGAACGTTGGCATTGAGACAGACGAATGCCAGGTTTTTCTGTGTAAGCACGCTTTGTACATGAGGCCCCTGCTCTCCCAGTCACAGGAAAGCTGACACAAGGGTAATATGAACATATTTCTGGACTGTCTCAAGACATCTGTTGCCGTTTTGCCACTAACCAGTGTTGCGCATGGCCTCGATTCGCCTAATTAAATAAATACATTAATGCTTTCTCAACAAAAACCTGAGGTTTTGAACTGAGGACAGAGACTGTTGTTTTCACTCCTTTCTCTGAAATTCCTGAGCCCATCTGGAGATAAGAACTGTAACACAGAGTTCTTCAAAGGAGTCCTTGCTTGTTTATCAGTAAAATTTCGGTTACTATGAATTATATGACATTATAACTGCTTCACATCAGAATCTGAACTTCCCCAGGCTAGGAGAACCCAAATTTTATGGCTTCACACCAAGGCCAGAACCTCTCCAGACACTGCAAGAGGATCTCTTCCAGGATAAGATGTGGCCATAAACTTGGAGCCTTGACAACCAGCTATTATCTCCAGGTCTAAGTGAAGAGAAAAACCTTTGTTTAAAATAAAATAATGTATCAGTATTCTTTTATTCATATATAAAACTTCTAATGTGTTTGTATTGATTCATCAAACAAAATACTTTGCATATAACCATTCTATTTTATTGACATGTGTTCCTTGTAACTGATGTGTGTTTAAGTGTGATCTTTCTGCATTATCAAAATGTTGATGATGAAATATTCTGTTTTAACCAAATGGAGTGCTTAAGTGACTATTAATAACATGTATCCATTCGAGTCTTAGAACAATAGTATGCCAAAATGTTAATGTGTTTTAAATAGTTGAATTACTTCTTTGTTTGCCTTTCTCTAACACATGAAGTTTCTGTGAAATTACACACCCTAAATGGGCAGAGTTTAATGACATAAATCCCCTTTAAAAGTTAGAACAGAGTTTCTGCTCTCTCTTGGAGTGCTCTGCAACTCTCGTCCTCTCTTTTTCTTTAAATGCTTAACTTTATTTTTGGGTCAGCAAGGCCCCAAGCTAAGCTATGCGAAGCTACCCCGTGGCTTCATTCATTCATTCATTTGTTGTTTCATTAGTTGTTATTCTTTGATAACCTCTTAAAGTAATAGCCTGGCCCTTTTAAGGTTCATCAAGTCTGTCAGATTTTTAAGAGAACTTCCGAGCTGAACTTTTCAAAATAATAGTGAATTGACAGAAAAGTGACTTTCCTTTTCTGTAATTTTCCAATGCTTTTAAAGTTTTTACTTTTTTTCTAAATTCACAAAGTCTTTTAATCTGGCTCCAACAAATGTTTTAAGAGCTACCAGAACCCATTTTCAACAATTGTCTTCCACCTCTGGGGTCAAGCACGCTGACGACGGAGCTGATTTCCAACCATCAGCCATCCTGTTGGTAAAGCCAGCCAATGCTGAAGCCTTGACTGAAGCCTTGGGATCACCTGGGGAGACCACTGAGTTAACCCCTGACCCAAGTGAGCACGCTGCAAACAGCCTAACACATCAACGAGGGATGGACGGTTCAGCCGAACCATCTCTTCAACGGATCAGCAAAGTGACCAGTTAAAGGATCCAGAAAAAGGGTTTTGTTGTCAATGGATGCAAGTGGCTCTTTTTAAACATATTCATATATTTGTTTAGTAATTTTATTAATAATTGGCTTCAAATTTCATCACTAAATTCTACTCAGATTTATTTGCCTAAAGTCTTTAAGCTTCATCTCTCTACTTTCTTTCAACATCTCATAGGTAAGCAAATTGTTTCATAAACGAAACTTATTTAATCACTGTCCACTCAAAATGCCAGTAAACTGTTCATTTCTTATTTGTAAATAAAATGTAAATATTTCTGCTGTGGTTCATTTTGTGTTCAGAAGGAAACCCTTGGTCAATTGTATCGTAGAATTCAGACTTTCAGACCCAAGACTGATTAATTAAATTGAGACTGATTGATTAATTTGAGACTGATAAATTAATGAACGTTTAAATTAAAGTACCTATACTTTAAATAGGTGGTGTCCTGGGGAGATTAGAATAATATCTATTCAAATAATAATTATTAAACCCTAAAATTGTTAATTATTTTGGTGACCCATTAAATGAGGTCCAGGCCAATCTAATTCAATTTGAGAGTTTATCAATACTTTCACTATTTTTGGTGCTCTCCATGAGGCCAATAACACATTGCGAGGCTTAACTACTTATTCACAACATTAAATTGGTGCCCGTGTGAGGTGCCATTCATTCCAAATAAGTAAGTTAAATGTAATTTCCTTACAGTTCATTTTGGTGCGCCCGTGTGAGGCGAATTTAGAATTTCGCTACATGTTATATTGGTGCCCTGTTGCAAGGCATGTAAATTCGCTACACCAGAAAAAAACTTTAGAATAATCAATTCTTGAGCCATAGAACATGGATGGGTGTCTATGCTTCAGCTGTGGACAAATAGATCAAATCTTGCAATGTTGCATTAATGAAATAGGCAGTCTGAGCCAGTTGTTCAATATGTAGGTCATATATGTTGGATCTAAAATCACACAACTTTTAACTCTTTCACTGTGACTAATTACACCCAGTGTCAGTGTTACAATTATCATAAAGATGTGTTTCTCTAACAGGACCAAAAAACAAATATTTCAGTAGAATTAGAAAATTAAATGACATCCATCTGTTCACTTCAGCCAAACAAGTAGTTTTGGAGACACCACCCACATACTTTGGTATATAAATTGCCATGTCATCAGTGTAAAATTCAAAGCAAATTCCATAGCTATGAAAGCTGTTCCAATGGAGCTGAGTAGAGATAAAATAGTAGTGGGCCTAGGAGAAGACACCGTGGTAGCCAAACATTTCTCTGTGTTAGGGCCCCTTCACATATAACACGAAAGACGCAGAAATTGGTAGAAGATCCATGAGGATTACTAAAAGGGGAACCCGAAACATTCCACCTGCTGTCGTGAGGGTCGCGGTGTGCATGCTCAAAACTGTCGCCGGTGTGTTGTGCACGCCTGTGCGACCCTGGAATGCAGCTGGAATGTGTTGCACCACATCGCACCGCTGTTGTGGAGAAAAAAAAACAAAACTGGAACGTGTTGCACCACATCACACCTCTGCTGTGGAAAAAAAAAGAACCACACACCATAAAAAAAGACAGCATTTTATTGAATCCCTCTTATCGAGCGGACAATACAGTCAGTCCTAACAGCAATATATGTTTTTATGTATGTCCACGTGAGGACAGTGAGCAGACACAGTGGGCAGTTGTAAGGCCATGTCCGTCAGAACATGGTACGTGTACGAGGCATTAGAGGCAGCTCCAATTTTTCATGAATGGCATGTGAATGGGCCCTTAGTGTTGTTACATGAAACACTGCTTGGATACTGTTTGCATCCAGATACATTGTCATACACAGTTGAAACATTATAAGCACTGTTATCAATGCAATCACTTAAATATCTAACAAATGAAATCAGTAAAATTGCCCTTCAGGCCCCTAAGCAATTTTTTTCTCATACCTCCAGAGTTCAGAAATTTGGCGGGGGGGGGGGGGAATATTATTTAAAACATGCATTAGAAATCGTACAATGAGGAAAATAAGTATTTGAACACCCTGCGGTTTTGCAAGTTCTCCCACTTAGAAATCATGTAGGGGTCTGAAATTTTCATCTTAGGTGCATGTCCACTGTGAGAGACATAATCTAAAAAAAAAAAAAAAAAAAAAAAATCCGGAAATCACAATGTATGATTTTTTTAATAATTTATTTGTATGTTACTGCTGCAAATAAGTATTTGAACACCCAACATCCAGCAAGAATTCTGGCTCACACAGACCTATTAATTTTTCTTTAAGAAGCCCTCTTATTCTGCACTCTTTACCTGTATTAATTGCACCTGTTTGAACTTGTTACCCGTATAAAAGACACCTGTTCACACACTCAATCAATCACACTCCAACCAAGGACACCAGGTACAAAACTGTAGACCTGCACAAGGCTGGGATGGACTACAGGACAACAGGCAAGCAGCTTGGTAGAAGACAACAACTGTTATGATTATTTATTAGAAAGTGAAGAAACACAAGATGGCTGTCAATCTCCCTCGGTCTGGGATTCCATGCAAGATCTCCCTTTGTGGGGTAAGGATGATTCTGAGAAAGCTCAGAAATACACAGGAGGACCTGGTCAATGACCTGAAGAGAGCTGGGACCACAGTCACAAAGATTACATTAGTAACACATGATGCTGTCGTGATTTAAAATCCTGCAGGGCAGCAAGGTCCCCCTGCTCAAGCCAGCACATGTCCAGGCCTGTTTGAAGTTCACCAGTGACCATGTGGATGATCCAGAGGAGGCATGGGAGAAGCTCATGTGGTCAGATGAGACCAGAATTGTTGGGAAGGTGTCGTAGCACGGACCCACAACGGGGCGCAAATGAACGGACAATGAGTAAGCCAAAAGGTAACAATTTAATGTTGTGATAAAACACAACGAAACGTGCAGTAATCTTCACAGTCAATAAACACCAGGTGACGTGTGGGCAGGCTCGAAGATAGAAGACCCCTGACGAGAGAGAAGCCGCGTCCCACACGGCTTCCACCACCAACGGTCTGAAGAACACCGGAGCCGCCGAGTCCCGAGTCCCCAGGTGGCCTCTGTCTTCGGCTGTCGACCCTGGTACTGCTGGCAGAAAGCAGAGATATGATGTGTGAGTGTGAGTCCGCACACTCAGTAATTCACAGTCCAAACACAGTTAGGAGGGAGCACCTCCACCTCCAAATCACACACACTCGTGCAGCTCCTGGTCAACCACTTATCTGAGATGGGGTGTGAGGCGAAGCCGTCGCTGTCACACCAAACGCCAATCCTCCAGATAAGGCAACACTCCAGGAAAACGGCTGCAATAGAAGCTCAAGTTATTACACACACAGTTAGTCAGCAGAGAAATTACCTTGGTACTGGTAGTCGATTTCTCGGCGAGGAGGTGGAGTTGCAGTCCGGCTTTTATGGTGGTGGTGGGCCAGCAGTACCTCCTCTTCAGCGGCCCACACAACAAGAATAGAGCTTTTTGGAATCAACTCCACTTACCATGTTTAGAGGATGAGAACAACCCCAAGAAAACCATCCCAACCGTGAAGCATGGGGTGAAGACATCATACTCTGGGGGTGCTCTTCTGCAAAGGGGACAGGACGACTGCACCGTACTGAAGGGAGGATGGATGGGGTCATGTATTGCAAGATATTGCAGTAAGAGCATTGAAGATGGGTCATAGCTGGGTCTTCCAGCATGACAATGACCCCAAACACACAGCCAGGGCAACTAAGGAGCAGCTCTGTAAGAAGCATTTCAAGGTCCTGGAGTGGCCTGGCCAGTCTCCAGACCTGAACTCAATAGAAAATCTGTGGAGGGAGCTGAAACTCCATACCTGAAAGATTTGGAGAAGATCTATATGGAGGAGTGGACCAAAATCCCTGCTGCAGTGTCTGAAAACCTGGTCAAGAACTACAGGAAACATTTGACCTCTGTAATTGCAAACAAAGGCTACTGTACCAAATATTAACATTGATTTTCACAGGTGTTCAAATACTTATTTGCAGCAGTAACATACAAATAAATTATTAAAAAATTCATACATTGTGATTTCCGGAATTTTTTTTTAGATTATGTCGCTCACAGTGGACATGCACCTAAGATGAAAATTTCAGACCCCTCCATGATTTCTAAGTGGGAGAACCTGCAAAATCGCAGGGTGTTCAAATACTTATTTTCCTCACTGTATGTGCTAAAGCTAAATCCTACATGCATTATACAGATTTATACAGATGTCCTTTAATAGGTGCACTGATAAAGACCACACTCACACACACGCACGCACATCACCACATGCACATTAAACCAGCAGGGAATTGCCTTTTTTCACTGTGTTTCTTTGTCACCATTTAAAAGGGCCAGTTAATATGTCTCAGAAACACACACACACACACACACACACGCATTTATCAACTGAGGCAGCCTCTCAGTTCTCAGTCCTCGCATCA
Source organism: Thalassophryne amazonica (assembly GCF_902500255.1). Taxonomy (NCBI): domain Eukaryota; kingdom Metazoa; phylum Chordata; class Actinopteri; order Batrachoidiformes; family Batrachoididae; genus Thalassophryne; species Thalassophryne amazonica. The sequence goes on from NC_047104.1 coordinate 75,579,031, forward strand.
ATTACCGAGCTTTTTAAAACAAATTCCCCTTCAGAGTTGAGCTGTGGCACGTGTTACAGAATGTGTCAGGGAGTGAGGGAGAGCACAGGGAGGTACACAGCAAATCAGAGCAACAAATGGTGTGTGTGTGTATGTGTGTGTGTGTGTGTGTGTGTGTGTGTGTGTGTGTGTGTGTGTGTGTGTGTGCATGTGTACGTGCGAGCTCACACGTGTGTGTTTACAGAAAGATTATTTTCCTCATCATTGTAAAGAAACTGGAAAACAGGGCTTGTCCTCAATTCACAGAAGGAAGTTTATTATTTCAGATTAAGATTTATCAGAAATTATAGGGTAACATTAATGCCAAACATGCACGGATAATATTCCAACCAGTAATACAAAAGTATGCATACTGTGAATCCACTGCAAAACATGGTTTATTTTGAATGATTGGAGGCCGTTGAAGAGGGGGAGAGGAGACAAAAAATGGTGTGACTTAAAATTAGCAATAAAGAAAAAAGAAATGCATTTTGGATCTGATCTGTCAGATGTTTTTGTATCTACCCCGACCTGATCTGTCACTCGTTCTTTTAGTTCTCTTTTACTGCCTGTCCTTCTATTGTCATCACTTTGTTGCTCTTCATCCTCCCTCCTCCTTTGTCTTTTTGTCCTGTGCTTGCCAAACACCTTTCTCTCACATGAAAGACAATTAGACTCTGTGACATCAAACCCAGCAATGACAGTCGCCACACACTACGACAACCTCCTTTTTTCCTCTGCCATGCAGACATCTAGTCCTCCCTGTGACTGTAAGAAGGAAGGACAGACTCCGGAGAATTCTTGTCTGTCAGGTTAGAACACAAGGAGGAGGGAATAGTCAACAAGGAAGGATTGAATGGATTGAACAGTGAGTGAGGAGAAAAGGTGAGATGAGAAAGACACACACTGAAAAATAAGCAGAGTTAATTGAACTTAAGTTAATTAATACGTGAGATTAACATATAATTCCAAAGAACTTAATTAATTCAGGCGTAACCAGTTGACACAATTCAGTTAAGTTGGTTCAAGTACTTTCTTTTTCAGTGCAGGACAACATCAAATAGTTGTAATCAGTCATAAGAGGCTGTTAATGTTAAATGTGTGCACTGATTAATGTGACTAATTACACTCAACAAAAATATAAATGCAACACTTTTGGTTTTGCTCCCATTTTGTATGAGATGAACTCAAAGATCTAAAACTTTTTCCACATACACAATATCACCATTTCCCTCAAATATTGTTCACAACCAGTCTAAATCTGTGATAGTGAGCACTTCTCCTTTGCTGAGATAATCCATCCCACCTCACAGGTGTGCCATATCAAGATGCTGATTAGACACCATGATTAGTGCACAGGTGTGCCTTAGACTGCCCACAATAAAAGGCCACTCTGAAAGGTGCAGTTTTATCACACAGCACAATGCCACAGATGTCGCAAGATTTGAGGGAGCGTGCAATTGGCATGCTGACAGCAGGAATGTCAACCAGAGCTGTTGCTCGTGTATTGAATGTTCATTTCTCTACCATAAGCCGTCTCCAAAGGCGTTTCAGAGAATTTGGCAGTACATCCAACCAGCCTCACAACCGCAGACCACGTGTAACCACACCAGCCCAGGACCTCCACATCCAGCATGTTCACCTCCAAGATCGTCTGAGACCAGCCACTCAGACAGCTGCTGAACAATCGCTTTGCATAACCAAGAATTTCTGCACAAACTGTCAGAAAACCGTCTCAGGGAAGCTCATCTGCATGCTCGTCGTCCTCATCGGGGTCTCGACCTGACTCCAGTTCGTCGTCGTAACTGACTTGAGTGGGCAAATGCTCACATTCGCTGGCGTTTGGCACGTTGGAGAGGTGTTCTCTTCATGGATGAATCCCGGTTCACACTGTTCAGGGCAGATGGCAGACAGTGTGTGTGGCGTCATGTGGGTGAGCGGTTTTCTGATGTCAATGTTGTGGATCGAGTGGCCCATGGTGGCAGTGGGGTTATGGTATGGGCAGGCATCTGTTATGGACGAAGAACACAGGTGCATTTTATTGATGGCATTTTGAATGCACAGAGATACCGTGACGAGATCCTGAGGCCCATTGTTGTGCCATACATCCAAGAACATCGCCTCATGTTGCAGCAGGATAATGCACGGCCCCATGTGCATGGCCGGCATACTCACCGGACATGTCACCCATTGAGCATGTTTGGGATGCTCTGGACTGGCGTATACGACAGCGTGTACCAGTTCCTGCCAATATCCAGCAACTTCGCACAGCCATTGAAGAGGAGTGGACCAACATTCCACAGGCCACAATTGACAACCTGATCAACTCTATGCGGAGGAGATGTGTTGCACTGCATGAGGCAAATGGTGGTCACACCAGATACTGACTGGTATCCCCCCCCCCCCCCCATAAAATAAAACTGCACCTTTCAGAGTGGGCCTTTATTGTGGGCAGTCTAAGGCACACCTGTGCATTAATCATGGTGTCTAATCAGCATCTTGATATGGCACACCTGTGAGGTGGGATGGATTATCTCAGCAAGTGCTCAGTATCACAGATTTAGTCTGGTTTGTGAACAATATTTGAGGAAAATGGTGATATTGTGTATGTGGAAAAAGTTTTAGATCTTTGAGTTCATCTCATACAAAATGGGAGCAAAACCAAAAGTGTTGCGTTTATATTTTTGTTGCGTATATGTATTGTTTAACCTGATAATGGACAGAAGAAAAATTAGCCCATATTTTTATTCTGTATATCATTGAATCAAAGCCATAGCCATGCTGCTCTTTGCACAGTCCTGATGAGTATGTGGCTGGGAGACAGCTTGAGAACACTAGGAGCAGTGAGCAGGTTTCTCCATACAGAACTAAAGTTGTATCAGGAAGGGCATCTGGTGTAAAACTTGTGCAAAATCCCAATGCAAATCTATACCGAATCTACATCTCCCCCAAAAGCAACACTTTAATCTCAAAGTGAAAACATGTCTACCAAATAAATAAAATGACAGTAGAAACACTTTGGAATACTTTTTGCATTTCTTATTGATTAAATGCAGTCTAAAGGATTTCACTGACTTATTAATGTTTTCATATTGATCCCGACTGGTATAAATTCAACTGGCTGTAAAAGAGATAATTTAGTCATGTTATATAAAAGAGCATATGCACGTCTTAAAGTGGTAGTTTTTTAATGTGAGATTAAAAGACATAATGACCGGTATAAAAATTAATAGATTTAAAAGTCACAAGCACACTGGACACACTGAAAGTTCATGAAATTGACCAAACAAGTTGAAGTTTTTTTGAAAGTGGTGTGTTTGTCTATTTCAAACTTGATTTCCTGCTGAATTACTGATTAACTAAATGCAGGTAAGTTTTGCTCATGAAATAAGGTTTTCTCATAGAATTAGCCTTTCATTAGATTATCAATACTTGAATCACTTGGGCCAATTTAAAGAGGAGTAGGAAACATGATCATAGTTGCTACTAGTGACGATGGAACTGAGTCGCAATTAGTGTAGAAAGTGTGTGTCATATTTTGTGTTACACTGATGTATTCTGCACAAGATGGGATTTTATTAAGAACTTGTTCTGATCTTCATGCTGAATGAGTTGTGAACCAGGTTTGACACCTAATGAATTGTGACACACAAAAACGTAGAGACACGCACACAGACACACACAGCACGCACACATGAGTGGTGGGAAGGGAAGGGAAACCCGAGCTGGACCAGAGTGGGATAACAGGAGTCCAGGAATAGTGGCAATCGATGGATGGAAAGATGGGTAGATGGATGGACAGAGGTGGGGAGGGAGGCTGGAGATGAGAGGAGATGAAGTGAGAGAAGAGTGGTCTCTTGGGTGGAGTGGTGATAGTCCTGCTGAGTGTCTGTGAGAGCAAATCCTTTTTCTGGACTGAGGTGAGAGAGGTGGAAAGATGACAAAGGGAGAGAAGGAAAGAAAGAACAGGTAAGAATGGAGGAAGGAAAAGAAGAAGAACTGAAAAGAGAAAAAGAAAGGAAACAAAAGCAAGCCAAGAAATGATGTAGGGATTGTCAATAGATGTGAAGAACATTCTGACTGAAAAATGTTTTGAGACAACACCAAAATCAGTAGTGGGCACAGTTCCGCTAATCCGCTAATTATCGAAGATAATGTTTTCATTATCAGATTAGCTTTTCAGATAACTTTGAAAACCATTATCGGACTAATTATCTTCCGATACGTTTTGGTCCGATAATTTTTAGACCGCTAACGTATTTTTGTAGATGTTGTAAACAAAGCTGAATAGTTACAAACATTTATGAAATCTAAAATCAGTTGAGCACCTACCTGTTAAATGGTTTGTAGTAGATGCGCAGGTCTATCCTCTGTAAACACAGGAGAGCTGGTTCTAAAAGAAACCGCTCTATCCTCTGCAGGCAAAGGAGAACTGGTCACAGAAAAGAAAAAAAAGCTAATTTCTTTTGACCCCATACTGATACACTCGCAATATCATCCAAGTCATCCAGAGGCAGTTTTAACTTATGGTTCAAATTTCAACCAAACTAATTTCCGACAAGTTATTTAAATTAATGTCACGTCTGAAGTTTTATAATGTGAAAATATCAGATATATGTTTTAGTTTTAAAGTAATGCACTAATTTTGAAGGTTTTAGTGTGGACATGCTGTGCCCAGCAGTGCATTATGGGTAATGTCAGTACATTGACGACAGAAGAAATGCATTTGAGATGCTCTGATCAGGCTCCACACAGACAACTGCATTAAACTCTTTGTATATTGTGCCTAAAACTCTCGTGAATATATTCTCTGGGTTTACAGACGTTATTGTGTTTGTTTTATGTAAAAATGCCAGAAGAAGCTCAGGTTGCTTCTCCATTATTTTCAATTGGAATCATTGCAATCGATTCCTGTTTGCTATTTAGAGTCCTGCTTATGTCAAACACTGTCTGTCATCTTTGTTCCAGAGTAATATATATGTCTGAAATTCAGTTTGCGTTTATTAAATTCTACGCATCTTAAACGTAGAATACAGATACGGATTATCTGGAATTTTGTTTTGGCAAGTTTTCACGGTCTCTACTGCCATCTACTGGCAGTATTCGCCCTAAGGGCCCGGTCCCACTGGCGTTTAGGAAGATTTGCATATGGATTGCGCACAAAATTGGCTCATATTCGCAATATCTGCAATATCCGTGAAACATGCTTGCATGAGTCGGCCGACACCTGCACACGTCCGCAATTATCCGCAGAGGCACGTTTTTCCATTGCCAGGATTTTTGAGCTGCACAAAATGCCTTACATACTCATTACATACTCAATCTATGCGCTGTATATCTGCCGTTATCCGCAACTGACGGACATTTACGGCTTGGCAGTGGACTGGGACAGTGTGTAAAACAGATATTTTGCGTGCCTATCACGTCCACATCATGGACTAAAATAAGTTGTAGCGAATGCATACAGATTGGCCACGGATAAAGCATTTGGATTGCGTCTGCCTTGCATATGATTTGTGGACAATATGCGAATGCATAACAAACATGTCACATCAACCCAAAGTACTACTGTATATGTGGCAGAAAGCGACATACCTGCCAGTCAGTGCCAGTCCAGCTGTGGAGACATACAGATGTAGTTATGGATCCCCAAAGACGTAATAGCAGGTGCTGTCCAACAACATACTGTAAATCCCCAGCCGTGGACCTCGGTTCTCTTTCAGGACTTTTATGTAACTCCAACAAAAGGAAGAGTTGCTGTTTAACCGCAACTCACGCTGAATGCTCTCCTTTCATGCAACTCTTAAAAAAAACTCATGAAAAAAACTCATCAACTCTGTGATCAACTTGTCCGAGTCCAGCTATTGCTCCAAAGGCTGTGGTGATGGTGTGAATAGTGATGCAGAAGGCCCGAGTGTGCTTTTTTTATGACCGCAATGCGTGCGCGATGCATTCACAATACACCCATAATACTGCTGTGATAATCTCAATGTGTCCAATCTGTTTCCTCAATAGATGCGTTATACATCCGTGATTGTTCATCATATATTCGCTATACATTATTAATATATCTGTAATTCATAGTGGGACATTTGTCATTCTTGGCCAATTTTGTTGTGAACAACAACGAATGCCTGTAATTTGTATACTCAATTCATGCGCAATTAATCCTCTCCCCAGTGGGACCGGGCCCTAAAGCTGGGCAGACACTGTATGATATTTTCAATCATTGTACTCGGCTCCAGCTCAAACTGTATGACAAAACCGCATGGTGTAAAAGTTCAGAGCGCATGATTTATGTTCTCACACTATATGACCCAATGCTCTGATGCGATCTGACTGCTCACATTGTACGTTGAAAAAACACGCATCGGACTCGTGTTTCCAGAAGCAAAATGTAAACAGAAGCTTTTTTTTCAAACTTTATTTACATTTCTTATTTTTACAAAAACTCTCGATGGCAGACATCAAAATTAAGAACAAACAAACAAGCAAAAAAACAATACAAGACTTAACATGAGTTGAAGAAAGGGGGGAAAAGAAACAGAAGCTGCTCTCCCAAAGAGATGATCACTGTTTATGCTCTCTCCGGTGTTTGCACATGCACAGTGCGAGAGGTTGGACACTTGTAGCGCTTCAGCAGCGGGATACCCTCACGACAGCCGACCAGAATATCAAATGGGTTTGATTTTCATCTGCCCATACAACTGCCAATCAGGAGGTGGTCAAGAGAGGTTAAATGCAGCTTGTTACTCCTTGTATACTACACGATGCAGGACGCGCGATTAAGCTGAAATTAGGCGCAATCCAAAAAATTCTCGCACAAGTGAAAAATCAGCTGAAAAAGGGCCAAAACTCGCACAGTGTAAGCCGAACTTAAGTACTGAGAGTCTGTGCACCAGCAGATCATGGCAGTGTTCTATTTATTTTGACACCGGTTATATCATACGGTTATCTAATTACAACTTTGCTTTTTTTTAATGCCTTTTTTTTTTTACAAATAAAAGAATGGCATATTTTACAAAAGCACATTTATCTGTAAACACCAACACATGACACACCTCACATTAACGTGTTGGTTTATATAGAATGAATGAGTCAACCAGTCAGTGTTGGCGGAGGCACATTTTACCAATAATCCCTTTGGCATGTTTGTGTTTGTTACAAAACTTCAGAATTCCTGCATTATTCAACATTAAAATATATATGTTATATTTTAACTTTGTACAAATGACAGAATTGACATTAATGGATTATTGTATCAGTATTAATTTTACTTATAAACCAAACCATAAGTCAGCACTGCTTTATTTTCCAAGACCTCCACCTCACGGCAAAGCTATTACTGAGTAGAGAGTTGAGCTTCGCTGCTCCTCTCAACTGCTTTGCTGCTGGAAACTATGTAATAAACAGGAGCTTCCAGCAGTGGGCAGGGTGCACAAAGACAGAAGTGCTGACTCATTGTTTGGGTCTGTAGTCGCCTTTGATGCTACCAGAATCGATTGTGGTGTTTAACTCAAAATCAGCTTGTTAATAGTTGCAAGTGTACTGGAGACAATACTGGACGTTATCGGTTATCTGTAGCTTCTGATAAATTTTTGGGTGGTTTATTGGTTTAGCTTTATAAAAGATAATTTTTCAGTTAACTGATTATCTGTTATCAAAGCTAATTTTTTGGTTAGCTGTGCCCATCACTGACCAAAATGCATTATGTAAAGGTCCTTTTGGAACATAAAACGCACCAAATATCCAAAGTGTTGCAACTGACGTTCTCTCACATTACAAGTGATACTCCTCAGCTGAGTCTCCCACCCAAATCTTACTGGTGCCATTTATTTTGAGGGGATTCCACATTAAAGATACTGAATTTACTTCATAACCACATGCGGCTGTTCTTGGCATTATGCAAACAAACAATAGCAGTAAGTTGCAAACTCGTAAGTTGCTATATTCCCAAAACTGATTGCTTCTGGCATTATAACAAGGCTCTAAACCTGATGTCTTGATACATCAGTCAATCAATCAATTTTTTTATATAGCGCCAATCACAACAAACAGTTGCCCCAAGGCGCTTATATTGTAAGGCAAGGCCATACAATAATTATGTAAAACCCCAATGGTCAAAACGACCCCCTGTGAGCAAGCACTTGGCTACAGTGGGAAGGAAAAACTCCCTTTTAACAGGAAGAAACCTCCAGCAGAACCAGGCTCAGGGAGGGGCAGTTTTCTGCTGGGACTGGTTGGGGCTGAGGGAGAGAATCAGGAAAAAGACATGCTGTGGAGGGGAGCAGAGATCGATCACTAATGATTAAATGCAGAGTGGTGCATACAGATTACACATACATACATACAATACAGCTGCACTTCAAGGTCGCTGTGATAAAACCTCCTCAGAAGATCAACACTTAAGCCTCGCTCCCTGGTCTTCCCCCCTCCCCTCAGCTTCTCCAGCTCTGATGTTGACTGTGCTCAGGACTGCTCAGGACTGCTCAGGGCTGCCCCTCCCCCTCCAGGATTGTCGGACAAGGCCGTTGACGGCGCCAAACAGGCTGCCTCCGGAGTGTTCTGATAAACTGGACCTTTTCAAATCTCGGTTGTCGTCCTGTGTCCTTGTTTTTGTCTGTGTGATTATTGTTTTTCTGTGCTGATGGGGATTTTTTTCCTCATTGCTGCTGTGTAATGCAACGGCTATGAGGGTTTTTTTTTTCTCCTTTTCCCTCGTGTTTTGCTTTTCATATATATGTTTATGTACCGGGCCGGCCTGTGTTGTGTGTGTGTTGTTTGTTATGGGTCGGTGTTGGTTTGCTCAGCCCTGCTGTTGACCAAGGCAGGGATGTACATCTGGAGCTGGTCCCCGGGCGCCTAATGGCGACTTCTGCTCCTACTGGCAATTAGGATGGGTTAAATGCAGTAGACACATTTTATTGTGCAGGGAACATGTTCTTCTGTGCATATGACAATAAAATTCCTTTGAATCCTTGAATCCTTGATGGCTGAAAAATTAAAAATTACTTAATTAAAATTATTTAATCTTAAATGGCTTCATGTTAGGATAAGGAAAAAAGGTTAGAATGTCACTTTTATGAAATGCACACAAAGTTTGGACATTCTAACAATACTACTGCTTCCACACCACAGCTTTATGCACTGCTGGATGTGTTGCACAGCAAGTCTGATATATTCCATCCAATTCCAGAATATTTCACATTAACATACTGTGTGAAACAGAGAGCTGTGACTTGCAGGTCAACAGATCCCAACAGCTGCAGCTGTTTGCAGACACACCCACCTTTTCGATCAGCGCACAGAACAATGTGTCACTCTGTTTCTTTGTTCTGTGATGATATATTTTAATTATTTGTTATGCAATTATGTATGTAGTTATTGTAGTATCTATTTATATACTTGTCCTGGCTGTGTTTTCTGTGTTTTTAATTTAACACATCGTGCGCACTGAGCCATCATTTCTGGCTGTCAGTGAGTCGCTGGCCGGTGATCAGCTGAGAGCCACCTTGCTGTGCTGTGAGCGTTTAGACGTGGCTGGCCAGTCCCAATGTGATCTTGACTGTACATAAATATCAGCATGTCATGCAAGTGTGCCCCCCTCCCACATGCCACATGTGTTGCAGGGGGACACACAAGCAACATGTGTTGGGGGAGGTGGGGGCGCGCGACACACACGTACACCACACGTGTTGGGAGGCACACTTGCTTGACATATGTGTTGCTTGGTAAAGACATGTGTGGCACTTAGCAATTTTCACAGACAGCTCGATGGTCATCTGCACTCCACTATCGTGCCGGGAGCGCTAATAGCCCTGCCAAGAAAAGGCGTGGCTATTTGTTCCTTTTCTTTGTTAGATGTTCATGTGTAGCACCTGAAATTTGGCCGACACCTGCCGCGAGGAGGTCAAATGGGCACTCACAGGGCACTTGCTGTCTTTCGGCTGCTGGTGTGTGCAAACAGTTGAGGCGACAGCTGTAAGAGGCGTTTCAGGCGGCTCTGATTTTTCAACAGTGGCATGCAAGTCCTCCGTGTGTCAGTCGGCTTCAATCATGTTATGTGTGAAGGGGCCCTAACCTAAGTGTGGATATACTTTACATCTGGTACTTCCTGAAAAACTTTAATCTCTGTACACATTCATATAACATTTTGAAATCACGATAAATTCAATTGTGGACCTGGACAGAATGAACCCAAACTGTCAACCATTATTATTTAAGGTATAACGTCACTAGTTTTTTTCAGCTTTAAGTCATGAAAAAAATTTTCTTTGGAACCACTATAATTTTATTCCTTAGTATGTAGATAAGGGATTCATAATATGATATTGCCAGTGATGCCGGTAACGCGTTACTTACGCGTTACTCTAATCTGACCACTTCTTTTAGTAACGAGTAATCTAACGCGTTAATCTTTCCAAGTCAGTAATCAGATTAAAGTTACTTCTCCATGTCACTGTGCGTTACTATTATTTTTCATTGTGGGTCGATAGCAGCATTAAACTTGATCTGTGGGCAGGAGGTCGGGGTTCGACTGAACTGCCCACTTTAAGTGAGCTGTGAGCTTTTCATCCGCGGTTTTTTGCAGCTGCTCGACTTGTCCTCACCTCTTAAAGGGCGGTGATCAGCACACCTGCACTGAGCTTTACGAAGACATTTTTATACTTTTTTCCTCCTTTATTTAGAATTCTGAGCTGAGCTGCTCTGTATCGTCTCGTTAAAAACAGCTGATCCTCGGCGACGCGTCAACAACTAACACTATTTTCCACTCAAATGCACCTAAACTCTCTTTCTGAGGACCACATGATGTGAAAACGCAATAAAACTTTCTTACCTGTAAATCTGGTCCTGTTTTCTGCATAAATAAATGTAATCCATTCTTTGTGCTCAAACGCCAAAGCAGGGGCGAATCCAGATGGAATGGGGGTGTGGGGGAGGGATGTGCCCCCCCCCCCCACAACAGCCCTAGATTAAAGGTCCAGTTTTGAAGCCGTTTTTTACTACAACTACTAATATTGCTTAAATAATAATAATTTCGACAAGTAAAATGTTTAGAGAGAATTTAAATGTTAGAAAAATGTTAGAATTTAATAGTTACATTTATAAACAATGTAGGTTTGAAATAGCAAGTTTTACTGTTACAGTGCTGTCAACAGTTAAATATGAGGTCAAGAAAGATTATTTTACTTTTTATAAAACAAGTATTTATTTTCATTGAAGTCAAGAAAGGGTGACTATAAAGTGAATTTTGGCCAAACAGGTATCATTGTCATGTTGACGTGGGTTGTTGTTGACAGCTGGGAAAGTAACTAAAAAAGTAACTAGTAATCTAACTTAGTTACTTTTACAATTGAGTAATCAGTAAAGTAACTAAGTTACTTTTTCAAGGAGTAATCAGTAATTGGATTACTTTTTCAAAGTAACTGTGGCAACACTGGATATTGCCAATATGATCAAAATTCATGCTGTTGGGAAACCACTGAGGGGGAGAAATTCAAGGGATCAGATGTGACCAACATTTGGTACATTTGAAAGTGATTTACAAGAAATCTTATGGATGTTAACGTAAGGGTCACAGGTCATCTCAAAACCTCACACATGCGCTTGCTCCTGTAGTTAGTTTGCATGACAGTGATGAAGGAAAAGACAATATTCACGATGGAGTTTCCTCCCTGATAAATATTAAAATGAGCTACAGTTTTCAACATGTTGCAAACATGAACCTACATTATAATGCTTGGATTTTGGTAGAAGCTAAATTTTCCCAGTTTTGTGAAATTTGAAAGCCAATAACAGAATTAGAAAACGTTGGTCTCCATTTCTTTTGCAACATTTATGTGTAGAGCACTGTGACAGACTGACGTCCTGTCCAGGGTGCACTCCGCCTCTCATCCAGTGACTACTGGGATAGTCTCCAGCTAGCACGTGACCTTTAATTGGAACAAGCAGGTATTTAAAATGAATTTATGAATGAATATTTATGTAAATATCTGTGATGTCATAAGGCCAGTTCTTCAAATACAGGGAAAAGGTAAAAAAAAAAATTGCATAAAATCTGGGTCATAATCAAACTTTTAATCTACTCTTCCTTTAACCAAAAAGCATCTCACAACAAAATTGGTCAAAATGAGTCATTTGCATTTTAACAAATAGTAAGTAAATGCACTGTTAGTGTGGCGTTTTCAATACTTCCAATCCATGGCCCAGATGCTGTTACAAATTTAAGTCAGACTCTGTTGTCACCCAATTGCTCTGTAAGCAAACATTTTCAGAAGAAGAAAACATTTTTTTTTATCTCTCACAGTGCATATTGTTTAACATGCACAAGCTCAAATTAAATGTGAATGTTTCAATGAATCAGGTCCATTGTGATAATGTGTGTTCTTCAGATTCCATACACACCCTCCCATCTCCACTCCCCCTCATCCCTCTCAGGGGTAATGTGGTGGTTGGTTCTTCCTAGGGGGTCTTTACCAAGTCTCATTAGTACAGTAGTTAATGTGTGCCTGTCTATGTGTGTGTGTGTGTGTGTGGTGATGATTGTGCATTAGCCAGCCAGCTAATCAATGGGAAGAACCACTGAGCCTGTGCCGCCTGCTTATGTTACCACCTAAGCTATTTATAACATGCTTGAACACACACACACACACACACACACACACACACACACACACACACACACACACACACACACACACACACACACACACACACACACACACACACACACACACACAGTTAATATAGTTAAAAACATGCTTCATCTTTGATGTTTCACCAAACCTAAGTGAACAGGAGGAAGAAATTAAGTACACTGCATTATTGGACTGGACAAACTCTCTGAAAATGCTGTATACACAGTAAGAATAGCGAAGTACAATTTGTCAGATTTGTCTTTATGACTGGCTGGAACACAGGTAGCACAGTTAGAATACATGTGTGGTGATATTAATCCCATATATTGACTTTATTCATGGCCTTCCTGAGGTATTTTTCTCTTCCAAATATAGAGGGAGTAATCCCTTTGTTTCAGCTGTTAAGGTGATTTTATGAACTAAGATGTGACATCTGGGTCCATTTTGGAAAAAATGTTTACAATTACTTTTATCAACACTTGCTCAAAGTTTCAAATTACACAGTGTTGGGCTATTTCATAATTATTGGTATTGTTGTCTCATATATCCATCTGGAGAAGACGAAATATGAGTCAAATATAAAACTGGGGTGGTGGGCGGTGTGTAAGCTCAACTGCTACAAACCTGGTGACTGAACTCCTGTGACAATGGTGCAAAAATTATATTTGTGTGGCCACAAATTGTGGTGGCCACACACCTGGCATTCACACCCAATAGTTCAATCTTTGTCTCATCAGAGCAGGGAATATTTTGTTTCTCATGGTCTGAGAGTCCTTCAGGTGCCTTTTGGCAAACACCAGGTGGGCTGCCATGCATCTTTAACTAAACAGTGGCTTCTGTCTGGACACTCCACAATACAGGCCAGTTTGGTGGATTGTTGCGGTGATGGTTGTCCTTCTGGAAGGTTCTCCTCTCTCTGCAGAGGAATGCTGGCACTCTGACAGTGTTCTTGGTCACCTCCCTGACTAAGGCCCTTCTCCCCCGATTGCTCAGTTTAGATGTGTGGTCAGCTCTCGGAAGAGTCCTGATGGATCTGAACTTCGTCCATTTATGGCTGATGGAGGCCACTGTGCTCATTGGGACCTTCAAAGCAGCAGAAATGTTGTTGCACCCTTTCCCAGATTTGTGTCTCCAGACAATCCTGTCTCTGAGGTCTACAGACAATTCCTTTGACTTCATGTTTGGTTTGTGCTCTGACATACACTGTCAACTGTGGGACCTTATATTTAGACAGGTGTGTGCCTTTGCAAATCATGTCCAACCCATTGAATGTACCCCAGGTGGACTCTAGTTAAGCTGTCGAAACATCTCAAGAATGATCAGTGGAAACAGGGTGCACCTGAGCTCAATTTTGAGCTTCTTAGTAAATGCTGTGAATACTTATGTACATGTGATTTTTTTAATATAAATTAGCAAAAATCTAAAAAACAAAACAAAAAAACTTTTTTCATATTGTCATTATGAGGCATTGTGTGTAGACTTTTGAGGGAAAAATGAATTTCATCCATTTTGGAATAAAGCTGTAACATAAAAAAATGTGGAAAGAGTTAAGTGCTGTGAATACTTTCTGGATGCACTGCATTCAGAGAGTCAAATCACAACATAAATTGCCACAGTCCATATGAGTAAAGTTCATGAGCAACCACATTCCTCAGGCATGTTTTGATTACAGGCAGAAACCTCAAGCAGACCAGACTCAGTAGGGTGACCATCTGCTTTGCAGTATACATTTTGTTAATACAATAAATAAAGATGATCATAATTTGACATTCCAGTAAACAGAGATTTGTAGGCTGGTATTATGATGTGAAATCAATGGCTGCACCATCTTAATATGATTTTGTTAATGATTAAGACATGGCTTCAATTGCTCAACTTACTATGTTCTCACACATTATTAACTTAATACCTCTTGGCTATCCAATAGTGTCTTTACCCACCAGTGTCTCTCTGGGCCTCTGTACATGGTCAAAAGTCAATGGTGGAAAGTGACAAATTTTGTTCAGTACTCCAGCTCTGCTTCACTCATCAAAAGAAGAGCTCTGAGCTATTTTTGTCATCTCAAACATGCTGAAGCACACTGCCATAGTTACTCCACAAAGTCAGAGATTACATATCGTAGAAGGTTCCAGCTGTACATACAAAACAGTCATTCCTGCACATTGCTTATAAGGAAGATCTTTTTTGGTTCACAAATGTTGTCAGAGCTCAAAACCTCCAAAGTGTTTCCATCTTTGCTTCTAATCTGGGTGCTGATATTTGTTGTGTTACATCACTTTCTTTCAGACTCCATGTTTCTTGTCACTGCCTATAAATGCAATAAAGCATTTATAGTTATTTCCAATATGTACTGTGTGTGATTGCATCATACAGGCTCCAAACTAAATCAAAAGCAGCACAACTTTTACACTTTTATTCCCTCAGCTGTCTCACCCTCCCTTAGCCTCTCTCACTCTGTTATCTGTGTTTCCTAGTGGGAGTGAGACAGATTAACGTCAACACTGGTTTTACTTATCATACTGGAGCCAGCACCACCCTGTGAGGGATGGAGTCGGAGCGCCGTGCAGCACCATGAAACACCGGAGGCAAACATAGTACTACTACCACTGCACAAAATGCACATGTACAGTACACATTACTGTGCATGCTTCACTGATATACAACTTATTCTGCTGGTGGTAAAATTTCACAATTTTTTGGAATTTAAGTATAAGCCGCTACTCGATGGCAGTCCTGATACTCAGAGAGGTTGTTGTTGCAGCTTTCGTGTGGAAGATAATGAAATGCCGCTCATGCATGTTGACATAAACATCATCTCTAACATATAACAAATGTTTTCTCATCATTAGACAAATTACAATTAAAAGAAATGCATTTCGGTATTTTCAATGCAAGTTATTTGGTTTCTTTTAATCAAGCAAAAGTCATGATTTGCTTTTCCTTTTTCACATTGTCATTTGCGTATTGTGCAAACGAGGGCGTGCAGCTCTGTACTTGTGGGTGTGTGAATTTATTTCAATCTATCTTTGTGCATTACTTAATGAGTCCCCGTGCTCCGCAATACACAGATATTCACACACAAACAGTTTAAGCTTAATGAAGCAGAACTCAGCCTGGTGCCCATTAGCCTGATAATTAATAATTTCTCCCTGCTTCCTAAAACACTTTTCAACTCATGGAGTGTGTTTGTGCATGTGTTTGGAGTAGGCGTGTCTACAGTGCTTGCCTCATCTTGTGCATTTTGACTGCAGACAAAAGTTCATGTTGTTAATAAGTTTAGGATTTGAAATGTGCATATTCATTTTATGATCATTTAAATTTTTTCCAAGGCAGACCTCTGCCAAGTACCCTGTGTTGGGAAAGTGTAGTGACACGGACCCACAACAGGGGGGCATAAATGAACGGACAATGGATAAGCCAAAATATAACAATTTAATGTTGCAAATTGTGCACAACGGAATACAGACAAATGCAGTTTGAGAATGATAGTCAATTATACGAAAAGTCACGTGTGGGCAGGCTCGAGGATAGAAGATGTCCATCCAGAGAAGAGCCGGGTCCCACACGGCTTCCACCGCCAACGGATCTGAAGAACACCGGAGCCGACAAGCCCTGAATCTCCAGGTGGCCACCGTCTCCAGCTGTCAGACCTGGTACTGCTGAAGGAAGCAGAGACAGTTAATGGTGGGTGTGTGGATACACACCCAGTAAATCCTCACACACAGATACTCCTGAGCAGCTCTTGTTACCACTTATCTGGATGGAGTGAGAGGCGAAGACGTTGCTTCTCTCACTACTCGCCAACCCAGCAGAGTGCACCACAGGAAAAACGGCTGCAAAAACAGATCAGACGTAAGTCACAGTAGGGATACAGCAGAATATTACCTAAGTAGTAGATGATATCTCGGCAGCGAGGTGGAGTTGCTGCCCGGCTTTTATGGTGATGTGGTGATGATGAGTGACAGCTGGTGCTGTTGATGAGTGACAGCTGTCACTCCCGGTTGCTCCGACGCCCTCTCGTGCCTGAAGCCCGCACTTCAGGCAGGGCGCCCTCTGGTGGTGGGTCAGCAGTACCTCCTCTTCAGCGGTCCACACAACACCCTGGCTGTAATACCAAAACATGACTGGTACTGCAATAACATGGTGAGAACTGATGACTTGGAGCAAACAGATTGTGGTTCAAGCTGAGCCTGTGGGCTTTCTGTGCTGGACAATACGTGTTCTCTACATGGATGTGTGTGTTCCCTGTCGGTGCTCCCACTGCTTTTACAGTCCAGACACCTAAAGTGTATTCAGTAATTTTAAACTACACCTGGACATGCATGAAAGTCAGAATAGTTGTCTGTGTAAACAACATTTAAACCTGCCAGACACAGGACCAGACTGTTGACTCCTGTGAATGCAGCCAAACCCATTATGGGGGCAGTGTAGCCTCCATGAAACATGACAGATGACAAAAGGACATGATGATTACTGTGATCTTTACAGCGCCAATGGCTAACCTGATTGCAGCACTTGAGAGGATGAGCAAGGAGTTGGAGCATCTGGGTTTGTGATCGTCTTGGATCGAGACTAAGATCAAGCCTTTCAATGGCTTCCTGGAGTTGACAATCAGAAGTATGTGTATGTCTTTATGAGGTGAAACTGTTGAACTGGGAAAGACATTCTCTCATCTCAAAAGGAAAATTTCATCCCAGTCTCATGCCATTTCATGACAGCATCACGAAAAGTAAATTAATGTATGAGTTTGTGATACTGTCATGAAAATGTGTCACTTTTAATGACAGGAGCACAAATTAATTTTGTGATGGTATCACAAAGTGTGGGGTGATATCGGGGCTCTGTGGGGGTTATGATTAGGGTTATGGGAAGGGAGAGGTTTAGGTTATGGTTAGGATTAAGGTTAGTGGAAGTGGTAGGGATAGAAATAGTACAATATAAAAAAATGAGTCACAAAAATGTGACTCATTTCGTGATGGGAGAGTGAAAAAAAAAGCGTGAGACTGGACTGGGGAAATTTGGGTCTCTGGGTCCTCAGATCAAGAGATGCTTGGTAAGAGCTTATGGAGTCATGAGGTCACCTGACAGAGGTGTTTGACAATGCTGATACCTTTGCAGGAGAGCAAAGGTCGAAGTCTTTACAGTCCTGGTGCTTCCCACCTTTCTGTGTGATTGTGAGACTTGGATAGTAAATGACCTATGCTGATGACTGGATATCTTTGGTACCATGACTCCTTGGATCCTTATTTGGAATACCGTCCTCCCCCTTACTTGAAAGTGTAGTTTGCAGTTTGTAGTTTCAAGAGTTTTTTTTTCCGACCTGGAAAAAACAAAACTGTCAGCTAATTCCTTCCTTCCTACATATTTCCTTTTTCCTTCCCCATTCTCCATTCCTTCCCTCCACTAACTCCTCCTTCCTTCCAACCTCCCTTCCTTACTTCCTGCCTTCCTTACTTTATTCCTTCCTCCATTTCCTTCACCGCACTGATTCTTCCTTCCTCCACTCCTTCCTCATTCATCGCTGTCTCTGTGAATAGAACATCAAAAGCCTCTGAGTTGGATAGGTAGTGACAATGTTTGCTATTGGTATGCAGGCAGACATGTCTGCTCTAAAGTGTCAGTCTAAAGGCCTCAGTTAAGTGTCAAGACTTAAAGCCATTGTTCTCTTTTCCTCTTAGATCTCAGAACTCTCCCACTCTCGCTCTTTCTCTACTTTTGTATTTTGATAGAGCACTTTACTATGTGCCTGTGTGCACATCCATGTGTGCACTGAGGAAGGCAGTGCATATTGGTTCTGCCTATTGTAAAAGCCAAGACAACTACAGACAAAAAATATGTGATGTCAGAAGATTTGCTTCCCTGGTGAATAGAAGTCCCTTCAAACCAGTTGGTCAGACCAAGAACACCTTGATTTGCTAACAATCAAGAAAAGGCATCATCATGGAAGATCAATCAATTAATCAATTTTTTTTATATAGCGCCAAATCACAACAAACAGTTGCCCCAAGGCGCTTTATATTGTAAGGCAAGGCCATACAATAATTATGTAAAACCCCAACGGTCAAAACGACCCCCTGTGAGCAAGCACTTGGCTACAGTGGGAAGGAAAAACTCCCTTTTAACAGGAAGAAACCTCCAGCAGAACCAGGCTCAGGGAGGGGCAGTCTTCTGCTGGGGACTGGTTGGGGCTGAGGGAGAGAACCAGGAAAAAGACATGCTGTGGGGGGGAGCAGAGATCGATCACTAATGATTAAATGCAGAGTGGTGCATACAGAGCAAAAAGAGAAAGAAACAGTGCATCATGGGAACCCCCCAGCAGTCTATGTCTATAGCAGCATAACTAAGGGATGGTTCAGGGTCACCTGATCCAGCCCTAACTATAAGCTTTAGCAAAAAGGAAAGTTTTAAGCCTAATCTTAAAAGTAGAGAGGGTGTCTGTCTCCCTGATCTGAATTGGGAGCTGGTTCCACAGGAGAGGAGCCTGAAAGCTGAAGGCTCTGCCTCCCATTCTACTCTTACAAACCCTAGGAACTACAAGTAAGCCTGCAGTCTGAGAGCGAAGCGCTCTATTGGGGTGATATAGTACTACGAGGTCCCTAAGATGAGATGGAACCTGATTATTCAAAACCTTATAAGTAAGAAGAAGAATTTTAAATTCTATTCTAGAATTAACAGGAAGCCAATGAAGAGAGGCCAATATGGGTGAGATATGCTCTCTCCTTCTAGTCCCCGTCAGTACTCTAGCTGCAGCATTTTGAATTAACTGAAGGCTTTTTAGGGAACTTTTAGGACAACCTGATAATAATGAATTACAATAGTCCAGCCTAGAGGAAATAAATGCATGAATTAGTTTTTCAGCATCACTCTGAGACAAGACCTTTCTGATTTTAGAGATATTGCGTAAATGCAAAAAAGCAGTCCTACATATTTGTTTAATATGTGCTTTGAATGACATATCCTGATCAAAAATGACTCCAAGATTTCTCACAGTATTACTAGAGGTCAGGGTAATGCCATCCACAGTAAGGATCTGGTTAGACACCATGTTTCTAAGATTTGTGGGGCCAAGTACAATAACTTCAGTTTTATCTGAGTTTAAAAGCAGGAAATTAGAGGTCATCCATGTCTTTATGTCTGTAAGACAATCCTGCAGTTTAGCTAATTGGTGTGTGTCCTCTGGCTTCATGGATAGATAAAGCTGGGTATCATCTGCGTAACAATGAAAATTTAAGCAATACCGTCTAATAATACTGCCTAAGGGAAGCATGTATAAAGTGAATAAAATTGGTCCTAGCACAGAACCTTGTGGAACTCCATAATTAACTTTAGTCTGTGAAGAAGATTCCCCATTTACATGAACAAATTGTAATCTATTAGACAAATATGATTCAAACCACCGCAGCGCAGTGCCTTTAATACCTATGGCATGCTCTAATCTCTGTAGTAAAATTTTATGGTCAACAGTATCAAAAGCAGCACTGAGGTCTAACAGAACAAGCACAGAGATGAGTCCACTGTCCGAGGCCATAAGAAGATCATTTGTAACCTTCACTAATGCTGTTTCTGTACTATGATTAATTCTAAAACCTGACTGAAACTCTTCAAATAGACCATTCCTCTGCAGATGATCAGTTAGCTGTTTTACAACTACCCTTTCAAGAATTTTTGAGAGAAAAGGAAGGTTGGAGATTGGCCTATAATTAGCTAAGATAGCTGGGTCAAGTGATGGCTTTTTAAGTAATGGTTTAATTACTGCCACCTTAAAAGCCTGTGGTACATAGCCAACTAACAAAGATAGATTGATCATATTTAAGATCGAAGCATTAAATAATGGTAGGGCTTCCTTGAGCAGCCTGGTAGGAATGGGGTCTAATAAACATGTTGATGGTTTGGATGAAGTAACTAATGAAAATAACTCAGACAGAACAATCGGAGAGAAAGAGTCTAACCAAATACCGGCATCACTGAAAGCAGCCAAAGATAACGATACGTCTTTGGGATGGTTATGAGTAATTTTTTCTCTAATAGTTCAAATTTTGTTTGCAAAGAAAGTCATGAAGTCATTACTAGTTAAAGTTAATGGAATACTCAGCTCAATAGAGCTCTGACTCTTTGTCAGCCTGGCTACAGTGCTGAAAAGAAACCTGGGGTTGTTCTTATTTTCTTCAATTAGTGATGAGTAGAAAGACGTCCTAGCTTTACGGAGGGCTTTTTTATAGAGCAACAGACTCTTTTTCCAGGCTAAGTGAAGATCTTCTAAGTTAGTGAGACGCCATTTCCTCTCCAACGTACGGGTTATCTGCTTTAAGCTACGAGTTTGTGAGTTATACCACGGAGTCAGGCACTTCTGATTTAAAGCTCTCTTTTTAGAGGAGCTACAGCATCCAAAGTTGTCTTCAATGAGGATGTAAAACTATTGACGAGATACTCTATCTCACTTACAGAGTTTAGGTAGCTACTCTGCACTGTGTTGGTATATGGCATTAGAGAACATAAAGAAGGAATCATATCCTTAAACCTAGTTACAGCGCTTTCTGAAATACTTCTAGTGTAATGAAACTTATTCCCCACTGCTGGGTAGTCCATCAGAGTAAATGTAAATGTTATTAAGAAATGATCAGACAGAAGGGAGTTTTCAGGGAATACTGTTAAGTCTTCTATTTCCATACCATAAGTCAGAACAAGATCTAAGATATGATTAAAGTGGTGGGTGGACTCATTTACTTTTTGAGCAAAGCCAATAGAGTCTAATAATAGATTAAATGCAGTGTTGAGGCTGTCATTCTCAGCATCTGTGTGGATGTTAAAATCGCCCACTATAATTATCTTATCTGAGCTAAGCACTAAGTCAGACAAAAGGTCTGAAAATTCACAGAGAAACTCACAGTAACGACCAGGTGGATGATAGATAATAACAAATAAAACTGGTTTTTGGGACTTCCAATTTGGATGGACAAGACTAAGAGTCAAGCTTTCAAATGAATTAAAACTCTGTCTGGGTTTTTGATTAATTAATAAGCTGGAATGGAAGATTGCTGCTAATCCTCCGCCCCGGCCCGTGCTACGAGCATTCTGACAGTTAGTGTGACTCGGGGGTGTTGACTCATTTAAACTAACATATTCATCCTGCTGTAACCAGGTTTCTGTAAGGCAGAATAAATCAATATGTTGATCAATTATTATATCATTTACCAACAGGGACTTAGAAGAGAGAGACCTAATGTTTAATAGACCACATTTAACTGTTTTAGTCTGTGGTGCAGTTGAAGGTGCTATATTATTTTTTCTTTTTGAATTTTTATGCTTAAATAGATTTTTGCTGGTTATTGGTAGTCTGGGAGCAGGCACCGTCTCTACGGGGATGGGGTAATGAGGGGATGGCAGGGGGAGAGAAGCTGCAGAGAGGTGTGTAAGACTACAACTCTGCTTCGTGGTCCCAACCCTGGATAGTCACGGTTTGGAGGATTTAAGAAAATTGGCCAGATTTCTAGAAAGGAGAGCTGCTCCATCCAAAGTGGGATGGATGCCGTCTCTCCTAACAAGACCAGGTTTTCCCCAGAAGCTTTGCCAATTATCTATGAAGCCCACCTCATTTATATATATATATATATATAGAGAGAGAGAGAGAGAGAGAGAGAGAGAGAGAGAGAGAGAGAGAGAGAGAGAGAGAGAGAGAGAGAGAGAGAGAGAGAGAGAGAGATCCCCGGTCCCCGTAAGTGGTCAAATCTCGCGATATCACGCAAGGTTGAAACGAGACTGTGGTGCTCTGTTATCCATACAAACCCTTTTCCCACCACACAGAGCAGTGTAATACCCCCGTAGGCATTCTAAGACAGAAGGATGAATTCAAAAGCACATGGTGTTGATCAATATTATCACTTACTGAGGTGTTGCTGGGCCGGTAGCATAGATTTACATTTACGCCACCTGGCTATGCGGGCGGGTATCCCAGTACCCACCCGCTGTGCATAAACTGATGACATCATAGTGCGCCCAGCCCAAGAACTGTCCACAGAGCAAAAGATGAAAAGGCGAGAAGTGTGTGTTGGTCCTAATATGGATATTCCGGATGATTTTCTCATGGATAGTATGACAATGAACAGCGGTCAAAGCAGCCAGCTTGATGAGGACGCACTGGCAAATTTGGGGAGCAGCGCGGTACCAGCCAACACGACAAAAGTGAAAGTGAGCCAACTTTTTATGTATGCATTTGCTGGGTGTTGTGCGTTTTGAAAAGATATTAAATATTGTTAATGTGTTTCCACATGTTGTGTATCTCAGTAAGTGATAATAATGCATATAACATGCAGTTGTCCGTGCGGTATGCTTTTCAGAGTCCCTCCATCCATGCTGTCACCCCACAAATGACAGATATTCGCTCTCGTCTAACTCGGGTGGCATATCGTCATTTTGGGTGACTGACATGAACATTGGGCCTCTGAAAATGCATACCGCGCTCCAAAAGCATGTTATTGTATTAATATATCTGGAAAGCTTGAGCTGAATATTTCAAAACCCCTAGGAGTCCCACAGATGGACAATGACCCAAAATCAAACTGCAATACCAGTGTTTTAAATATGGCAAAGAAATGGAATAATTTACAATAACCATATCAATTTCTGGCCTGAATCTAACTGAACCTTACAGACAGAACATCACCAGTGTGGAACCTGCAGATATTAAGCAATGCAAAGGATTTGCCACAAAATATTAGCATTTTATTTTGTCTGTTTAGATGTCAACTTCATAGAAATCAAATACTTAGACATGAGTTAAACTGTAAAAAGTAGTGCTAAAAACAAAACACATCCAGGTATGCCTGAAGGCCCATCGTCCTCTTCGTTTCAATCTGTCCCATCTTCTCTCACATTTTACTCTCTGTTATTTCTCAAACTTGTGTGTGTGCATGTGTGTGTGTGTGTGTAGATGTTCCTAGCAGGGTTAGACTCAAGGCCCAGAAAAAAAAATGCAGCTCTTTCTTTGAAGTCCAAATCGATGTTCTATAGGGTGGAACTGTTAATCGCTGATAACCCTGCAGCATCTCGTCACCCCATCCCCTCCCATCTATGAGTCTCACCCCAACTCTTCCATTGATGCCCTCCCCCTCTCAGTCTCTTCACCTCATACCTCTTTTCCCTTTCTTTTGTCTAACTAATACCCTTTCCTCTTTCGTTCTCGTGCTCTCTTCATTCACTCTCTTCACCAGAGAGTTAGCATCTTGTGGTGGAGTCTGGCTGGTTGTGGTTTGTGTGGTTTGTGCATTGTGTTTGTAGGTACTGTCAATGGTGTGGCACTGAGCCCAGCAGTGCCAGTAAGCAGATTATGAGCTGATGTTGCAAAGGAGGCTGGTAATTCCTTTAAACCCAACAAAGCCATTCCATTAGCCCCCCGCTGGTTAGTCGGAAAAAAAACAGACACTGTTATGTTCGCAAAACATATGAACGTGCACGAATAACATACCCACTTGTACACGGCACAATACTGCTGGTGTGCCGCTGTAACGCCACAACCAACTGCTGTTTTAACGGATTATGTGATAAAAAGGGATGCAAATAGGTTTACATAAGTTCACACACACACCTCTGCAGAAAATCACAAACCTTTCACCGTGGAACAATGTTAAAAGTGACACCTGCACATGTTAGTGTTGCACCTGTACATTCAGCACACTTTGGTTTAACTACGCTATGCAACTTCCACACACAGCCTGTATCAGCTATTTTTGCAGTTGTCAGAGATGGTCAACATTTTATTTCTTTCAGTGTTCTACAGCAGCTCAGAGAGTTGTACACGGGGTTTCTTTGCTCTTCATCTACATTATGGCAGGCTTGGTCCTTATTCACTCAGCTACCTGCTCTACACAAAAGTGTGTGTGCGTGCATGAATTTGCCCTTTGCAAAGATCAAGTTACTCACAACACCAACTGAAGTGTCTGTCCAGATGGTTTTAACCGTCTACTCTTCACTGCCTTGCAAATAAAGTAATTAAAAAAATAAACTACACCAAGTGAAAGAGCAAAATCATCCATACAGAAAATAAACACACCACTGTCAAAAAGGCAGAGATGAGAGATAAAGAATGGAGCACCATGACACACTCAGTGGTCCGTCAATTAAAGCCGTTTGGGCAGACATGTTTTGTGTGTTTTCAATTTTAATTTTCAGTTTATTTTCATTTATATAGCACCAAATCACAACAGAGTTGCCTCAAGGCGCTTCACAGAAGTAATGTTGTGTGGGCCGCTGAAGAGGAGGTACTGCTGGCCCACCACCACCAGAGGGCGCCCTGCCTGGAGTGCGGGCTCCAGGCACTAGAGGGCGCTGCCGCCTTGCAGGAGCAGCCAGAGTGACAGCTGTCACCCATCACCTGCGACAGCTGTCATCAATCATCGGATCTGCAGGGGTATATCAGCAGGACGGCATCTCCACCTCATCGCCGAGATATCGTTTCTACTGAGAAGGTAACGTGCTCAGCTGACTGTTTAACAGTGATCTTTGTGACTTTTGTGTTTTGCTCTGAGTATTTTCCAACGAGAGGTGGAGGTAACTTACCTGCCGTTCGGATTCCTGGGTGCGAATGCGCCCTCCTTTAATTGTCCTTTGTTCCTCGCCAGCAGTACCAGGTCCGACTCGCGGAGGCAGTGGCCACCTGGGAGTTCGGGACTTGGCGGCTCCAGTATTCCCGGGGTCTGGTGGCGGAGGAAACCGTGTGGTTCCGGTTCTACTTTGGAGAGGCGTCTCCTATCTTCGAGCCTGCCCACACGACACCTGTGTGAATTCGACTTTGTCTATTATTGTAATCTGTTGTACTTGTTGTGCATATTCACAACAGTAAAGTGTGTTATTTGACCTATTCCATTGCCCGTTCATTTGCGCCCCCTGTTGTGGGTCCGTGTACTTACACTTTCACAACAGGATATCTCGGCCAACGTCATGGATCCCGAGGGGCATCAACCGGCTGTTGAACGGCCAATGGAAGAACAGGGCGCACAGGCGCCCGCAGGAGGAATGATCGGTGAGTTGCAGCGGATCCTCACCGTTTTCACGGCTCGGTTGGATTTAATGACCGAGCAGAACGTCCTCCTTAACCGCAGGGTGGAGGCTCTCCGCTGCGCAGTGGAGGTGCGCCCTCAGGGCGCTGCTGCGGCTCTCCCTCCCTGTCGACCCTGTGCGTAACAGTGACGTTCCACTGGTCGTTCAACGACCCCTCCCACCTTCCCCGGAAGCATACATAAGCCCTCCAGAGCCGTACGGAGGTTGTGTGGAGACGTGCGCGGACTTCCTTATGCAGTGTTCGCTCGTCTTCGCACAACGTCCTGTCATGTACGCGACTGATTCTAGCAAGATAGCTTATGTGATTAATCTGCTTCGCGGCAAGGCACGCGCTTGGGCTACAGCGCTTTGGGAGCAAAATTCACGGCTCCTTCTGACATATGATGGGTTTGTGAGGGAGTTCAGAACAGTGTTCGATCACCCAAATAGAGGAGAGACCGCTTCAGCCGTGCTGCTGTCAATGAGACAGGGGCGCCGGAGCGCAGCTGCTTATGCAGCCAACTTCCGCATCGCGGCTGCGAGGTCCGGCTGGAATAACACTGCCCTCCGCGCCGCCTTCGTAAACGGACTGTCGTTGGTCCTGAAGGAGCTCCTGGTGGCTAAGGACGAACGGCGGGATTTAGACGGGCTTATCGATCTCGTTATACGATTAGACAATCGGTTAGAGGAACGCCGTCGGGAGCGAGGCGAAGGACGTGACCAGATACGCGCCGCCCCTCTCCCTTCCGGGTTCGAAAAGGGGCCGCCCTCCCCACGCTCCACAGCCGCAGTGCTTTGTGGGGCAACAGCTCCCCCTGTTGACGTTGTTAGGGAGACGCACAGGGCCAAAATGGGGAGGCTGATCCGTGGAGAGTGTTTTCTCTGCAGCTCAACAGAGCACACACAGAGAGACTGCCCCAAACGGCCAAAACGTCAACACTCGCCCTTAGAGACTGGGCTAAGGGGGGGTCAAGACATTCAAGTGAGACACACACAAATTGCCACATGACTCAATCACAATCCTGAGCGGGGATTTAACCCTTCAAGCCCGAGCACTGGTGGACACGGGGTCAGAAGGGAATCTGCTAGACAGCAGATGGGCAAAGGAGGTAGGGCTCCCTCTGGTGGCGCTTCCTACGCCATTGCAGGTGCGGGCACTAGATGGCACCCTCCTCCCTTTACTCACACACAAGACACCACCAGTAACTCTGGTGGTGTCTGGAAACCACCGGGAGGAGATTGAGTTTTTTGTAACTCCTTCTACCTCCCGCGTGATTTTGGGCATCCCATGGATGTTAAAGCACAATCCCCGGATCGATTGGCCGTCTGGGGTGGTGGTTCAGTGGAGCGAAACCTGCCATCGGGTGTGTTTAGGATCCTCGGTTCCTTCCGGTTCCCAGGCTAAGGAGGAGGTCAAAGTCCCTCCCAATCTGACGGCAGTGCCGGTTGAGTACCACGATCTTGCTGACGTCTTCAGCAAGGATCTGGCACTCACCCTTCCCCCGCACCATCCGTACGATTGTGCCATTGATTTGGTTCCAGGCGCTGAGTTCCCGTCCAGCAGGCTGTACAACCTCTCACGACCTGAGCGCGAATCAATGGAGACCTACATCCGGGACTCATTAGCTGCCGGGCTGATCTGGAACTCCACCTCCCCGATGGGGGCAGGTTTCTTTTTTGTGGGCAAGAAAGATGGCGGACTTCGTCCATGTATTGATTACAGGGGGCTGAATGAGATTACGGTTCGCAACCGATACCCGTTGCCATTATTAGATTCCGTGTTCACCCCCCTGCATGGAGCCAAAATCTTTACTAAGCTGGATCTTAGAAATGCGTATCACCTGGTTCGGATCCGGAAGGGAGACGAATGGAAGACGGCATTCAACACCCCATTAGGTCACTTTGAGTACCTGGTCATGCCGTTCGGCCTCACAAACGCCCCCCGCGACGTTCCAAGCATTAGTTAATGATGTCTTGCGGGATTTCCTGCACCGATTCGTCTTCGTATATCTAGACGATATACTCATCTTTTCTCCGGATCCTGAGACTCATGTCCGGCATGTACGTCAGGTCCTGCAGCGGTTGTTGGAGAACCGGCTGTTTGTGAAGGGCGAGAAGTATGAGTTTCACCGCACATCTTTGTCCTTCCTGGGGTTTATCATCTCCCCCAACTCCGTCGCTCCTGATCCGGCCAAGGTTGCGGCGGTGAGAGACTGGCCCCAACCCACTAGCCGTAGGAAGCTGCAACAGTTCCTCGGCTTTGCAAATTTCTACAGGAGGTTCATTAAGGGCTACAGTCAGGTAGTTAGCCCCCTGACAGCCCTGACCTCACCAAAAGTCCCCTTCACCTGGTCGGATCGTTGCGATGCCGCGTTCAAGGAGTTGAAACGGCGCTTCTCGTCTGCACCCGTTCTGGTGCAGCCCGATCCTAGTCACCAGTTAGTGGTTGAAGTGGACGCCTCGGACTCAGGGATAGGAGCTGTGCTTTCCCAGAGCGGGAAGACCGATAAGGTCCTTCACCCGTGTGCCTATTTTTCCCGCAGGTTGACCCCGGCCGAACGGAACTATGACGTCGGCAATCGAGAGCTCCTTGCGGTGAAAGAGGCCCTTGAAGAGTGGAGACATCTGTTGGAGGGAACGTCCGTGCCATTCACGGTTTTCACTGACCACCGGAACCTGGAGTATATCAGGACCGCCAAGCGGCTGAACCCCAGGCAAGCCCGCTGGTCACTGTTCTTCGGCCGTTTTGACTTCCGGATCACCTACCGTCCCGGGACCAAAAACCAGAGATCGGATGCCTTGTCCCGGTACATGAAGACGAAGTCAAAACGGAGTTGTCGGATCCACCAGGAACCCATCATCCCGGAGTCCACTATCATGGCCACCCTCACCTGGGACGTAGAGAGAACTGTCCGGGAGGCCCTGGCACGAAGCCTGGACCCCGGAACCGGGCCGAAGAATAGACTTTACGTCCCACCAGAAGCTAGGGCTGCAGTCCTGGACTTCTGTCACGGCTCTAAGCTCTCCTGTCATCCAGGGGTGCGAAGAACCGTGGCAGTTGTCCGGCAGCGCTTCTGGTGGGCGTCCCTGGAGGCCGACGTCCGGGAATATATCCAGGCCTGTACCACCTGCGCCAGGGGCAAGGCCGACCATCGCAAGGTATCGGGATTGCTACAGCCGCTGCCCGTGCCTCATCGCCCCTGGTCTCACATCGGCCTGGATTTTGTCACGGGCCTCCCGCCGTCCCAGGGCAACACCGTCATCCTCACGATAGTGGACCGATTCTCCAAGGCAGCCCACTTCATGGCCCTCCCGAAGCTACCAACGGCCCAGGAGACAGCGGACCTCCTGGTCCACCACGTCGTCCGGCTGCATGGGATCCCAACAGACATCGTCTCCGATCACGGTCCCCAGTTCTCCTCGCACGTCTGGAGGAGCTTCTGCCGGGAACTGGGGGCCACGGTCAGTCTCTCATCTGGGTATCATCCCCAAACCAACGGGCAAGCAGAACGGGCCAACCAAGAGATGGAGCAGACCCTGCGTTGCGTGACAGCCGCGCACCCGGCGGCCTGGAGTACCCATCTGGCCTGGATCGAGTATGCCCACAACAGCCAAGTGTCGTCAGCCACCGGCCTCTCCCCTTTTGAGGTATGTCTGGGGTATCAGCCCCCGTTGTTTCCGGTGGTTGAGGGAGAGGTCGGTGTGCCCTCGGTCCAGGCCCACCTGCGGAAGTGCCGTCGGGTGTGGCGAGCCGCCCGTTCTGCTTTGCTGAAGGCCCGGATGAGGGCAAAGGCCCATGCAGACCGTCGGCGGACCCCGGCCCCTACGTATCGTCCAGGGCAGGAGGTGTGGTTGTCAACCAAGGACATTCCACTCCAAGTAGCCTCCCCGAAACTACAGGAACGGTACATAGGTCCCTTTAAAATCCTCAAGGTCATCAGTCCCGCCTCAGTGAGGCTTCAGCTTCCGGCCTCACTGCGGATCCATCCCGTGTTTCACGTGTCAAGGATCAAACCACATCACACCTCACCCCTCTGTAGTCCGGGTCCGGCACCACCTCCTGCCCGGATCATCGATGGCGGGCCGGCTTGGACTGTGCGCCGGCTTTTGGATGTCCGACGGATGGGCCAGGGCTTCCAGTATTTGGTGGACTGGGAGGGGTACGGCCCCGAAGAACGCTCCTGGGTGAAGAGGAGCTTCATCCTGGACCCGGCCCTCCTGGCCGACTTCTACTGCCGCCACCCGGACAAGCCTGGTCGGGCGCCAGGAGGCGCCCGTTGAGGGGGGGGTCCTGTTGTGTGGGCCGCTGAAGAGGAGGTACTGCTGGCCCACCACCACCAGAGGGCGCCCTGCCTGGAGTGCGGGCTCCAGGCACTAGAGGGCGCTGCCGCCTTGCAGGAGCAGCCAGAGTGACAGCTGTCACCCATCACCTGCGACAGCTGTCATCAATCATCGGATCTGCAGGGGTATATCAGCAGGACGGCATCTCCACCTCATCGCCGAGATATCGTTTCTACTGAGAAGGTAACGTGCTCAGCTGACTGTTTAACAGTGATCTTTGTGACTTTTGTGTTTTGCTCTGAGTATTTTCCAACGAGAGGTGGAGGTAACTTACCTGCCGTTCGGATTCCTGGGTGCGAACGCGCCCTCCTTTAATTGTCCTTTGTTCCTCGCCAGCAGTACCAGGTCCGACACGCGGAGGCAGTGGCCACCTGGGAGTTCGGGACTTGGCGGCTCCAGTATTCCCGGGGTCTGGTGGCGGAGGAAACCGTGTGGTTCCGGTTCTACTTTGGAGAGGCGTCTCCTATCTTCGAGCCTGCCCACACGACACCTGTGTGAATTCGACTTTGTCTATTATTGTAATCTGTTGTACTTGTTGTGCATATTCACAACAGTAAAGTGTGTTATTTGACCTATTCCATTGTCCGTTCATTTGCGCCCCCTGTTGTGGGTCCGTGTACTTACACTTTCACAACAAGTAAGGTCTAACCTTACTAACCCCCAGAGCAACAGTGGTAAGGAAAAACTCCCTCTGAAGATGAAACCTCAAGCAGACCAGACTCAAAGGGGTGACCCTCTGCTTGGGCCATGCTATAGACATAAATTACAGAGTAATTCACAAAATGAATATACAGGAAATGCTGTTGCTGCACAGGACAGGAGGGTTTTCAGCACAAATACAACACTCATCTCTGGATGGAGCTGTACCTTAAACAGAGAGAAAAAACAGAATCAGGCATCAGAAAGACAAAAAATACTGTATAATTAAAAAAACAAAAAAATACTAAGGTGATCGCCGGCCACTTGCCCTGAGCTTCACTAAAAGACCCAGAATTTAGATAAAGTTGAGGCCGCAGCACGCTCCGTTTCCTAATAAAATTAATTAAAAGAGTAAAAAGCGTAAAACTATACCAGTATGCTAGCCATACGAAAGGGAAAATAAGTGCATCTTAAGTCTGAACTTGAAAGTCTCCATAGAATCTGACTGTTTAATTGATGCAGGGAGATCATTCCACAGAGCAGAGGCACGATAAGAGAAAGCTCTGTGACCTGCAGACTGTGTGGTGGAGCATTGCACTGCGTACGTGCTGTGTGAATTTGCAGCAGGCATATTATCAAATTCGACTGTAGCTTGTGCTGCAGATTATGTGTATTTGTTTGTGATCTGCATTTGCAAACTTTTCCCCCTGAGGGCCCCTTCACACATAACATGAAAGATATAGAAACCGGAAAAAATATGCAAACCAAAAATGAATTGGGGAAGCACAAAACATTCCACCTGCTGCTGGGAGGAACGTACGGTTGGACAGGCGTGCACAATACCGCAGCGATGGTTTTGTGCACGCTCCTCTTCAACCGCACGAACACAGCGCGAGCACATGGATTGTCGCACACACAGCAGCAGAGCAAAAAATTAATAAAACACCACAATAATTAATACTTAATTCCTGTTATAAAGAGCGCAGTTAGCCTCCGCCAAGACGTACACCACGAAGTAAGAAATGACGTGGATTACTGTTCTCCCTTTTATGTTTTCATGAATTACATGATGCGCTCGTCTCATGAAGATCCGGCCGGCTCCTGTCTCATGTATAACTCTTACATCATGAACACATGCAGCCGGCATGGCGTGTCCAGCACACAGCGATCTGCTGCAAATGTGATATGTGTTTTAATTATTACAATGTGGGGAAATCCCACAGTGACATGTGTCAGGATCAGACTAGGTGTGGCACAGAAGGTGGATGGACGCAAATGCAAAACTTACAGGGACAGGTGTGATTGTATAAAGGCTTGCAAAACTCACAGAGACTGGTGTGATAGTAAAAAGGCTCTATCTCAAAAAGGCAGGCAGCAATTCGGTACACAAGTAGACAGTCAGAGAGGCGGCGGTACAGGCTGGTGACAGGCTAAGGCGAGGGCCAAAAACATGCACTGGTCAAAACACAAGGCAGCAATGGTCATGGGCTGAGGCGAGAGCAAGGTCAAAGGCAGAACATGGTCAAAAACACTGCAGAACAAAACAGAGCAAGACAAAGGCCTGGAACGTGAACTAGAAAGCACAAACGAACTGGCAGGGAGTGGAGAAAGTGAGGGGTTTAAATAACAGGTGCAGTAATTAGGAAAACAAGACAGGTATCAGGGAAAGTGCTGGAAGGGGCGTGGTCAGATAAGACAGGTGAGGCAGGAGTAGAGTGACAGGTGGGCGTGACTAAAAGAAACAGACTCAGTGACTGAAAATCAAACCCCAGTTAACTGTGATAAAAACTGAAAAACCTAATGCAGAGAAGAAGACAAGAAAAAAGACAGTGATCAACAAGAAAATAAAGGCAGAGACCACACTAGAACAGGACCAACAAGTGGCAACAGTAAAACAGAAAATACAACTAATGACTACCCAGAAAATAAAGGATAAACACAGCATAAAACCAATGACAAAAGTAATATGCACAGAAAAGAGATACTCAGAACAAAACCAAAACAAGACTTAACAAGTGACTAAAATACAATGGCCAAATACATATAACCAGGGACTGGAATCATGATAAACAGAAAATTAAAGACACAGGATCGAAGACTGATACACACGAGTCCAGATAATAACAAGAGCCCAGAACGGGCTGAATCATGACAACATGTGCCTCGCGGGGGCGTCCTGTGGGGCGTCTTCCTGCATGACACAATATTCACCAGCGTAGCGGTGCGCCGATGTGCTGGTCAGCTGAAGCAATGTTTTAATTTATTCCCACGTGAAGACAGCATGCCGACGTCCGCGCTTCACAGAGCAGTTATGCGCCTTAATATCCTACAAGCCACTACAGGTGTTCCTGAGCTGCGACTTGCGAGCAGAGATATCTGAACACCTGCACATCACAGGGGGACACACAGGCCCGGATCCAGACCAGTTTGGACCGATGCAGTTGCATCAGTCAGATTTTTTTACGCATCGTTCGTCATCAGGGAAAAAAAATCTTGAATAATCCCTAATAGTGCCGAAAGTGTGCCCGCGGTGAATAGCTTTTGATTTGATCCCACAATGCACCACGCAGGTGTACACATTCAGTCCAGTCCAGTCGATGATCATGGCATTCATGTAAAAAGAATAGCCCCGCCTTTTCTAAGTGTCCAGCAAGCGGTGTTAGATGTTCGTGTGTGACACCTGGAATGTGGCCAACACCTGCAGAGAGGGGGATAGAATGAGCACGTGCAGGGCATTCAATGTCTTTCAGCTGCTTGTGTGGGCAAATAATTGAAGCGGCAGGTGTACGAGGCGTTTGAGGCGGCTCCGATTTTTCATGTATGGCATGCAATTCCTGCTTCGTGAGCTCGTTGGCTTCAATCATGTTATGTGTAAAGGGGCCCTGACATTTTCCAAAAAATTTGATACAACTATGTGTTGCTGAATTGATGCATGTGCTGCATGTCTGAAATGCAAGAATGGATGTAATTAAACAAATTAAAGGAAGCTGACCAAACAAAACATGAAATATCTTGGGTTCATTCTATCTGCAATTAAATAAACATGAAAGTTAAATGTAAGAATCACTGAAGGTGTTTTTATTTGTATTTTCCATAATGTTCCAACTTTTTGGGGTTGCACAAATAACAGCAGGAGGTTGGAATCAAATTTAATAACTCTGGCTTGTGCAATATTTTTACACCTGCAGGAGAGGTAGGTGGACCAAACAGGGGCATTGAGCCCGGAGTTACATTGAGTTTTGACCTACCTTCCCCAGGTTGTCCAAACCCATGTATGGATGACGTTGAGGTGGCAAGGAGCCCACTGACATCGGAGGCAAAACTAAAAAAAAAAAAAAAAAAGTTGAGTTGTGCAAGTCAGGAGGACATGGGATTGAACACAGCCAGGCAAGTGCTGCTTGGTGAAATCAGGCGAAATGTGGCAAGTTGGAGCTCAACCGGTTACATCACCAAACTCAAACAGGTTTTAGGAGCAGCTTAAATATGTAGGGTACGACACTGAGCACCTTCATCACTATCAGCAGAGCAGCGAGCCATTAGAATGAGAGCTGGTGGAATATGTACGTTCACCCGGTGTTGCAGACAGACAGAAGTGACAGCAGAGAGACAGGCGTCTGCCACTCACGGAATGACAGGCAGACAAGTAGCTCTGTCCTGCTGCTACAGATACACACACGCACACACACACACACACACATACACACACACACACACGCCAGTTGGGGTATCTAGACCTGCCATTGAACAGGATTACCTCTGTCATGGGAGGACTGGTATCCCCTGATCAACACACACACACACACACACACACACACACACACACACACACACACACACACACACACACACACACACACACACACACAATCACTTCATAATGGTTCAGTGGGCAGACTGATAAGAACGTGTGCGCGCGTGTGAGTGTGTGTATGTTGAGAAGTCTCTGATGGCAGGGATTACGGACTTTTGACTTTCTCTGTCTCTCAGCGATGAACAAACAAGCACAAAAGCATGCGCGTGCACACACACAGGAGGAGAGCTACAGTACAGAGAGCTGCTTGCTCTGGATTTCATTTTATTGCTTGGATTTCATTTTACTGCTTGCAAAAGTGAATATTGCACTCAAAATATGTTCAGTAAAAAACAGTTGATTTGTGGAGGAGGAAGTGGAAAACAGGCACCTCATTTGTTTCTAGCAATACAATCAAATGACTAGCTAGTTGATAGTGTTGCAAATGGGAAATAGTACGAACCACTTTTGGGGTGTCTGAAATCAAGTTACAAGTTGGGTTGGGTATCGAGAACCGGTTCTTTTTGGGTATCGTTAAGAAATTATTCAATCCATCGACATCAATAACCTTTTCACCTCCACCAAGGAGGTTATGTTTTCGATCGCATCCGTTTATTGGTTGGTTGGTTGGTTTGTCAGCAGGATTACTCAAAAAATCCTCAACGGATTTCAATGAAATTTTTACCAGGGGTCTACCTTGGCCTATCTTAGAAGTAATTACATTTTGGTAATGATCCGGACACGATCCGGATCCAGTAATTTTTTTAAAGGATTCTTTATCATTGCAGGATAGGGCCAATTTCAACATTTTTGCATCTAACTTCATGAAGACGGGTCACAAAGGCTGAACAAAAATTAAGTTACGACACAACAATAATTTAGCATTTGTTTCTCCTCATTGAATAAAATTATTACAAAATAAAAATACTTGTGGAGTTCATGCAGTTTCTCTTTATAAATACATTTGCTGAAGATCTAAGGGTTTAACCCTCTGAGGCCGATGCCGTCGTATACTAAATTATAAATAACTTTTTAATGATATAAGACAGAAACTTATTTTTTTTGCTGAAAAGTTAACTCTGCAGACTTTCAAGCCACCGTCCACCATCTTCATACTCCTCATAGAAGCTGTGTCATGACGTGTGCAATGTGTGTGTCCAATTGGAATTGGTTCAACGTCACATGGTTTCCAGAATCCAATCATAGGGCAGATTCACCTCATGTGACACACCAAAGATCGTTTTTAGGAGTGATGTGTTACTAGTTGGCCCGTTTGAATAGCCCCCTGGCTGCTCCAATGCGCCCTGCGCCATTATGCACAACGAAAGTGAAAGTGAGCAGACGGAGCAGACGGAGAGCCTCTCATACAATCTCACATGCTCAAACAGAGTGTGTGAGTATCAGGATTGCTTGAATAGTTTTCCTGTGAATGTTACTGGATAAGCCTGTGGCAAGCACTCTCGCTCCCGCGTAAAGCACTGTTTACCATATTAATGGAGCGAGAGGGTGGGGCCGCTCCTCAAATTGAATGAGCCTCGAAGTGTGAATGTTGCTTTCAGAGCAGGATAGAACAAACACACAGTAAACTTCAAAGAAGGAGAAGTTAGTGATGTGACCTTTGTGTAATAGCAGACAGAAATTGCTTAGAGATGAAGACAAACAAAAAATGCATAGACCATTTTGTATATATTGCTCAAAATGTGCATTTGTGTTTATTGTTTGAACCTTTTTGTTGTACAATATTTCACACAAGAGCCCAAATTACCTTTATAAAGTGTCAAACCAGTTGTTTATTATAGTTTGCTGTGTGTTTTGAATAAATGTGTGTGGAAAATTATTTCCGCATTACTTTTTCCTTTCTTATTTCTGATTTTAAACCTTTATTACACTTATAAAACATAACAGTCACCATAAAATATATATTTTTAAAGTACAGGTTGTCCTGGAAAAAAGAGACATAAAACTTGATTGTGGGACACAGGGAGAGCAGCAATAACAATAACAATAATAAAACATTTATGCCAGGCGAGTGAACTGTCCAAAAAATGCCCTCGGACCCCAGTGTTGGGAAGGTGTCGTAGCACGGACCCACAACAGGGGGCGCAAATGAACGGACAATCAGTAAGCCAAAAGGTAACAATTTAATGTTGTGATAATACACAACGAAACGTGCAGTAATCTTCACAGTCAATAAACACCAGGTGACGTGTGGGCAGGCTCGAAGATAGAAGACCCCTGACGAGAGAGAAGCCGCGTCCCACACGGCTTCCACCACCAACGGTCTGAAGAACACCGGAGCCGCCAAGTCCCGAGTCCCCAGGTGGCCTCTGTCTTCGGCTGTCGACCCTGGTACTGCTGGCAGAAAGCAGAGATATGATGTGTGAGTGTGAGTCCGCACACTCAGTAATTCACAGTCCAAACACAGTTAGGAGGGAGCACCTCCACCTCCAAATCACACACACTCGTGCAGCTCCTGGTCAACCACTTATCTGAGATGGGGTGTGAGGCGAAGCCGTCGCTGTCACACCAAACGCCAATCCTCTAGATAAGGCAACACTCCAGGAAAACGGCTGCAATAGAAGTTCAAGTTATTACACACACAGTGTTAGTCAGCAGAGAAATTACCTTGGTACTGGTAGTCGATTTCTCGGCGAGGACGTGGAGTTGCAGTCCAGCTTTTATGGTGGTGATGATGATGAACGAGTGACAGCTGGTGCAGGGGATGAATGACAGTTGTCACTTCTTCTAGGTCTGGCGCCCTCTCGTGCTTGGAGCCCGCACTCCAAGCAGGGCGCCCTCTGGTGGTGGTGGGTCAGCAGTACCTCCTCTTCAGCGGCCCACACAACACCCAGAGGGTTAACCACTGAATCTGAAACATGATGGTAGATGCATGAAACAACATGGAATAAGTCTCTTTACCAAAGGGTATTCCATGTGACGTCAGTGACCAAATGGCCTTGGCGGAGGTTTGCGCTCTCAGAGTGCTTGTAGTTGCTTAATGATTCCCTTATTGGTCCTTCGGAGCGGCTGTTGTTTTTGGGGGTGTTTGTCTGGAAAATGATCATGTCTCCACATCGATTACAGAACCCTTGCAGGGTCTGTAATCAACTGTTTCTGCAGCGCGGCTCTTCTTTGAAGCTTGAAGCATTGATCAGACCCACTGCTTCGTTGGTGCTTTGTTTTATTTCATTTTATCTTCATTTTTCCCTGATAAAACCCCAAAGAGTATATGTCTGTGAGTAATATTTACATTTTTTATACTAAACCGACCTGTTATGGTCTTCTGAAACAGTTGATAGAGGTATTTTATAAATTCAAAACAGGACCAATGCTAAAGCGTTAGCATGTCTATGGCATTTTGAATGTTAAAGTTGGCACAAAGCTGTTTGCATCGCAGCACAATTGTGTGCATTTGTTTTCTGTATAATAATTAATGGCTCAGCGTTTGTTGTAGTAAAAAAGTTAAATGTATTACAAATTGTAATATATTTTCAAATTATTTTGTTTATATATTAATAATAACAGCAACAACAATAGTAAAAAATAACTAATAATGCAACAATACAATTTTATAGAAAGAGACAAAAAGAACCTGATTAAAAACACAACAGAAAATATAAACCCAACGAACAATGAACATAAATAAATATATAAATAAATAACTGTTTCCTGTGAACACCCCATGACTCTTACACCTCCACTTCATCCCTGTTTTATTTCAATTTAATGACAATTTGTTTCGGTCAAACCATATTTTCTATTTGTTAATTTCTTCAGTGATTTCCTCCAGAACTATCTGCCAAGCTAGAAAACTGCTGCATCCTAGTAAGAGCAGAATACTATTGGAATTAATTTGAATAAGGAAAGTTGGGTTTATTCTCACCAAAATGTATGCTGCACTGGAATAGTCTGGAATAGTCCCAGATTGCATTTCAGAGCTTCTAGAATTCAAAAATTTTCGTGCTGGAGGTACTGTGCGGCTCTGTGCTGAGTCAAGTTAGAACAATCGATTCCAGTCAGAATTAATATATTCAAAGTGAAATGCCGTTTAAATCAATTGACACCTCTTTCCAAATGTTGTAATACAAACAAACTGTAATCGATCAAAACATTTTTTTTCCTCCCAAAATGAGACATCCTGTGCTGATGTGCAGCAGCCAGCTGAGCTCAGCTCAGAGGTATGGAGAGACATTCATGCCAAAATGTCTGAAAGGAAATGCTTTTGACAAAAACTACAGATTTTATGTATTTTTATTTATGTCCAGAGATCAAGGATACAGTGACCAGTTTTCTATTTATTTACTTTAAGACTCAATAAAATGTTGACATAGAAAACCTGTAAAGCCTACTTGTAGCACACAGAAAATTCACAAGAGGTATCGATAAGGGAAAAGTGGTTTCACGGCAGCTCATGGACTATCTTACTGAGAAGAATCTCTTTGAGCCATTGCAGTCTGCTTTTAGAAAATATCATTCCACAGAGACGGCTCTCACTAAAGTGATGAATGATCTTCTGCTTGCAATGGATTCGGACACCACTCTGGTTCTTGTGCTGTTAGATCTCAGTGCTGCATTTGATACCATGGATCATCATATTCTACTTGATAGGCTGGAAAATCATTTTGGTATTACTGAGAGTGCTCTTGCATGGTTGACGTCATACTTGACCAGTCGTTCTCACTGTGTTCTGTACAGTAAGACTACCTCTAACCTTAGTGACATGAAATTTGGGGTTTCACAGGGGTCCGTCTTAGGCCCCCTGCTTTTCTCCCTTTATATAGCACCCCTTGGGCACATATTGCGGTGCTTTGGGATTACCTTTCACTGCTATGCTGAAGATACTCAGTTATACATGCCGATAACTGCTGGTTATCTCATCCACATAAAATCCTTAGAAGATTGCCTTGCATCAATGAGAAGCTGGATGTCTAGAAATTTACTACTTTTAAACTCTGAGAAGACTGAAATGATGGTTCTTGGTCCAGTGAGACATTGGCATCAATTTGACCAGTTAACGCTTAGCCTCGGCTCGTGTGTCATGCATCACACGGACAAAGTGAGGAACCTTGGGGTAATTTTTGATCCTACGTTGTCCTTTGGCCTCCATATTAGAAATATTACGAGGACTGTTTTCTTCCACTTGCGAAATATAGCAAAGATTAATCCCATCATGTTTATGGCTGATGCCAAGCCCCTGATCCATGCGTTTATCTCTTCGAGATTGGACTACTGCAATGTTTTATTTTCTGGTTTACCGCAGTCTAGCATTAGGGTCTCCAATTGGTTCAAAATGCTGCTGCCAGACTTCTGACATGAGGCAGAAAGTTCGACCACATTACACCCATTTTGGCATCCCTTCACTGGCTTCCTGTCCCAGTGAGATCAGATTTTAAGGTTCTGCTACTAGTCTATAAAACTGTTCATGGACTGGCACCTCACTACCTAGCTGACCTAATTAAACTTATGTACCGGCCCGGGCTTTGCGTTTTCAGGGTGCAGGACTACTTTGTGTCCCTTGGGTGAATAAGAAGTCTGCGGGTCATAGAGCTTTCTCTTATCGTGCCCCTGTTCTTTGGAATGATCTCCCTGCGTCAATAAAACAGTCAGATTCTGTGGAGACCTTCAAGTCCAGACTTAAGACACACTTATTTTCCTTTTCGTATGGCTAGCATACTAGCATAGTACAGTTTCACGCTTTTCACTCTTTTAATTCATTTTATTAGGAAACAGAGGGTGCCACTGCCTCAACTTTACCTAAATTCTGGGTCTTTTAGTGAAGCTCAGGGCAAGTATTTCCTGTTTTTCTTGTTGTTTAATGCTGACAAATTATGCTTTATTTCTTGTCTTTCTGATACTTGATTCTGTTCTTTCTCTCGGTTAAAGGTGCAGCTCCATCCAGAGACAGGTGTGTTAATTGTGCTTGAGACCCTCCTGTCCTGTGCACCAACAGCTTTTCGTGTATATTCGTTTTGTTTCTGTTAAGGCTCTCACTTGTCCAGGTGGTTTCCATAGTAGAGAAGCTTGAATCTTCGACTGGACTGGGTTGCTTGACACAAGGACATTTCGCTTCTAATCGCAGAAGCTTCCTCAGCTAAATTTCTTCCTCTCTCCCTTATTTAGCAGGAGTAGGGGAAAAACTACAGAGGATCTTCAGACAGCACAAAATCCCAGTTTATTGTAAACCCGTTAACACCTTGAGACAGAAATTAGGACAGGATCCCTAGTTACAAACAGAGCAATGTAGTGTATTCTGTCAGCTGTCAGGAAAACTGTGACGAACACTACATAAGTGAGACAAAGCAGCCGTTGTACAAAAGACTATACCAGCTCCACAGAGATGGCGCCGGTGGACCTCAGTCTGCAGTTCATCTCCACCTTAAAGACACTAACCATGCATTTGAGGACAAGGAAGTTAAAATCTTAGCCAGAGAAAAGAAATGGTTTGAGCGGGGAGTGAAGGAAGCTTTGTATGTTAAACAGTTGAAACCCAGCCTTAACTGGGGAGGGGGTCCAAGACACGCTTTGCCCCTGTTTACAATGGTGTACTCAGGTCAAAGCAGTTTCACTTATTTGTTCATGGTAATGAGTCATTCACATCGTCAGGAGAGTTGTCAGGAGAGGCGTCAGGAGAGGCGTCAGTCCCATCGTTAGGAGGGACAGCTGCCCTATCATTATGAGGTTGCTAACTAGAGTAGCAACCTCTGTTTGTTCTTCTCTACAAGAGTCAAGACAGACGTTAGACTACCACAGCAAGAAATTTAGCTGAGGAAGCTTCTACGATTAGAAGCAAAACGTCCTCGCGTCAAGCAACCCAGTCCAGTCGAAGATTCAAGCTTCTCTGCTATATTAGTTGGTCGTATATAAATGAAAATGAATTGAAAAAATTGAAATCAGATTATAAGCAGAATCGATAATGGCATCGATATCGATAAAATCTTAGCAATACTCATCCCTAGTTACAAGATTCTTACAACATGAATATTGGAAATATTGTGGAAATCAGCTGGAAGACTGCTGCACACAGACGTTAGTTGGCTCAGCAGAGGTACATTTCTGGAATGGTTTTCTGAATTGTTGGCCAAAATTAAAGAATTTCTGAAATGTTCAAACCATGCTGAATATGCTCAACTTTTAGATTTAGCCTTTCTTACTGCTTGCCTCCTCTCAGTGTCAGAAGTCCCAATAAGGTTGGGAACAACTTTTCCAACCTTAATTAGATGTTGTGTAATTTGAGTTGTTTGTTGTTATGTTGTTACATGCCAGTCCTAGTCTTACTTGTGCTAATTCTTTGCACCATGCAAATTTACTTCAATCATGCATTATTATTATTAAAGCGTTATCTTTGTGCCAGAAAATTGTGTTATATTGGTGCACAATAAATTATGGCTATGCTATGGCTTTCGATATGGCTTGGTCGATCTCGATACACTGTAAGCTTTAAAAAAGATCTTTGTTCAAAAAAGGCTGGGCACCCCTGTTCTAAAGGACCACCCTTAATATATATATATATATATATATATATATATATATATATATATATATATATATATATATATATATATATATATATATATACACTCAACAAAAATATAAACACAACACTTTTGGTTTTGCTCCCATTTTGTATGAGATGAACTCAAAGATCTAAAACTTTTTCCACATACACAATATCACCATTTCCCTCAAATATTGTTCACAAACCAGTCTAAATCTGTGATAGTGAGCACTTCTCCTTTGCTGAGATAATCCATCCCACCTCACAGGTGTGCCATATCAAGATGCTGATTAGACACCATGATTAGTGCACAGGTGTGCCTTAGACTGCCCACAATAAAAGGCCACTCTGAAAGGTGCAGTATTATCACACAGCACAATGCCACAGATGTCGCAAGATTTGAGGGAGCGTGCAATTGGCATGCTGACAGCAGGAATGTCAACCAGAGCTGTTGCTCGTATATTGAATGTTCATTTCTCTACCATAAGCCGTCTCCAAAGGCGTTTCAGAGAATTTGGCAGTACATCCAACCAGCCTCACAACCACAGACCACGTGTAACCACACCAGCCCAGGACCTCCACACCCGGCATGTTCACCTCCAAGATCGTCTGATATATATATATATATATATATATATATATATATATATATATATATATGTGTGTGTGTGTGTGTGTGTGTGTGTGTGTGTGTGTAGCGAGAGAGAGGGGAATGTTTGAGAAAATGAGACGAAACATTTAACCTCCAGTTAGTGGGGTCAGGTCCCTGTTGTCATGTGGGAAGAAGAACTCGCACGCACGCACGTACACACACACCCACACACATGCGCACACCTATGAAAAATCATTTCCGTACAAACTGCAAACCTTTCTGGTAGTTTCTTTGTCGTCAAGAAGTAAAAGGACACTGGGATCTATGGTGACTGGATTAATATGCAAACCTCTACAAAACGATTGACAAATGCTGCAGTTTCGTGAGAAACAGCTTCGAGAAGTAATCAGGGATTCTTACAAACAACATTTTCTCTTAAGGTGTTTGTGACTGTGAAGAGGGGCAAAATTGTAATCCTAAAACTATCCTGTGATATCCACCAAGGGTGTTTTTTGAGTTTTCAAGGACACTCCAATACCCTTCATCAGCCATGCAGATTGATAGTGCAGCAGATAAGTGAATATTTACTGAGGGATCCTTCAAATGGTGATGCAAGCACCAAATTTGGCACACATACTCCTTAGACATTACTCTTTTAAAAATGCCGGGTACCCACGTGAACTTTCAATAGGCGGCCAAGAAGGGGTCAATTGAAGTATTACACAGGGGTCAAAATTTAAAAATGCTCCAGTCATATTGAAAGGTATTCCATATTATTTGTCTGATCATAAAGATTCCAAAAAGGTATACTTTGGACTATCTGTGAATGAATGTTCCGGAGGTATGGGGCAAAAACAGCAAGAACAGTGATAAAGGTCAATTTCAATTTGTACAGGGGTCAAAAGTTAAAGTTGCTCCAATTTTGGTAAAAAGTGATGCAAATTATTAGTTGGGTGAATACGGTTTTAAAAAGGAATAGTTTGCATCATGTATCATGCTTAGTTATCATGTTACAGGGTAGCATATGTTACATGTCATAGAATCCAATGGATGCTGATATTGTTTAACCTTTACTTTGCAAACCAAGCACGCAACACAGTCAAAACTATTCCATTTATTAATCCTATTAGCTCAACCAGTAATTTGCACTTTTTTTTTTACCAAAAATGGAACAACTTAAACTTTTGACCCCTGTACAAACTGAAATTGACCTTTCTTAGTGTTCTTGCTG
This sequence comes from Thalassophryne amazonica, assembly GCF_902500255.1. Taxonomy (NCBI): domain Eukaryota; kingdom Metazoa; phylum Chordata; class Actinopteri; order Batrachoidiformes; family Batrachoididae; genus Thalassophryne; species Thalassophryne amazonica. Next base: position 75,622,807 of record NC_047104.1, read on the forward strand.
TTTTTACCCCATAACTCCAGACCATTCATTCACAGATAGTCCAAACTATACCTTTTTGGAATCTTTATGATCAGACAAATAATATGGTATACCTTTCAATATGACTGGAGCATTTTTAAATTTTGTGTAATACTTCAATTGACCCCTTCTTGGCCGCCTATTGAAAGTTCATGTGGCTACCCGGCATTTTTAAAAGAGTAATGTCTAAGGAGTATGTGTACCAAATTTGGTGCTTGCATCACCATTTGAAGCATTTTTTTTTCAGTTATCCGCTGCACTATGAGAGGAAATAACTTGTATAACTGAGATATGCACTGAATTGTTACAACAGGTCAGGGTCATGTCTGGGAACATGGGCTGATGCTGCATGTTGCCGCATCTACCACAGCATGAAAAAACTAATTGGATTCTGGACGGCAACCACCCAAGCAGACAACCAGTCCTTCCTGACACCTAAGGTGTACCCAAAATGGCTCTCAGTCATGCCATAGCAATCCACATGACCAAAAACAACCAGTGCTGTGCAAAAGAGTTACTCTCAATAAACCCCCTGAAACCCCTTCATCTTCATCACACCTGCTGCTTTCAACATGCTAACTTTTTAAAAGTTGACAAATAATTTTATAGCTCTGTGAATATGTGTGTGATATTTTGTGCATATTCCGATTAATTTCAGTGCACATGCACGTTTTTAACATTCATAAATACATGTTAGGATGAGAGTAACAGCAAGTACAAGATGAATTTCCACTTTTTCCCCCCCAAAACAGATGTCCTATGTATTGCGTGTTTTACGACAAATATTTTGTGATGATAACACAGACAGACAGATAGATAGATAGATAGATAGATAGATAGATAGATAGAGAGAGAGAGAGAGAGAGAGAGAGAGAGAGAGAGAGAGAGAGAGAGAGAGAGAGAGAGAGAGAGAGAGAGAGAGAGAGAGAAGGAGACCTTCAATTATTTATTGGAGGTAATGTGAAGCTTCCTTGGATCAGGGAAACTGCTGGATCTTCCCCAGAGAAAAGAGAGAATGAATTACGTGAATTTATTACACACTGTGTGTGTGTGTGTGTGTGTGTGCGCGCGTACTTGTCGACGGTCCCACTTTGGATTTTGGTGTTGTGAGGGTGTATATGCATGTATACACACACACACACACACACACACACACACACACACACACACACACACACACACACACACATACACACACACACACACACACAGATTTTGAGAATCCCAACCCTGTTTTCAGGTTCATTAATAAAACAGCAGCTCTTTATACGTGCTCTTCCCCTCGCTGTCTTGCCTTTCATCCTCTGTTTGTTCACACACACTGTGGGATTTAACTGTGCGTGTGTGTATGTGTGTGTGTAAATGCCGGCAGGGATTGGGAATGGCCCAACTGTTTGTTCATTAGTCAGACAATAGTTGACTCCACAGTAGTACATCTGAAAATCTGATCTCCTTTTCACGTTGCTCAATGTAAGCCAATTTACACTTCTCGTGATAACTTCATAAATCTGATTCAGCAGTTGGCTTTGTGGTGCTCACTTGTAAAGGAATGAGTGGCTTTGGAGGAATAATGACAAAATTCAGGTTTGTGTAATAATCAATGGAATTGTTACATAACACAATGACAATAAAAATGTTTACTGAAGAATAACACTGGTCAACAACAACAACAAAAATTTCTTGCATGGACTTTGAGAACTGATTTAGGGTAATTGTGGGGTGCTGAATTCCGAATCTGAGCTCAGATTTTCCTCTGTCACATCATGTTTCTTTGCAATCGGCATGCTCCGTATTGATGGATTACGCAAAAGTTGCTCATTCACTCACAAGTTTGATGCCACTAATCATGCACAAAAACAGCTTCAAAAGCATAGTTTTTAAACCAGGTTCACAAAATGTGAACAAAAGCTGTAATACTGTTTATGGCGCCAAAGAGGTGTGCAAAAATGCAGCTTTTGCATCAATGCTTGATACGAGAAATATGTTTTCATATCTCAAAAAACATGATGTGATTTGAAAAAAGTAAGACTCAAATTCAGTGCTGCCAAATTCCCCAAAATCCATTGAGAAACTCCATGCAAGAAAAATGATGTTGACCAGTGTAATGATTGTGAGGCTCAGTGACTTGCCTTTGATAGTTTACCCCCATCCATGCTTGGCTGACTCATTTTAACTACTTCGCCTTGTCGAATGGAACATACCAGCTTTCACCAAATTAAATATTTGTTCCGCTGAAAGAATGTAAAAACATTAATTATTTGTTTTATACAAAATAGATCCTTGTCATTTGATAACACTATGTAACAAATTTTTATTTTTGTTTTATTCCTGTGTACACAGTGTGTTTTCCTAACCTGTTATGCCTTAAATAAATAGAAAATAGCTGTTATTCCACAGAAACTTTGCTTCTGTGATCAGGACAATGATATTTTGAAATTTGTCTGTTTTCAAGAATATTCTCGATTCGCCTTCACTACTACTGAGTAGTCTTCTAGAATATTTTTTAACTGCTAGAACTGTCCAGAATTTTCTAGAAATTTCAAGAAACTTTTAGAACTTTCTAGAACATTAAAAAAAATAAAATCAAAGTTTGTGCTGAATGTAGTCATTTTTCCATAGACTTTAGACATAAGCAGTTGAAATATAACACTTAGAAGCCAGGAACAAAAATTGTTTTACATAGTGTAATATATTAATTTGTAAATAACAGAAAAGGGACTTACATTTTGGTGTGCATCCCTTTGACATTGTAGCGCCATGGCCTCGATTCGCCCTAATTAAATAAAATACATTAATGCTGTCTCAGCAAAAACCTGAGTTTTCAACTGGAGACAGAGACTGTGTTTCCACCCCCAGTTGAGAAATTCCTAAATCTGGAGATCTTCGGATAAATCTGGAGACATCCCCTGATGGTCCAACACTGCTACGCAGAGGAAAATAGAGCTGTAATTCAAAGTTCTTCAAAGGGAACCCCTTGCCTTTCTTGGATAAACTCCGGTCATTATGAATTACATGACATTATAATTGCTTCACATCAGAATCTAAGCTTCTCCAGGCCAGGAGAACCCAAACTTCATGATTAAACTAAGACAGGAACCTTTCAAGACTGCAAAACTTCCCCCACGACAAGATGGGGCCATAAATCTTTGAGTCTCCACAACCAGCTACAGTGGTCCCTCGCTATAACGCGGTTCAACTTTCGTGGCCTTGCAGTTTCGTGGATTTTTTTAGTCCAATTTTGCATGCCTTTTTTTTTTAACAACACATTGTGTTCTGCGTCCTCATCAAGCAGGCTGGTTGCAGCACCGCGAAGGGAGAGTACGTGCATTGTGTTCTGCGTCTGTTTATAAGAATCTTCTCTCCCAGAAGAAAAAAGAGTGCCAACAACTACCCATAACTGTGTTCTTCACTCGGAAAAAGACACCTGCACCGAGGCCTTCAGTGGAAAAAGATGCGACAGCGGAGCGGCACCAGGACGAAGAGGCGCGGTCAGATGAACTGTGAAATACTGGTCAGTCACTATTAATAATTTCTTATGTGTCCAACCTCATAGGTTGATTGTTAAAATTAAATTCGTTAGTTCTAAAGCCATCATAATTATTTATAGGAAAACGTTCTATTTTTATTTCTTAAACAAATGTTTGGGCCTGAAAACAGGTTTTGATCTTATTTTTCTACTAAGGTTTGAACTTTGAGAGTGTTTACACACGAGAGAAAAGTGAGAAAATGTTAATGCCTGTTTGAGATAAGTGTATAAAGTGTGTAGTGAGGGGTTTTACAGCCTTAAAACGTCTATAATAATTGTAAAAAGTAACGCTGACTACTTTGCGGATTTCGCCTATTGCGGGCTATTTTTAGAACGTAACTCCAGTGATAAACGAGGGACCGCTGTACTTTCTTTGTTGAAAGCAAAGAAAAAGACCTTTGGTTTGAAATAAAAAAATTAGATCAGTATTTCCTTCATTTATATCTAAAGACTTATAATGTTTGCATTGATTATTCAAACAAAATGCTTTGCATGTAGTCATTCCATTTATTGATATGTGTTCTTGCCACTGATATATGTGTAAGTGTGACCTTTCTGCATTATCTAAAATGCTGATGTTGAAGTACTCTGTTTATCCAAAGGATGTGTCTGACTAGTAATAATGTGTATCCATTTGAGTGTCTGAGAACAAATAGTATTTCAAAATAATTAATGAGTTTAAATAGTTGAATCATTTCTGTCTGCCCTCTTTTGAAAACATGAAGTTTTCTGTAAAGTTACACACCCTAAATGGGTGGAGTCAGTCAGTCCCCCTTTAAGAAGTGAGGACAGAGCCTTGCTTGAGCCTTCTGCTCTCCCTTCTCTCTTTGGCCTTCTCCCTCTCTTCCGCCGGCAGCTCCTCCTCTTGGAGCACTCTGCAACTCTTTCTTTCTCACCTAACGCTTAATTGTTATCTTTGGGCCAAGGCCCACTGCTAAGCTAAGCTACCATGTGGCATTCATTCATTCATTCTTTATTTTTGGCAAACTTAAAGTTTTAAAGAAAGAACCTCTGAGAAGAGCTTTTCAAATTAAGTGAATTTACAGAAAAGCGACTTTTCCTTTTCGTTATAATTTTCTTATAATTTTAATCCTTTGGCTCCTTTTTAAACATATTCAGGCATGTTTATTATTTTTCTTAATAATTGGCTTCAAAATTCATCACTAAATTCCAATCAGATTTATTCACTTAAAGTTTTAAGCTTTATCTCTCTTTCTTCCATCATCTCATGAGTAAGAAAAATTGTTTCCATGAATGAACTTATTTTAATCACTGTCCATAAAATGCCAGTAAAATGTTCATTTCTTGTATAAATTATAAATAAATTGTAAATATTCATATTCATATGATTTCATTTTGTGTTCAGAAGGAAACTCTTGGTCAGCCATATCATGGAATTCAGACTTCAGATCAGAGACTGAATACATTAAATCGAGACTGATTAATTCATTTGAGACTGATAAATTAATGAATGTTTAAATTATAGTACCTATGCTAAAAATAGGTGGTTTTCCATACACAACTGTAATGGGTATTTTTGTAAATAACTGTGTATCTTTTGTTAACCTGATCATCTTATTTCATCAGGAAATGGAAAATGCCGTTGTCTTCCACGACGAAGTCGCGTGCGCCAAGTGGCTCTGAAACTTCCAGCCACACTGATTCAGACGATTCAATCATGCAGGTACTATTCAATCTAACCACAGAGTTATTACCTGGATTTGACGACCTTCAATCTGCTACGCAGAAGAAGGTGAGCACAGAAATGTCTGAATTCTACCGCCAAGCTTTGAACAAAGCTCAAAAAGGAAACAACTCAGCTAAAATGCTAGGAAGATTAGCTGTGATGGCTTTCACCAAACTGAAGCATGTTGAATCTCTGTTATCACAGTCTGTGTTATGTGTCGACGCGGGTTGAGGAGCGGACCTGCGTCAGACGGAACCCAGCGCTAAAAATAACCAGAAAGCGGTTCCAATAACAAAAACAATTTATTTATTTCACCCGCTGGTGCATAATAAAGTGTAAAAACTAAAATAGCGTCCTTCTGGTGGAGTGAAGGCTGGCACGCTCTCCAGCGCCCAAAAGGATCGAAGCCCGGCGCTCCTGGACCCACTACCACCGCCAAACACCCCCCAGGTGGACACGACAAACCGACTCTCTGCGAAGCATAGAAGAGGTGAGGTAAGTCAGCAGTTACAACTAATATCCTTCAAAAGACACACACTATCAGCAACACATTCAGGTCTGTATTTTAAGCTTTATGCAAATGAGCAGCTTCTCACAACAGGTGGAGGATCACTTGCCCGCACGCCACAGCAGTGAGAAGCAAGCTGCACAATTCTCATCACAATTCAAATATACTGCGTAACAAAATACCAAGTTACTATCAACAATTAGTCAAACACTTAATCACCTCTGATGTGTGCTGACAGCATGTGTCCCTCACCCTTCCTGCTTCACGGGCTCGATGTGTCAAACCCAGGCGCGGTCCTCAGCGTCTCACAAACGAACATCACAAGGTCGAGTTCCCGGCAATTCTGCTTGAATCACACATGACTTAAATGCAGAACGCCATCCAATTATCTGCTTCAGCTGAAAGTCCTTAAGGCTGCACGTGAGCACCATTCACAGGTGCTGCACATGATGTTGATGAGGGTGAAGGACTCTTCAGCCAGCACCTTCTCCACAGACAAATCAGTTTTCATGCCACCTAGAGAGCAAAGAAAAGAAAAGAACACCAAAATGTCCAGCCACACCCCCCAACACACAACAGTCTGTTTCTCAATTCCAGGAGCAGAAGGAGGAGAACCAGCGATTGAAACAGAGACTAGATGAGACCGAAAGATCTTTGATCCTTGCTGAGCAACGCATCAAAGATGAAAAGGTAACAGTCACAGTACTCAGTTATGAGGTCCACGCCCTGGAAGAAACTACCAGCAAACGTGACAAAACAATCACTGACTTACAGGGCGAACTTGAGCAGACACATTGCGAAATCACAACCCTACAAAATGAGGCTAAAACATGCAGACAAGTTCTGGCTCTTGAAAAATCAAAGAACCAGGAACTTTACAAACAACTTGTTGACACAGACTTACGTCTGACGGAAACTCACCAAAAGCTGGAGCTCACGAGCAAAGAAGTGCTCTTACTAAGACGAGAATTAGAAAGTCCTCGCATGAAACACTTCAGACAGCTGCATGAGTTTGACCAAACCTATTTGGAGAGAAAAAAACTCCAATTCCTCTCCACAAGTACACACAGAGGACTCTTTCCACCTCCCTTCATGGAAACAGGCTCTTGTCCTCCAGAAAACTTTGACAGGCATTGTGAGACTCTTGAAAGCTCACCTCACGATCCCCCTCCACACACTCAGCCTCTTTCAGTTCTCACTGATCGAGAACTTGATAAGATCGCACAAAACATAACTTGCTTTGAGCCAAGTCCTGATGGCTCCCTGGATACTGGTGCTTACTTGAACAACATCAAATATTTTCTCAGAAGATTTCCTCGAACAACCAGTGGCCATTTTATCTATCTTGTCAGAAGAACTTCAAGCCGCGAGGTTAGCAGGTTCAATGAACGCCAACCTGAAGCGGTAAGACAAGCCATTCAGAAGCTTTGTATGGCACTGGAGAAAGAATTCTCTGACCACACAGCTCAGACAGGCTTAGCAGCTGCCCTGAAAGTCAAACAGGGGAGAAAAGAATCTCCTCAAGCCTATTACAACCATCTGCTGAGTGCATACTTTGGTACATGCAACGAGCCAGGCAGGGAGGAAGACCTCAGCTTCAAAACCTTGTTTGTTGAAAACCTTCATCCTGCCACCAGCTTTCACCTTGGATTCCTTGGGGACCCCAAGGAAGCCGACATTCAATATTTGCATGATCTTGCTTTGAAAGGTTTCACAAAGCAACAGAAAAGACACTCTAAAGCCACTAAACATCATTCAGTCTTGAGTGTCAACACTCAACTATCAGCCCTTGAGCGCAAAGGCACCCCCTGTGGTCCACCTAAGCTCAATGCAGGCTCTACACCAAGCTCTCCTAAACGGAAGCAGAAATCTACTCGAAACAGACCAAGCATTTGAAATGGACCACATCCACAACAACCGTGGTCCCCCCAAAATGTTCACTACTTTGGATCAAAGACTGATCCAAACTCAAAGACACAATATGGACAGTTTGCACCCAGGCATCGGGAGAAATCCACAAACTGGGAAAGACAAACTGATAACCAACACCAAAGTAGGACTTCCCCTGCAGATGCACACGAAAACTCTGCCTTGAGGCAGAAATTTCAAAGCATCCTACGAGACCTCTTCCATGACCTGAAGGAAGAGAACCATCAACAGAGGGCTGATGTGCTATCCATCACCTTTATGGTTCCACCTTCAAAAATAGCAACATCATTCCCTCAGTCTCACACAACTGAGGAAAGTCACAGACTGACTCAGACACAGATCCAGAGTCTTAGACTCGAAGCTCAAGACCAAACACTACGGAAAGGTCAACCTTTCTCCAGCAATGCTCGTGGAGACAAGGTCAACCTAGAGGAGAAAATATGTGCTAACCCAGACGGGGTCAGCATAAATGACCCATGCAAACCAAAGTTTTTGTGCAAAGTGTCAGAAAACGACAGAACACGAAAACTATACATGCTTGTAACTCTTGACATTCCTTCCAGCAGGAAGCCCTCATTGACACCGCTGCTGATGTCACACTTATGTGACAAACTGCAGGCTGAGACTAACAAGAACCTTACACGCTCACTTTGCTCAGTTAAGATACAATCTTACACTGACCGAGACACAACAATGTCATCCATGGCCCACATCCACCTGACGGTGGGGCCCATGAGTTTTGTCCATCCAGTCTGTATATCACAACTGGATACATTTCCACTTCTTCTCGGCAAAGATTTCTTTGACGGAATTGAACCTCTCATAGACTTTAAGCAGTTGAAACTTTGGGCTCAGGTACAGCAACCGCATCCCTTGAAACCAGTAGAACCGGCTGTCAGCTTGAGGTGCTACGCATCTAGACCACCTGACCAAAACACCAGTAGACCAACCTGGGTGTTCCTTCCCCGTAGGGCTGGATCTCACCTAGTGTGTGGCAAAATTTCCATTGACGTGGAAAAATTTAAAATCAGCAGAGATCAAAGAGAAACTCTCTCCAAACTAACATATCGCGTTAAAAGAAAATGCCACTAAATCCTGTGGGACACTTCGGGTATGCCACAGATGTTGACTAACTTAAACAAATTAAAACAAATCTGGCCGCGTCGAAATGCGCTGCAAACTTCTGTGATATTCATCACACTCACAAAGCTATCAGTACCGTGAAAACTACAGGGGACAAACTACATTTGCAAATCTCTAAAATTACAGAGCATCACAGACGTTACACTCTGATGCAGTGCTTTTGTATACATGAAAATAACAGTAAGAAACAGCTATGCTGACTTAATAAAAATTCTAAACCTTCAATTAATTGTTTTGTGTGTGAATATACCAAATTAAATGCTCAAAATTTTTATCAGTCAATCTCATCTTGACTTTACCTTTATTACCTGAATTTATTTCCTTGAAATAAATTAACATGTATTTAACCAATCATATTTCTTTAAATCTACTTAACTTGTGTAGGAAAGGTCATTCAAAATAGTCGAAAAAGACCAAATATGTCTATTATTTTACTTAGATGCACCAAGATCATCAAGTATCTAAATGATTTCACAGCTTTTAATTTACCCAAGATTTTTAAGAGTAAAAATGTTTCTCTAACAACTAAGTTGAACGCATTAACAGTAGCACACTGATAATTGAGCCACCCCAACCAATCCATTGGGGAGTGAACACTAAAGTTGAGATCTTTTGTACCAGGTAAACCTGGACCAATTTAAAATTTCATATTCAACTAACTTGAATGTCATTAATTGTGGGAGGCCGTAACAATCAGACAGACCCACACGAACACTAGCAGAATCTGCAAGCTCCAAATGCTACTATTTAACCTTAAAGACATTCAGTTAACTTTTATGTTGAGAAATTTAAAGCAACCTTCAGTTTCAATTGAAACAAAGAATAGGATAAATGATGTAGACCCGCAGGGTGTCCAAACTGTTGAAACAGGCCGAACCCTGAACAGCTTCCAAGAAAACACTCTTTGAAGCTTTCCAATACAGAAACAAATTGCTTTGCTTTGTTTTGTTTATTTGAGCCACTTTATGCCTATGACATCAGCCTTTACAGCAAGCATTGCCTGAGAGGACCTCGTCCATCATCAGCCACCGATGACTCTTCTCGGCCAGCTTCTTCCTTGTGATGAAAGAACTGGACATCCTTCCACTTCTCCATAAAATGGGGGGATATGTAGCGCCATGGCCTCGATTCGCCCTAATTAAATGAAATACATTAATGCTGTCTCAACAAAAACCTGAGTTTTCAACTGGAGACAGAGACTGTGTTTCCACCCCCAGTTGAGAAATTCCTAAGTCATCTGGAGATCTTCGGATAAATCTGGAGACATCCCCCGATGGTCCAACACTGCTTCACAGAGGAAAAACGAAGCTGTAATTCAAAGTTCTTCAAAGGGAAGCCCTTGCCTTTCTTGGTTAAACTCCGGTCATTATGAATTACATGACATTATAATTGCTTCACGTCAGAATCTGAGCTTCTCCATGCCAGGAGAACCCAAATTTTATGATCAAAGGAACCTCTCAAGACTGCAAAACTTCCCCCATGACAAGATGGGGCGATAAATCTTTGAGTCTCTACAACCACCTACTTTCTTTGTTTAAAGCAAAGGAAAAGACCTTTGGTTTGAAATAAAAAAATTAGATCAGTATTTCCTTCATTTATATCTAAAGACTTATAATGTTTGTTTGCATTGATTATTCAAACAAAATGCTTTGGATGTAGTCATTCTATTTATTGATATGTGTTCTTGCCACTGATATGTGTGTAAGTGTGACCTTTTTGCATTATCTAAAATGCTGAAGTGAAATGTTGAAGTACTCTGTTCATCCAAAGGTTGTGTCTGACTAGTAATAATGTGTATCCATTTGAGTGTCTGAGAACAAATAGTATTTCAAATTAATTAATGAGTTTAAATAGTTGAATTATTTCTGTCTGCCCTCTTTTGAATACATGAAGCTTTCTGTAAAGTTACACACCCTAAATGGGTGGAGTTTGGTGACGTCAGTCCCCCTTTAAGAAGTGAGGACAGAGCCTCGCTCGAGCCTTCTGCTCTCCCTTCTCTCTTCGGCCTTCTCCCTCTCTTCCGCCGGCAGATCCTCCTCTTGGAGCGCTCTGCAACTCTTTCTTTCTCACCTAACGCTTAATTGTTATCTTTGGGCCAAGGCCCATTGCTAAGCTAAGCTAAGCTACCACACGACATCCATTCATTCATTCTTTACTTTTGACAAACTTAAAGTTTTAATTTGATGGTTTAAGGTGCGTCAAGTCTTTTGAATTTTTAAGAGAACTTCCGAGCTGTGCTTTTCAAATTAAGAGCGAATTTACAGAAAAGTGACTTTTCCTTTTCGTTATAATTTTTCCAACACTCTAAAAGTTTTACTTTTTTCTAAATTCACAAAGACTTTTAATTTGGCTCCAACAAACATTTGAGAAGCTGCTGGAGACCATTTTCAACAAACACCTACTACCTCTGGGTTCCTGCAAGCTGACAACAGAGCTGATGTCAAACCTGACTGCAAGCAGCTAACCGTCGGCAAAGCCAGCCGACATAAGCCCTGGGATCGCGACAGGGAAGCCGCTGACTTAACCCCTTGACCCAAGTGAGCTCACGCTGCCCAGAGCATGAACATCAACGACGGACGGATCAATTATCCAAACCATATCTTCAAACGGACCAGCTAAGTGACCCAGTCAAGGTTGCAGAAAAAGGGTTTTTGTTGTTAATGGTGTGAAGTGGCTATTGAATCATATTTATCTAATAGATTACAATTTGTTCATGTAAATGGGGAATCTTCTTCACAGACTAAGGTTAATTATGGAGTTCCACAAGGTTCTGTGCTAGGACCAATTTTATTCACTTTATACATGCTTCCCTTAGGCAGTATTATTAGACGGCATTGCTTAAATTTTCATTGTTACGCAGATGATACCCAGCTTTATCTATCCATGAAGCCAGAGGACACACACCAATTAGCTAAACTGCAGGATTGTCTTACAGACATAAAGACATGGATGACCTCTAATTTCCTGCTTTTAAACTCAGATAAAACTGAAGTTATTGTACTTGGCCCCACAAATCTTAGAAACATGGTGTCTAACCAGATCCTTACTCTGGATGGCATTACCCTGACCTCTAGTAATACTGTGAGAAATCTTGGAGTCATTTTTGATCAGGATATGTCATTCAATGCACATATTAAACAAATATGTAGGATTGCTTTTTTTTGCATTTACGCAATATCTCTAAAATTAGAAAGGTCTTGTCTCAGAGTGATGCTGAAAAATTAATTCATCCATTTATTTCCTCTAGGCTGGACTATTGTAATTCATTATTATCAGGTTGTCCTAAAAGTTCCCTGAAAAGCCTTCAGTTAATTCAAAATGCTGCAGCTAGAGAGCATATCTCACCCATATTGGCCTCTCTTCATTGGCTTCCTGTTAATTCTAGAATAGAATTTAAAATTCTTCTTCTTACTTATAAGGTTTTGAATAATCAGGTCCCATCTTATCTTAGGGACCTCATAGTACCATATCACCCCAATAGAGCTCTTCGCTCTCAGACTGCAGGCTTACTTGTAGTTCCTAGGGTTTGTAAGAGTAGAATGGGAGGCAGAGCCTTCAGCTTTCAGGCTCCTCTCCTGTGGAACCAGCTCCCAATTCAGATCAGGGAGACAGACACCCTCTCTACTTTTAAGATTAGGCTTAAAACTTTCCTTTTTGTTAAAGCTTATTGTTAGGGCTGGATCAGGTGACCCTGAACCATCCCTTAGTTATGCTGCTATAGACTTAGACTGCTGGGGGGTTCCCATGATGCACTGAGTGTTTCTTTCTCTTTTTGCTCTGTATGCACGACTCTGCATTTAATCATTAGTGATTGATCTCTGCTCCCCTCCACAGCATGTCTTTTTCCTGGTTCTCTCCCTCAGCCCCAACCAGTCCCAGCAGAAGACTGCCCCTCCCTGAGCCTGGTTCTGCTGGAGGTTTCTTCCTGTTAAAAGGGAGTTTTTCCTTCCCACTGTCGCCAAGTGCTTGCTCACAGGGGGTCGTTTTGACCGTTGGGGTTTTTACGTAATTATTGTATGGCCTTGCCTTACAATATAAAGCGCCTTGGGGCAACTGTTTGTTGTGATTTGGTGCTATATAAATAAAATTGATTGATTGATTGATTGATTGATTGATTGATTGATTGATTGATTGATTGATTGAAGTGGCTCTTCTTATAATTTTAATCCTTTGGCTCCTTTTTAAACATATTCAGGCTTGTTTAATATTTTTCTTAAGAATTGGCTTCAAAATTCATCACTAAGTTCCAATCAGATTTATTTACTTAAAGTTTTACGCTTTATCTCTTTCTTCCAACATCACATGAGTGAGTAAGAAAATTGTTTCCATGAATGAACTTATTCATGGAAACTAATCACTAATCACTTTGTTCATGGGAACTACTTACTGTCCATAAAATGGCAGTAAAATGTTCATTTCTTGCATAAATTGTAAATACATTGTAAATATTCCTGCCGTGGTTTCATCTTGTGTTCAGAAGGAAACTTGGTCAACCATATCGTGGCATTCAGACTTCAGATCACAGACTGAATAAATTAAATCGAGACAAATTAATTCATTTGAGACTGATAAATTAATGAATGCCTCCAGACAGCTTAGGCATAGTGGATTTGTTTTTTTGTATGTGTGTGTTCGAGAATTAGCACCATCAATTAGCTTGTTCAAATCGTCATCTGTCAGAAAAAAAAAACTCTGCCATGTTTAGCTAAATGCCAGCCGCACTTGTGTGTGCGCGGGCAGGGTTTGCAGCATGCAATGGTACAAAATGTATGGAATCAAATTTGCACAGGAAATGGAAAGAATAGCACCAATGAAATGACAAGGTTCCACTCAGCCGTTATATAATAGCAAATATTGGTACCTTCTCTAAAACTTTGAGTCCTATAAGCATTCCGTTTGGGCGGCTTTCATCCTCAGCTGTGAGCTGTGGTCTGTTTGTCCCAGATCAAAGTTGCACGCAAACAGCCATGCACAGTTGTTTCTTTACTGCATGCAGGTGCTTCTAATTTCAGACAGAGTGGAGATCAAACACAATACACATTTCATGCATGGTGTCAGCAACAAAACTAAAGTGACTAAACCAGTTGAACAACAAAATCACAATGAATCAGTAACACCAATAACAACACTAACATGAACCACGATAGCAACTTTTAAAACCCCAAACTCCCATGGAGCATTGCAGCACAACATCCATTTTTTATTGATGAGCTAAAGTCGCTAATTTCTCCAAAAAGTTTAGTGTCAAGGCAGGCGGCTGCCCAGCACCGGTAGCGGCTGGACTCACGGAGCAGACTCCCAGACTTGGTTTAGGCATGTGAAAAAATTATGGTCTTTATTCCAGGCTCTGGTTCAGTACACAGCTGGTCGGGCAGCGGAGCAGAGGCACAACAGGGGTCAAGCAAAAACACAGTCATATTCTGGCAGGGCTCAAAGGCACGAGCAAACACAATTTTCAAGGATGAGGCAAAAAGGTGTGGTCAAGGAGGACACAGCAAAACACAGTACATGGCAAGGCAAGAAATCAGGACTAAATACAAAGGCTGGGATGTGTGCATGAAGCGACAAGAAACTGGCAAAGGTGTGGTGGCTGGGAGGAGACTAAATAACCAGGTGTTAACAAGGTGCACGTGAGGAGAAGGATCCAGAAAGGGGGCATAGCTAGTGGACCAAGATAAAGCATGTTGCAATATAGTGAGGAAGGACAACACAAGGAGGAGTGAGGTAAGACACAAAGATACAGAAAGGTGAAGGGCGTGGAGTGAACATAATATGAGGAATAACAGGGAACAATGAACAGAGCTACAACCAAATATAATATTACTATGAACAGGAACTAAAATCTGACATGAGCATAAGAGCTAGAAGATCCTACATGAGAACTGATAAGAAAATAGTAAGAAAATAAACACTAAGACGAAAGTGAACAGAATCAGACTAAGAAAACAAAAATGACTAAATAGACCAGAAAATAAGACAGACAAAGTGATAAACAAAACTGGGATTAAAGCACAAACGATTATATAAGCAATGGGAACAATGAAAAACAAATGATAACTAAATATAAACAATGACAACACAAGACTGACTGAAAAAAACAAGAACGGAACTGAACCATGACCAAAGTTAGAAAACTAACAATGAAAAAAGTAACAAATCAAAACAGAGCACAGAATAACCACATGATAAAATAACTAATAAATCAAGGCTGGGGCACGTGAAGGGGAACAAAGAAAGAGGGGAAACCCGAATCAAAGCCCAGATCTGGCTGAAATTGTGTGACAATTAGTCCTATCAGCTTTCTGTTTTTGCAGCATTCATCCTTGACCCAAAATACATAAGCATACCAAAGTGCAAATGTCAGCTCTGACGGTTTTTGTATGCCACACACACACACACACACACACACACACACACACACACACACACACACACACACACACACACACACACACACACACACACACACACACACACACACACAACTTGGCTATTAAAATATTGATATCAAACGCCAAATGTCACCTGTCCACAGTTTGTGATCAAAACTGCATGCAAGCATGCATACACAGCTGCTGCAAGCAGATGATTTAATTTGCCAAAGGTAGTGGCAGACATTAAAAACACTACATATTTCACTCATTGTACCAACATGACACTTTAGTAAGTCATGGAAATAGCAACATGAGACTTAACTAAACTGACTCAACCAACTGAGCCACAAAAACACAAGCAACCAATAACACTAACAACACTGTTAAACTAACATCAAAACCCTGAACTCCCATGGTGAATTGCAGCACATTGTCCATTGTTTACTGGGGGATACACTTTATATTAAATGCACACTATAAAGCATTAGTAAAGCATTTAAAAAGTGGAACTAAATGCTTAAATAACTACTTGTAAAACATTTACAAAGCATTTTTTTTTATTAGCTACTCACTGGTAAGAACATAAATAGATGCCTTAATAATTATTAATAACAAAATATGTAATGTCTTTATAAAACATTTAGAATTTTTTTTTAATTCTCTATAAACCATTTAAGAAAAGTTGATCATTAATAGTTCATCATTTACAAACGTAAAATCAGACACTCATTACTGATAAAAATACTTTACAAATCACATTTTATTGTCTTTACATTTTTCCTCACAAATTATTAAGCCTTTACTAAGCATTAATAAACCATTAGTTGATGCTCAATGTATCAGTTATAACATTTGTAAAGATTGTATTAACCACTTTTCCTTATTCCTCAATACTTTATGTATCATTTAATAATGTACAAAGCTCAAGTCTCTTTCCCCATCACTATGAGATTTAAAGACTTTATCTGTGTACAAATTCTTCCTTCAATGTACAAATAAGCCTTAACTGAGCATTAGTTAAGCATTTGTAACATCCTTGTGGTGATTAAATTTGTTTTATAACTCATTTGTATATGCTTAATATACATTTTAATCACAATCTCAAACAATTGATCAGTTCACTTTTAAATGTACATTTATAAATGCTTATCAATGTGTTAGAAAAAATAACAATACTATTATAAAGCCTTTACAAGCTGTTAGTAAAGTATTTGGTGTGAGCTTAACTAAAGTGATGGTTAAATTTGCATTTTTAACTCATATGAAGATGATAATTACATATTATAATCAGAGTCACCAACAGTTGACCAAGTCACTTTTATATGTCCATTTCTAAATGCTTATCAACGCGTTCGTCAACTTAAAAATACTATTATAAAGCCTTTACAAGCTGTTAGCAAAGTATTTGGTGTGAGCTCAACTAAAGTGATGGATAAGTTTGCGTTATAACTCATTTGTAGATGCTATTTATATGTGTTATGCAGAGTCACCAACAGTTGACCAATTCACTTTTATATATCCATTCATAAATACTTATCAACTCATATTTTATTTTGAGGAATTGGTACGGCGGTATTAGATGAGAAGTGCGGGTTCATTCACCGCGAAATGTTAAAGTGATGTTCGGTTAGGAGGTGGTGTCGATTTGTGAGTAACTGAGCTGCCATTAGTTGCTAACCGATAGCTCCGATAATATAAATTCACATCAATCAAACGGATAGGCTCTTGGACAGAAACAAAGTGTCTGCCTCATGATTTCAACCTTAGAATATGTTAAGCAGATAGATTTGCAATGGTTAGCCAATGCAGCTTTAGACTAGCTTTCGCTAACACTTACGTGCATAGTCGATTAACCATTGTTTTCGCCAGTGATTAAGCAACATTAGTCCATATGGTCCAACAAATGGTTAAAACCAGTTTTTCATTTTAATCTTTCTCGTCAGACGTTTGTCGTCCATGACAACAAAAACAGGAAGTGCCGCAGGACATCTTCCTTGCTATTTTAATATGTTGAACAATTGTGTGAGCTGCTGCCATCTGTTGGCAATATAGTATCATTTGCACTTGGTCTTGCAGCCATTTGTCAGCGAGGTCAGTAAAATCACATCTTATTTGGTTTGTAAAAAATAGGGTTATATTCCTAGAAATGACTGGGTGCTTAAAATTAAGAACTGTAATTAATAAATCATAAAATAAATAAATGATTGGGTGCTAAAAATGAAAATTAAGAAATTGAATAAAATAAAATAAAAATAAGGACTAATAAATAATAAATAAATAAATAAATAAAAATAATAATATTAATAATAAAAATAAAACAGATGGCACTAGGAAAAAGCTCAATATGAGGACCTTCTTAACTGGAGGTACAGTATTTGAGAGAGCTAAGAAGGAAAAGAGCAAAGAATTAGAGAGCAGAGAGCAGGTAGCAGTGAAAAGAACAGAAGAAGAATGTGATGAACAAATATAGGTGCAGAGAGAAGTTGTTATTGTGAGATTCTTAAATGGTTTATAGAGAATTGACACTAATGAATAGTGTCTGATTTTATGTTTGCAAATGATGAACTACTCCCCCTTGAACTGCCATCTTATCGTGGTGGGGTAATTGCGTACCTGGATGATCCAAGAAGCTATGTTGTTGGGGGCTTCGTGCCACTGGTACAGTCTCCCATGGCAAACAGGTCCTAGGGGACGGGTCAGACTAAGGGCAGTTCAGACGCTCCCATGACCAGTATGAAATCAAGGACCGAGACGTCGCCCAGTACGGCGGAGCCTGGACCCCACCCTGGAGCCAGGCGTAGGGTTGGGGCTCGCGCGTGAGCACCTGGTGGTCAGGCCTTAGCCCACGGGGCCCGGCCAGGTCCAGCCCGAAAGAGTGACGTGGGCCCGCCCTCCTGTGGGTTCACCACCTCTGCCATGGGGGTCGGGTGCAGAGAGGACTGGATGGCGGTCAAGGGCAGGTGGCCTGGCAGCCCGCTCCGCGCTCACAGCCTCTGGCTGTCGGGACGTGGAATGTTACCTCGCTTGGGGGGGGGGGGGGGGAGCCTGAGCTTGTGAGGGACTAGAGATAGTCGGGCTCACCTCGACGCACAGCTTGGGCTCTGGTACCCAACTCCTGGAGAGGGGCCCATGGGGAGAGGTGGCGGGTTGGGGTAGCATTGCTTATTGTGCCCCAGCTCAGTTGCCATGTGTTGGAGTTCACCACGGTGAATGAGAGGGTCGTGTCCCTAAGCCTTCGGGTTAGGGACAGGTCTCTCACTGTTGTCTCGGCCTACGGGCCGAGTGGCAATGCAGAGTACCCAACCTTCTTGGAGTCCCTGGGATGTGTACTAGATAGTGCTCCAACTGGGGACTCCATTGTTCTCCTAGGGGACTTCAACGCCCACATGGGCGGTGACAGTGAGACCTGGAGGGGGTGATCGGGAAGCACGGCCTCCCCTGTCTGAACCCGAGTGGTCCATCACAAACACCACGTTCGAGCACAAGGGTGTCCATAAGTGCACGTGGCACGGGGACACCCTGAGCCAGAGGTCGATGATCGACTTTGTAGTCATATCTTCTGACCTTCGGCCACGTATCTCAGACACTCGGGTGAAGAGAGGGGCTGAGCTGTTGACAGATCACCACCTGGTGGTGAGTTGGATCCGCTGGGAGGGGAGGAAGCCGGTCAGACCTGGTAGGCCCAAACGTATCAGGAGGGTCTGCTGGGAATGACTGGCGGAACCCTCTGTCAGTGAGGTCTTCAACTCCCACCTCCGGGAGAGCTTCTCCCAGATCCCGGGGGAGGTTGGAGACATGGAGTCCGAGTGGACCATGTTCTCCACCTCCATTGTTGATGTGGTCGCTCGTAGCTGTGGTCGCGGGTCTCTGGTGCCTGTCACGGCAGCAATCCCCGAACCCAGTGGTGGATGCCAGAAGTAAAGGATGCCATCAAGCTGAAGAAGGAGTCCTACTTGTCTTTGTTGGCAGGTGGGACTCTGGAGACAGCTGACAGGTACTGGCAGGCCAAGCGTGCTGCAGCCTGTGTTGTCACAGAGGCAAAAACTCTGGTCTGGGAGGAGTTCAGGGAGGCCATGGAGGAGGACTATCGGTTGGCCTCGAAGAAATTCTGGCAAACTGTCCGACACCTCAGGAGGTGGAAGCAGCTCCCCGCCAACACTGTCTACGAAGCAGGTGGGGAGCTGCTGACCCTGACTAGGGATGTTTTCAAGCGGTGGAAGGAATACTTTGAGGATCTCCTCAATCTCATCGTCACGTCTTCCGAAGAGGAAGCAGAGACGGGGACTCAGAGGTGGACTCATCCATTACCCAGGCTGAAGTCACTGAGGTGGTCCGAAAGCTCCTCGGTGGCAAGGCTCCTGGGGTGGATGAAATCTGTCTGGAGTACCTTAACTCTCTTGATATTGTGGGACTGTTTTGGTTGACACGTCTCTGCAACATAGAGTGGCGGTCGGGGACAGTGCCTTTGGATTGGCAGACCAGGGTGGTGGTCCCTCTGTTTAAGAAGGGGGAACGGAGGGCATGTTCCAACTACAGGAGGATCACACTCCTCAGCCTCCCCAGTAAGGTCTATTCCAGAGTACTGGAGAGGAGAATTCGACCGATAGTCAAATCTCGGATTCAGGAGGAGCAGTGTGGTTTCCGTCCTGGTCGCCTCACAATGGACCAGATCTACATCCTCCATCAGGTGCTTGAAGGTTCATGTGCATTCGCCCAACCATTCCACATGTGTTTTGTGGATCTGGAGAAGGTGTTCGACCGTGTCCCTTGAGGCACCCTGTGGGGGTGCTCCGGGAGTACGGGATCTGGGGTCCTTTGGTAAGGGCTATCCAGTCCCTGTACGACCGCAGCACAGAGTGTGAAGCGTCCGGGATGAAAATCAGCACCTCCAAATCCGAGGCCATGGTTGTCGACCGGAAAAAGGTGCTTTGCCCTCTTCAGGTTGGTGGAGTGTCCTTGCCTCAAGTGGAGGAGTTTAAGTATCTCAGGGTCTTGTTCACGAAAGAGGGACGGATGGAGTGTGAGATTAACAGATGGATTGGTGGAGTGATGCGGTCACTGTATCGGACCGTTGTGGTGAAGAGAGAGCTGAGCAGGGGGGCAAAGCTCTCGATTTACCGATCGATCTACATTCTGAGCCTCACCTATGGTCATGAAATTTGGCTCATGACTGAAAGAGCAAGCTTGCAAGTACAAGCGGCCGAGATGAGTTTCCTCCGCAGGGTGGCTGAGTGCTCCTTTAGAGATAGGGTGAGGAGCTCGCAGTCGAGCCGCTGCTCCTCCATGTCGAAAGGAGCCAGCTCGGGCATCTTTTTCGGATGCCCCCTGGACGGCTCGCTGAAGAGGTGTTCCAAGCATGTCCCTTTGGGAGGAGGCCCCGGGGAAGATCCAGGACACGCTGGAGGGACTACATCTCGCAGCTGGCTTGGGAACTCCTCGGGGTTCCCTCGGAGTAGCTGGGGGAGGTGTGTGTGGATCAGGAGGTCTGGGCGGCTTTGCTTGAGCTGCTACCCCCGCGACCCGACCTCGGATGAAGCGGACGAAAATGGATGGATGGATGGATGGATGATGAACTATTAATGATAAACTTTTCTTAAATGGTTTATAGAGAATTAAAAATGCATTTATAAATGTTTATAAAGACATTACACATTTTGTTAATAATTATGAAGCTATCTATGTTCGTACCAATGAGTAGCTAATAAAAAAGAATACTTTGTAAATGTTTTACAAGTAGTTATTTAAAGTACGAGGTCTGTGAGAAAAGTAACGGACCTTTTCATTTTTTTCAAAAACTATGAGGTCTGTCCAAAAAGTATTAGACCTTTTTATTTTTTTCAAAAACCATATGGGTTTGAATCATGTGTGTTTGCATGAGCCAACCTTGAACCTTCATGCGCATGCGTGATTTTTTTCACGCCCGTCGGTTGCATCATTCGCCTGTGAGCAGGCTTTGTGTGAGCACTGGTCCTTCCCCCTCGTTGGATTTTCATTGTGAGGAAAATGTCTGAACGATTTGGATCTTTGCTGCATCAAAGAGAGACAGCCAGGTAGAAACCATTCGGAAGATTCAGACGGCTTTCGGTGACGATCCTATGGGCATCACACAGATTAAGGAGTGTTACAACCGGTTTAAAGATGGCGCACAATGGCGGAGGGTGCGCCGCGCTCCGAGCGGCCATCGACAGGCTGAAACGACCAGATCATTTCCAAAGTGTACGCTGTGTTGATCCGGGACGTCATCTGACTACCAGAGAAATTGCAGAAGAGGTGGACATCAGCACTTTTTCGGCACATTCCACTGTTACAGGAGATTTTGTAATGAAAGACGTGCGGAAGTTGGAAGTCTCACAGGACATGTTGTGACATGTCCAGCTCTTACACAATTCTTATTCTCTGTGAAGCCCGGAAAATTTTCACCGAAAGCCAGATAAATTTTTTGAATGGTTTCCAGCTTCTGAAAAAATTCTGACGTAAAAAAGCCCAAATCATTCCGCCATTTCTTCGCAATAAAACAACGACGAGAGGGGTGGACCACTCCTCCCACAAGGCGTGCTCACAGGCAAATGACGCAACAGGCAGGCGTGGAAAAAGTCACGCATGCGCACGAAGGTTCAAGCTTGGCTGACGTAAAAACATATGAATCAAATCCGTATAGTTTTTGAAAAAATAAAAAGGTACAATACTTTTCTCACAGACCTCGCAGACCTGCATTGAAATAAATGCAGTCAGATCTTTGGACCAAAAAAGACTTCAGACAACTTTATTGATCCCAAAAAAGGGCGATTATGTTTACACTCTAATTACCTCAGACAAGATACAGCAATTTATCCACAATTATTACTTGCTTACTGTAATAATGGCACACATCAAAATTAAAGACAACACATATACATTTGACATTGTTTATGTGCACTGAACGTGAAGTAGTCCGTCTTCCGAATTGAGGCAAAGTGGGTGAAGGCCACCTGCAACTGTCAAATCGCGCCGCCTGCCAGCTTGGGAAGGACAGAGGCCTGCCGCAGGGAGGGAGGGGCAGGAAGGAAGGTAAGAGGAGAAAGATGGGGCATGCTTCAGTCCATGTGTAAGTCTGTCAGTTTATTGTCCTTGTGGGTCGAGATAAGAATGGAGCCAAATAATCTCACCAGAGCCTGGATAAATTCCTCTGGAGGTAAACAGTGGGCAATTGACCTTGATGCTAGATAGCCTGTAGTGTTGCAGCCGAGCAGTGAAAAACACTTTTAACAGTTCCACTCGCTCAGCCAAATCCCAATTATGAATTAAGAATATTCCCAATTATGAATTAAGAATATTCACCGGCCTTCAAAACCTCCAGCTTCAACTGCAAGGCACGCATCAGCTCCAAGGTGTCATCCAATTTGCGTCTGAGTTCAAGAGTCAACGCAGTCTGAGAATGCACTGCCTTGCCAACCTCATTAATCATGACGGACAAGCGAGGGCCCGTGGTTCTTGATGCCGCCGTCTTGCCAATTTTCCGGTAGATCAGGGCAGCACATAAGCCAAAAAGTACCAGCCCTGCTGCCATGAGGCCAAAAATAAATAAATCCTCAACATCTTCAACAGAGAAAGGCGCCAAGCATGCCACACGCCAGGAACTCCAGGAGTCGAGGACATAGCCCGCAGGATACGTTCCATCTGGGCAGGCAGGATCCCCTGGTCCTGACTTTCTTGTAGAAAAAATGGTGTCAATAGCGTTCAGAGACCAGCTGATCAATTCCATGGTTAATCCAATAGTAGTCCAATAGATCCAGAATCCAATATAGTTTTGAGGAATTCACAATCTGGAGAAGTAGGGACTTTAAGGTTAAAAGCAGAGAGATAAGGGAGAGTGGAGGAGATGCGACTGCCCTCGTCGGAGTCCCAAGCTGAACTCTGAAATGGCTTATATTTACACATAAGATCCTTCTGAATGTAGTAAAGTAAATCTGGAAGCCCAGATCTGTCATTCAATGGAGAAATCTTCATTTAAAAAATGACAAATTTACAGCTAAAATTTGGCCCTCCACCAAACTGTCATCACATCCGGGACGTTGCCAAGACCTAAGAAAGAAGACTCTATCCCAGCATGCATTGCGCGCGCCAACTGTAATTTGTAGATTTACTTCAGTTTGCATCTCTTACAAAAGCACCTTTTTATTGTCTTATACGGAAAGCTCAACTTATTCTAAATGCGGGACCCGCAACAAATCCAAGTCAGTAAAAAGATACAAACCTCTCTCAGTGGCCACGGAGCTTTGCGGCTGCGGTTACCGAGAACGTGCGGCGCTGCACATTTTTCTGCAAGAAGTCTGTCCTTGCGGGCTGCTGGAGCACTCTGCATCAAAACGGCGAGCGTAGTCTCTGGACTTGTTGCCAAGTTGGCCGCACCTCCATTCAGTAGACAGTGGGGTGGTGCCGGAGTTAGCCGCAGCTCTGCACAGCAGACACGGGGGCGGTGTGAGTGGCCTGCTGTGGCGTCTACCAAGCCCACAGACTCAGTAAGCGCATCGGAGGCAGTGAGAGCAAGGCGTAAAGGTCGGGAAGAACGTTGCCTGCTGTTGATGTCGCGGCTGATCTGAGCATGCAGAGCTGTATTTCACATTCATTGCAGCTTACTTTTGGATGTTGAAACCAGGATGTGTATAACAGTAACATTACTAACAGATAAATTCAATTTCAATTGAGAAATAGCTAGTATTGCATTCACTGAACGCGCGGGATCAGACTGAAGGCGCTAATGCTTTGTCTTCTCCCTCACATCACGGCAATGTCCTGGATGTACAAACAGTTTTCGCGGAGGGCCAAATTTTAGCTGCAAATTTGTGATTTTTAAACGAAGATTTCTCTGCTGAATTACAAATTTGGGCTTGCAGATTTACTTTAATGCATTCATAAGGGTCTTAGAAGTACATATTAGCTATTTCTTTCTGAGATCTGACCACATTTATTTCAATGCAGGTCTACTTTAAGCATTTACTTACACTTTATAAATGCTTTACTAACGGTTTATAGCATGCAGTTAATATGAAGTGTTACCTTTACTGGTCAGCTAAAATTGCTAATTTCTCCAAAAATACTTGTCCTATCAACTTTCCGTTTTCGCAACGTTCATCCTTGATACAAAATACAGAAGCATACCAAACGGCACATGTCAGCTGTCCCTGCTTTTTGCATGACTGAAGCCATACACATGTATGCGCTCACACACACAGGCCGCTTGGCTATTATTTCATATATATATATATATATATATATATATATGTAAAATTTAAATGTAATTAAATTCTTCCAAAAGGGGGAAATAATAATAACTGATAATAATTGTTAATAATATTGATTATTCATCTGAAATTCATAAGTTCTGAATATGAATGATTAAATGTCTGCCTTTAACTTAATGCAAGACAAATAACTGCCATAATTTTAACAGTTCCAGTGCATCCAGAAAGTATTCAGACCGCTTCACTTTTCACAATTCTATTTGCAATACCCCATAATGACAATGTGAAAAGTTTTTTTCTTTTCAAATTTATTAAAAAAAATAATAAAAACAAAACTAAGAAATCACATGTACACAGTGGTGGGCACACTTCCGATAATCCAATAACAGATAATTATTGAAGATAATGTTTTCGTTATCGGGTTATCTTTTTAGATAACTTTAAAAACCATTATCGGACTAATTATCTTTCGATGAATTGTCCTCTGATAACTTTTAGACCGATAACGCAGTAAACCCAGCTGAACAACAGCAAACATTTTCAAAATTTAAAATCAGTTGAGACCTACCTGTTAAAAGTTTCCTAACAGATGTATATAGTTCTACCCTCTGCAAACAGTAGAGAGATAATTCCAGGAAAAACCACCCTACCTATTACTGACTGACACACACACACACACACACACACACACACACACACACACACACACACACACACACACACACACACACACACACACACACACACACACACACACACACACACACACACACACACACAATTTCCTTTAACACCATACTGATATGCTGGCAATATCACCCAAGTCATCCAGAGGCATACATTTTTAAATTATGGTTCAAATTTTAACAAAATTAATTTTGGACAAGTTATTTAAAATTACTGTCATGTCTGAAGTTTTATAAAGTAAAAATATCAGATATATGTTTTAGTTTTAAAATAATGTGCTATTTTTTAAGGTTTTGCGAGCACATGCTGAGCCCAGCAGTGCATTATGGGTAGGACAGGGTGTTCACGACAGGACAAATGCATTTCAGACACTCTGTTCAGGCTCCACGGACAGCACCATTAAACTCTAGTGCCTAAAACTCTCGTGAATATATTCTCTGGGTTTATAGATGTTATTGTATTTGTGTTTGTTAAATTCCACGCATCTTAAATGTAGCAGACGGATTATCTGGGATTTTGTTTTGGAAAGATTTCAAGGCCTCTACTGCCATCTACTGGCCAGTGGTGTTCATGGCAGTATTTATTTATTAATTTTTTTTACAAATTAAGTTTAAAAACAACAACAACAACAAAAACATTACAAGACAGCTCTGCGGTGTTTGCACAGGCACAGTGCGAGCGGTTGGACACTTGTAGCTCTGCAGCAGCAGGATACCATAACGACAGCCGACCAGAATAATATCAAACAGGTTTAATTTTCATTCGACCATACGATCGGCGATCAGGAGGTGGTCGTCAGATGTTAAACGCAGCTTGTTACTCCATGTACACTACACGATGACGCGCGATTAACCTGAAACTCGGTCCAAAAATTTCTCTCGCACAGTGTAAAGCCAACATTTATGTGTCAACAATATTGAGTGCCTGTTTTACAACATCATAAAACGTGCGCACATTGGGCCTCATGTATCAATGTTGCGCACTTGTGGCGTAAATTTACGGCTTAACTTGAAATTCACCAAAGTCGCCGTGACATGTATCAAGCAGTGCGCACCTGCCCATTTCAGGCGTACGCCTGACGTGATCTTGATAAATGCGGCGGGTGGAAACGATCGTAATTATAATAAACACGCCCATAAATATTCAGACTCCGCTTCAGACACACCCTCATTTTATGACATAGAAGCCGGAAAGACGGCAATGAAAAAGAAATCCAATCACGACGCGTGCCAATAGAGCGTCAAAAGCGGCTGTCGTATCAATTCTTTTGTAGTATATAATCAATAAAGTGTTACAGTGGTCCCTCATTAATCGCTGGAGTTACGTTTTAAAAAATAGCCCATAATACGCGAAACCGCGATGTAGTCAGCGTTATTTTTTACAGTTATTATAGACGTTTCAAAGCTGTAAAACCCCTCACTACACAGTTTATACACTTTCATAATCAGGCATGAACATTTTCTCACTTTTCTCTCGTGTGTAAACACTCTCAAAGTTCAAACCTTAGTAGGAAAATAATACCAAACTGTTTTCAGGCCCAAACATTTGTTTGAGAAATAAAAATAGAACGTTTTCCTATAAATAATTATGATGGCATTTAGAACTAACAAATTAATTTTAACGATCAACGAACGAGGTCGGACACATAAGAAATTATTAATAGTGACTGACCAGTATTTCACAAATTGCGCCTCTGCGTCCTGACGCTACGCTTTTTCCACTCACACCTGGCTGCAGCAGGTGTTTGTTTCCGTGTGACAAACACAGTTATGAGTAGTTGTTGGCGCCCTTTTCTCTTCTGGGCAACAAGATTCTTATAAACAGATACGCAGAACACAGAACACTGTAAAAAAAAAAGGCATGCAAAATTGGACTAAATACTCCGCGAGACTCAGAGGCCACAGGTGAACGGCGTTATAGCGAGGGACCACTGTATTCTCTTTTCACGTCAATAATTCTTGACATGGATATTTGCTCGCTCAATTAATAAGACACGCCTAATCTGTCAGATTTCTTTATTTTTTAAATGTATTTCTGTATTTATTTTATTGTGACAACCGAATGAAGATGACAAAACCCGGTTGCAGCACGGGCGAATTAAGGGAATGACGAAACTACAGTTATTATCAATTTCATAGTCTAAAACGATCACACCACATAAAGTTAAGCTCAGCGCTTCCTTCCTGTCAGCGCCACGGATCATACTCCATAACAATCCCGCAACAGCGGGATTTGTATTGATTATTATGTAGTATAATCAGGAAAGTGTTATTTATGTAACATATGCATTGATTTGTATAATGGCACTGTTTATCATGTTGATCATCTTCATTTTTATGTGGATTCCAGCGCTGGTTCATTTTGGTGTATAATTTACACTCGACCTGGTGTATATTTTCAGCGCAGCGTACGCCAACGACCACATTGATAAATGCCAAGTAGCGCAGCCGTTTTGGCGGACACCCCATATATGCTCAAATATCACCGTAAGCAACGTTGATACATGAGGCCCATTCTCTCCACATGTAAAATATTTTGGGATGACACTTCCAGGGCTCCGTAAAAATGCCTGTTTTTACAAATAAAAAATGGAATATTTTACAAAAGCACATTTATCTCAATTATCTGTAAACACCAACACACGACACACGTCACAGTAACGTGTTGGTTTACATAATGAATGATTGAACCAATCAGTGTTTAGCAGAGGCACATTTTACCCAGAATCCTTTGCGATCTGTCTGTGTGTGTTACAAAACCTCAGAATTAGTGCATTATTCAACATTAAAAGATATATGTTATATTTTAACTTTGTACAAATGACAGAATTGACATTAATGGAGTTATTCTATCAGTATTCACACAAAACCATAAGTCAGGATGCCTTTATTTTTCAAGATCTCCGCCTGACCGGAGCATTGTGATTGGTAGAGAGTTGGCTTTGTGACTGCTCTCAGGGTGCTTCAGTGCTGTAGCCATGTAGCTTCCAGCAGGGGGCAGCATGTTCCAGCATCAAAATGCTGACTCATTGTTTGAGTCTTTTGTCACTTCCAAAAGCGATCGTGGTGTTAAAACTCAAATTCAGCTTGTTAGTAGTTGCAAATGTACCAGAGACAACACTTGAATTTATCGGTTATCTGTTCTGTTATCTGTTATCTAAGTTCCGATACATTTTTGGGTGGTTTATCGGTTTATCTTTATCAAAGATAACTTTTCAGTTATCTGATTGTTATTGAAGTTAATTTTTTGGTTATCTGTGCCCACCACTGCATGTACATAAGTATTCACCACCTTTGCCATGAAGATCAAAATTGAGTTCAGGTGCATCCTGTTTTCACTGATCATCCTTGAAAGGTTTCTACACCTAATCTGGAGTCCACCTGGGGTAAAGTCGTGAAGGTCACAGTGGCCTCCACTCACTCATCTTCAACTGCTTATCTGGGATCGGGTCGCAGGGGCAACAGCTCCAGCAGGGGACCCCAAACGTCCCTTTCTCAGACCACATTAACCACCTCTGACTGGGTAATACCAAATCATTCCCAGGCCAGTATGAAGATATAATCTCTTAACAATCCTGAGGCTTCCCCGGGTCTCCTCCCAGATGGACATGCCTGGAACACTTCCCTAGGGAGTCCTCCATGGGGCATCCTTACCAGATGCTCGAACCACTTCAGCTGGCTCATTTCAATATGAAGGAGCAGTGGCTCTACTCCGAAGTTCTCATTGATGACCGAGCTTCTCACCTTATCTCAAATGGAGACACCAGTCACCCTCCTGAGAAACCCATTTTGGCCACTTGTACCTGTGAGCTAGTTCTTTCAGTCATGACTCAACCCTCATGAGCACAGGTGAGAGTAGGAACAAAGATTGACCAGTCGATAGAGAGCTTTGCCTTTTGACTTAGCTATGTTTTCAGTACGGTAGAGTGAATACAATACCATCCCTGCTGCACTGATTCACTGGCCAATCTCATGCTCCATTGTCCCCTCACTCATGAACAGGTTCCCGAGGAAATTGAAGTCCTTCACTTAGGGCAAAACCTCATTTCCTACCCAGAGTAGGCAATCCATCAGTTTCCTGCTGAGAACCATGGCCTCAGATTTAGAGGTGCTGATCCTCATCCCAGCCACTTCACACTTGGCTGTGAATGAACCCAGTGAGTGCTGGAGGTCACAGGCTGATGAAGCCAACAGGACCACATCATCTGCAAAAAGCAGTGATGAAACCCTGAGACCACCAAACTGAAAACCCTCCTACCACTTACTAGGCCTCGATATCCTGTCCATGAGTATCACAAACAGGATTGGTGCCCAGATGGAGGTCAACTCTCACCTGAAATGAGTCCAACATACTGCCGAGAACCCGAACACAGCTCTCGCATTGTGCGTACAGACATTGGCTGGCACTGAGAAAGCACCCCTCACTCCATACTCCCGCAGCACCATACATTGGCCTCTTTCATCCTTAAATAGAAAAAGATCCACCAGGACTTTTCCGAGAGCTGGCCACCCACCTGAACTGAGTGACAACTTACCCTCTACAAATGCACACAGGCTCACACAAAATGCCATGCAGAATTTTTGGTACATAGCATTCTAGCTGTGTTACCCATTCTACGCATGGGTAATAGAGAAGAATTTTAGCCATGTCATTGTGTATTTCATGTCACTTTAGTTAAGGTGTAGTAAGTTGCATTGCATTGTGTGGATGTTGTCGTCATTAATTTTCATAGACTAATTTGTGACTTTCATGAGACTCAAGTGAATGATGATAAAAGGTGATACCATGTCATATCACTGCAATGCTCTGGCAGCTGTACACAGCAGGTACATTTTAATTGAAAAACATGCGTTTAACTTGCACACGGTGCATGTTGGCCCGTTTAAATTGTAATTAAAGTCCATCGTAGCCAGCTGCTACTACACAGTAAGTAAAGTGTGATGCTTGCTACCTGACCTGAGTACAACGTGAACTGCGAAAATAAGTGCTCCAGTGAGCAAGTCATCATCTAATACAGGGTTCTCCCCAGACAATGGAACAACGGCACCACGCTGCCATACGGCCATCTAGCGCTGCTATAGTGTAGTGTCATCTTATGATGTTTTAGCGGGAGACTTGGTGTGAATCTAATGGCAAGCAAACTCGATTTTGCGTGAAATGTTACAGAAACAACTTTAGCTCTTTATTTTATCCTGTTTACATCCAGATGACACAAACCATAACAAAACAAGCCTTACACGAAGCCAGATCTCTGCATTTTTTGTTTCATCTTGGCGGAGATGCAATGATCGCCGGGCCATCTGGGGAGGAGGCACGCCGGCGCCGAGCATCACGGAGGCAGGTACACAGCCGACTCAATCAACGCTGTCTGCCGCGGGATCGATCAGATCAGAGGCTAACAACGATGCTGTAGCTTCTGTGACAATGAAAAGGGAGGCTTTTATGAAGAAAACAGCAGAAGGGAATTTGAAATTCTTCAGGTACCAATGACACACTTTGAGATTTTGGGGCTGGACAGCTGTGTGCAGTATTTCCATTCTTCTATGTTTTAAAGACATGTCGCACTGAAATCAGAACATTCCCGAGTGTTTCCGACAGCATTTCTTAGAGGAAACCGTGCACTCGAATGCTGCTAACATTAAAAACAGAACCACAGATTAATTACAATGTTTGTATAAGTGTGCTGTGGTGTTACAATGACTCGATTTTTTAAGTGATAACTATTATTTTTGATGCAGTCACAGTAAAAGGAGCAGCTTTCCACTGTGCAAAAATTTACTGCGCATGCACATTGTACAAGTGTGTTGCTTACTGTTCTGTTACAGAACAGTTTCACATCAAGACAGACATTCAAAGTAAAATAAAAATAAAGTCTACTAGCTCCACTGAGAAGAAAAAACCCTCAACAGTCATCCACTTGTGATTTACAAAGTCCGCTCCACCAGAGGAGTCCCCACGCACAGATCGCGCGATTGCAACCCGGTTTTGCGGAGCTCCTCTCACGGTTACAAAACCATTATCTCCTGAAAATAACGTATTCTGACTTTTTCCCAATGTAAAAAAAATCCATCTGCATGACCAGTCTGTAAAGAAAATGCGTCATGGAGACACTCTGCGTGCACGCTCACGGCGGGACTGAAATAGCGTCTTGCGACACAAAAAGCAGCGTCACCACATGTTAGAATCCAAAATACGATAGACTTTTCGGGTGAAGTGTGTTGCCTCCTGTCTCTCTGTACAGCTTCTGTAAATCCAAACCTTTACTTTTTCAAGAAAGCTCACAAGGTTCGTGACCGGATGAAGCAGTGTTTGTTTCTTCACTGTCAGCCTGATGTTTCTACTTTTCCCAGAATGTACATCACACACTGAGAAATGCCGACATATGCAGAGTAAAATTTTTCCAGAAATGCACCTGCTGACTCGGGGAGGAAAGCTGGACCTTTTGTTTTATTTTTTGACAATACAGAGATGTGTCAAAATCTGAATCACAAGGACAAGGTCAGATTTTAACACTGAAGTGAATGCCCCCAGCCTGGTGATATTTTGACTTGGGAATTCAAACTTTTCAAATTGAAAACTATGCAGGGGAAAAGTATAAAAAAAAATCTGGAATCTCCCACATTTTAAATTGTCTTTTTGTACATAATTTTTTCTTTCAAACAAGTTTATTGCACATTTGTTACATACAATGTGTCAACAAAACACAAAACACACAATTCAGCACAGAATCAGACTAGAAACAGTACTAAAATATTTTCATTTTTGTCTTTGGGCTTCAGGACACAAGGTCAGATAGGGCGCCAAGTGGAAGCGTTGTGCGTGGTGACAGTTCCCAACAGCACCGCTATACTAAATATTTCTGGGGACAACCCTGTTCAGGGAGGTGACCAAGAACCTGATGGTCACTCTGTCAGAGCTTCAGCATTCCTCTGTGGAGACAAGAGAACATTTCAGAAGGACAACCATCTTTGCAGCAATCCATCAATCAGGCCTGCATGGAAGAGTGGCCAGACAGAAGCCACTCCTTAGAAAAGGCAGACGACGTTTGCCAAAAGGCACCTGAAGGACTTTCAGACCATGAGAAACAAAATTCTTTGGTCTGATGAGACAAAGATTGAACTGTTTTGCATGAATGCCAGGTGTCATGTTTGGAGAAAACTCAGCAATTTCAATTAAATTTATTTAATTTATATAGCACCAAATCACAAAAAAAAAATTGCCTCAAGGCACTTCACACAAGTAAGTTCGAACCTTACCAAGCCCAAGAGCAAGCACACAGGCGACAGTGGTAAAGAAAAACTCCCTCTGATGATTTGAGGAAGAAACCTCAAGCAGACCATACTCAAAGGGGTGACCCTCTCCTTGGGCCATGCTACTAACATAATTTACAATACAAATATAGAGGGCATTGTGGGAGTCCATGCTGGTGCATAGGATGGGAAGTCTGCAGAAGAAGACACCACACCAATCTCTGGATGGAGCTGGACCTCAAACAGAGAGAAAAAACAATCAAGCAGCAGAAAGACAACAAATACAGTATAATTTGTCAGCATTAAAGCAACAAGAAAAACAGAAGGAATACTCAGGTGATCACTGGCCATTAGCCCAAAGCTTGACTCACAAGACCCAGACTTTAGATAAAGTTGAGGCCAAGGCCTGCTGTGTTTACTCATGAAATGAATTCAAACAGGTAAAAAGCATAGTAACATACTATGCCAGTATGCTAGCCATACAAAAGGGAAAATAATTGCATCTTATTGCATCTCAAGTCTGGACTTGAAAGTATCTACAGAATCTGACTGTGTTACTGATGCAGAGAGATCATTCCACAGAACAGGGGCACGATACGAGAAAGCTCTGTGACCTGACTTTTTATTCACCCGGGGGACACAAAGTAGCCCTGCACCAGGAGAACACAGAGCCTGGGCCAGTACGTAGGGTTTAATCAGGTTAGCTAAGTAGCGAGGTTTTAGTCCGTGAATAATTTTATAGGTTAATAGCAAAACCTTAAAATCTGATATCACAGGGACAGGAAGCCAATGAACAGACACCAGAATGTGGTCAAACTTTCTACTTCCTGTCAAAAGTCTGACAGCAGCATTGTGAACCAACTGGAGACCCCTAATGCTGGACTGTGGTAAACCAGAAAATACAACCCCAATTCCAATGAAGTTAAGACACTGTGTACAATGTAAATAAAAACAGAATACAATGATTTGCAAATCCTCTTCAAGCTATATTCAACTGAATACACCACAAAGACAAGATATTTAATGTTCAAACTGATAAAACTTTATTGTTTTAGTGCAAATATTTGCTGATTTTGCAATGGATGCCTGCAACACGTTTCAAAAAAGCTGGGACAGTGGTATGGTTACCACTGTGTTACATCACCTTTCCTTCTAACAACACTCAATAAGCGTTTGGGAACTGAAGACACTAATTGCTGAAGCTTTGTAGGTGGAATTCTTTCCCATTCTGACTTGATGTACAGCTTCAGTTGTTCAAAAGTCCAGGGTCTCTGTTATCGTATTTTGTGCTTCACAATGCACGACACATTTTCAATGGGCGACAGGTCTGGATTGTAGGCATGCAAGTCTAGTGCCTGCACTCTTTTACTATGAAGTCACACTGTTGTAACACGTGCAGAATGTGGCTTGGCATTGTCTTGCTGAAATAAGCAGGGACGTCCCTGAAAAAGATGTTTCTTGGATGGCAGCATGTGTTGCTCCAAAACCTGGATGTACCTTTCAGCACTGATGGTGCCATCACAGATGTGTAAGTTGCCCATGCCATGAGCACTAACACATGCCCACACCATCACAGATGCTGGCTTTTGAACTTTATGCTGGTAACAATCTGGATGGTCTTTTTCCTCTTTTGTCAAGAGGACACAACGTCCATGATTTCCAAAAACAATTTGAAATGTGGATTCATAAAAACACAGCACACTTTTCCACTTTGAGCCTGTCCATTTCAAATGAACTCAGGCCCAGAGAAGGCGGCAGCATTTCTGGATGTTGCTGATGTATGGCTTTTGTTTTGCATGGCAGAGTTTTAACTTGCACTTGTAGATGTAGTGACGAACTGTGTTAACTGACAATGGATTCTGAAGTATTCCTGAGCCCACGATCCTTTATACAATAATGTCGGTTTTTAATGCAGCGCCCTCTGAGGGATCGAAGGTCACGGGCATTCAATGTTGTTTTTGGCCTTGCTGCTTACGTGTACAAGGTTATCCAGATTCTCTGAATCTTCTGATTATATTATGGACTGTAGATGATGGAATCCCTAAAATTCCTTCCAATTGAATGTTGAGAAACATTGTTCTTGAACTGTTGGACTATTTTTTCACGCAGTTGTTCACAAAGTGGTGATCCTCGCCCCATCTTTGCTTGTGAATGGCTGAGCCTTTAGGGGATGCTCCTTTTACACCAAATCATGATACTCACTTGTTTCCAACCAGGTGTTCTTTGAGCATTCATCAACTTTTCCTTTTGTTGCCCCATCCCAAATTTTTTGAAACGTGTTGCAGGCATCCATTTCAAAATGAGAAAATATTTACACAAAAACAAAAAAGTCTTCAGTTTGAACATTAAATATCTTGTCTTTGTGGTGTATTCAATTGAATATACAGTGGGGCAATAAGTATTTGATCCACTGTCAATTTTGCAGGTTGTTTTCCCACCTACAAAGAATGGAGAGGTCTGTAATTTTTATCGTAGGTACACTTCAACTGTGAGACAGAATCTAAAAGAAATCCAGAAAATCACATTGTATGATTTTTAAATAATTAATTTGCATTTTACTGCATGAAATAAGTATTTGATTCCGTTGAAAAACAGACCTTAATAATTGGTATAGAAACATTTTCTGCCATTACAGAGGTCAGACATTTCCTGTAGATCTTGACCAAGTTTGCACACTGCAGCAGGTATTTTGGTCCATTCCTCCATACAGATCTTCTCCAGATCTTTCAGTTTTGGAATTTCAGCTCCCTCTAAAGACTTTCTATTGAGTTGAGGTCTGGAGACTGACAAGTCCACTACAGGACCTTGAAACGCTTCTTACGGAGCCCCTCCTTAGTTGCCCTGGCTGTGTGTTTGGGGTCATTGTCATGCTGGAAGACCCAGCCATGACCCATCTTCAATGCTCTTACTGAGGGAAGGAGGTTGTTTGCCAAAATCTCGCAATACATGACCCCATCCATCCTCCCTTCAACACGGTGCAGTCATCCTGTCCCCTTTGCAGAAGAGCACCCCCAGAGTATGACGTTTCCACCCCGATGCTTCACAGTTGGGATGGTTTTCGTGGGTTTGTTGTCATCCTCTAAACACGGCAAGTGGGGTTGATTCCAAAATGCTCTATTTTGGTCTCATCTGACCACATGACCTTCTCTCATGCCTCCTCTGGGTCATCTAGATGGTCACTGGTGAACTTCAAACGGGCCTGGGCATGTGCTGGCTTGAGCAGGGGGACCTTGCTGCCCTGCAGGATTTTAAACCATGACGGCATTGTGTGTTACTATTGTAATCTTTGTAACTGGAGCCCCAGCTCTCTTCAGTTTATTGACCATGTCCTCCTGTGTAGTTCTCAGCTGTCTCAGAATCATCCTTACCCCATGAAGTGAGATCTTGCATGGAATCCCAGACGGAGGGAGACTGACATCTTATAGTTCTTCCACTTTCGAATAAATAATCATAACAGTTGTTGTCTTCTCACCAAGCTGCTTGCCTGTTGTTCTGTAGCCCATCCCAGCCTTGTGCATGTCTAGTTTTGCCCTTGATGTCCTTAGACAGCTCTTTGGGCTTGGCCATGGTGGATAGGTTGAAGTGTGATTGATTGATTGTGTGGACAGGTGTCTTTTATGCAGGTAACAAGTTCAAGTAGGTGCAATTAACACAGGTAAAGAGTGCAGAATAGGAGGGCTTCTTAAAGAAAAACTAACAGGTCTGTGAGAGCCAGAATTCTTCCTGGTTGGTAGGTGATCAAATCCTTATTTCATGCAATAAAATGCAAATTAATTATTTAAAAATGATACAATGTGATTTTCTGGATTTTTTTTTATTTTTTTTTAGATTCTGTCTCTCAGTGTACCTATGATAAAAATTACAGACCTCTATCTTTAGGTGAGAAAACCTGTTGTGTGGGCCGCCAGAAGAGGAGGTACTGCTGGCCCACCACCACCAGATGGCGCCCTGCTTGGAGTGCGGGCTTCAAGCACGAGAGGGCGTCGGAGCAACGGAGAGTGACAGCTGTCATTCATCATCTGCACCAGCCGTCACTCATTTTCCACATCACCATAAAAGCCGGACTACAACTCCACCTCCCCGCCGAGAAATCAGCAACCAAGAGGTAATCTTCTCTGTGGTAAATTTCTCTGCTAACTTAACTCTTCCTTGCAGCCGCTTACCCTGTGGTGTCCTTATCTGAGCTGGAGTAAGGGCGTGACCGTGATGACTTCGCATCACGCTCCGTAGCAGATAAGTGGTTACACAGGAGCTGCACGAGTGTGTGATTGGAGGTGGAGGTGCTCCCTCCTTGGAGAACATTGACTGTGAGTGGACTACTGAGTGTGCGGATTGACACTCACCTGGATTTTCTCTGTTCTCTGCCAGCAGTACCAGGGTCGACAGCAGAAGGCAGAGGCCATCTGGGGACTCGGGACTTGGCGGCTCCGGTGTTCTTCAGGCCCGCTGGCGGTGGAAGCTGTGTGGGAATCAGCTCTTCTCTCGCCAGAGGTCTTCTATCTTCGAGCCTGTCCACACGTCACCTGGTGTATCATTGGCAATCCATATCTCTGTCTGTATTCCGTTGTGTGTTTCCACAACATTAAATTGTTACTGGTTGGCTTATCCATTGTCCGTTCCTTAGCGCCCCCTGTTGTGGGTCCGTGTCACGACACCTTCCCAACAGGATTTCTCGGCCAAGCATCATGGATCCTGAGGGGCGTCAACCAGAGCTTGAACGGCCAATGGAAGCGCAAGAGGAGCAGGCATCAGCGGGAGGTGTGTTGAGTGATCTGCAGCATATTCTAACCGCTTTCACGGCTCGGTTGGATTTGGTGACCGAGCAGAATGTACTCCTTAATCGGAGGATGGAGGCTCTCACCGCCAGGTTGGAAGCGCGCGATCAAGGCGCTGCTGCAGTCCCTCCTCTCGCTGGTCCTGGGCCCGACACAGACATTCCACTGGTCATTCAACGACCCCCCCCCACCATCCCCTGAAGCATACATAAGCCCTCCGGAACCGTACGGAGGTTGTGTCGAGACGTGCGCAGACTTCCTCATGCAGTGTTCGCTCGTTTTTGCACAGCGTCCAATCATGTATGTGTCGGACGCTAGCCGGGTGGCTTATGTGATTAATTTGCTTCGAGGAGAGGCACGCGCCTGGGCTATGGCGCTCTGGGAGCAGAACTCACGGCTCCTAATGTCTTACGCTGGGTTTGTGCGGGAGTTCAAACAGGTTTTTGATCAACCCAACAGAGGTGAGACTGCTTTGAGCGTGCTGCTGTCGATGAGACAGGGGCGCCGGAGTGCAGCTGCGTATGCAGTCGACTTCCGCATCGCGGCAGCGAGGTCCGGCTGGAATAACGTTGCGCTCCGCGCTGCCTTCATAAACGGACTGTCTCCGGTCCTGAAGGAGCATTTGCTGGCTAAGGAGGAACCGCGGGATTTCGATGGGCTTGTCGATTTGGTTATACGCTTAGACAACCATTTGAATGAACACCGTCGGGAGCAGGCCGGGGGGCGTGGCCAGGCCCGAGTCGCCCCTCTCCCTTCCGGTTCTGAAAGGGTGTCGTCGTCCCCACGCTTCACTGCCAGAGAGCTCCGTGTGGCAACAGCTCCCCCTGCTGACGAAGCTATGGACACGAGCAGGGCCAAAATGAAAGTAAACATCAGACAAAGGAGGCTGGCCTGTGGGGAGTGTTTTTTCTGTGGCTCATGTGAGCACATGCAAAAGGACTGCCCCAAACGGTCAAACTACAAACGCCCGTCCTTAGAAACTGGGCTAAGGGTGGGCCATAACACACACGCGGGGAAGCCCCGCAAATCTGCACGAATCCCAGTAACGATCCTGAGTGGGGATTTAACCCTTCACGCCCCAGCACTGGTAGACACGGGGTCGGAAGGGAATCTGCTGGACAGCAGATGGGCAAAGGAAGTGGGGCTCCCTCTGGTGGCTCTGCCTTCACCTTTGAAGGTGCGGGCACTAGATGGCACCCTACTTCCATTAATCACACATCAGACACAGCCCGTGACCTTGGTTGTGTCTGGGAATCACAGGAAGGAGATCGTGTTTCACGTAACACCTTCTACCTCCCCAGTGATTTTGGGGTTCCCATGGATGGTGAAGCACAATCCCCGGATTGATTGGCCATCTGGGGTTGTGACGCAGTGGAGCGAAACCTGCCACTGGGAGTGCTTAGGATCCTCGGTTCCACCCGGCATGACGGCTACTGAGGAGGTCAAAGTCCCCCCCAATCTGTCGGCGGTGCCAAAGGAGTACCACGATTTTGCTGACATCTTCAGCAAAGATCTGGCACTCACTCTTCCCCCGCACCGACCGTATGATTGTGCCATCGATTTGATCCCGGGCGCTGAGTACCCATCCAGCAGGCTGTACAACCTCTCATGTCCGGAACGCGAATCTATGGAGACCTACATCCGGGACTCCTTAGCCGCCGGGCTGATCCGGAACTCCACATCCCCGATGGGTGCGGGTTTCTTTTTCGTGGGCAAAAAAGACGGCGGACTCCGTCCATGCATCGATTACAGAGGGCTGAACGAGATCACGGTTCGCAACCGATACCCGTTACCTCTGTTGGATTCGGTGTTCACGCCCCTGCATGGAGCCAAAATCTTCACTAAACTTGATCTTAGGAATGCGTACCACCTAGTTCGGATCCGGAAGGGAGACGAATGGAAGACGGCATTTAACACCCCGTTAGGTCACTTTGAGTACCTGGTCATGCCGTTCGGCCTCACGAACGCCCCCGCGACGTTCCAAGCCTTGGTAAATGATGTCTTGCGGGACTTCCTGCATCGGTTTGTCTTCGTATATCTGGATGATATACTCATCTTTTCTCCGGACCCTGAGACTCATGTCCAGCATGTATGTCAGGTCCTACAGCGGTTGTTAGAGAACCGGTTGTTCGTGAAGGGCGAGAAGTGTGAGTTCCACCGCACTTCTTTGTCCTTCCTGGGGTTCATCATCTCCTCCAACTCCGTCGCCCCTGATCCGGCCAAGGTCACGGCGGTGAGAGATTGGCCCCAACCAACAAGCCGAAGGAAGCTGCAACAGTTCCTCGGCTTTGCGAATTTTTACCGGAGGTTCATTAAGGGGTACAGTCAGGTAGTTAGCCCCCTGACTGCCCTGACCTCCACTAAAGTCCCCTTCACCTGGTCGGATCAGTGCGAAGCCGCGTTTAAGGAGTTGAAACGTCGGTTCTCGACTGCACTAGTTCTGCTGCAGCCTGACCCTGATCGCCAGTTTATTGTTGAAGTGGATGCCTCTGACTCGGGGATAGGAGCCGTGCTGTCCCAGAGCGGGGAGTCCAATAAGGTTATCCATCCTTGTGCCTATTTTTCCCGCAGGTTGACCCCAGCCGAGCGCAACTATGACGTGGGCAATCGGGAACTCCTCGCGGTGAAGGAGGCTCTTGAAGAGTGGAGACACCTGTTGGAGGGAGCGGCGTTGCCCTTCACGGTTTTCACGGACCATCGGAACCTGGAGTACATCCGGACCGCCAAGCGGCTGAACCCCAGGCAAGCCCGCTGGTCTCTGTTCTTCGGGCGCTTTGACTTCCAGATAACATACCGCCCCGGGACTAAGAACCAACGATCGGACGCACTGTCCCGGGTGCACGAAGAGGAAGCCAAGGCTGACCTGTCGGATCCAACCAAGACCATCATCCCCGAGTCCACTGTCATGGCCACCCTCACCTGGGACGTGGAAAACCGTCCGGGAGGCCCTGGCAAGAAACCCGGACCCGGGGACCGGCCCTAAGAACCGATTGTACGTCACACCAGAAGCCAGAGCTGCCGTCTTGGACTTCTGTCACATGTCCAAGCTCTCCTGTCATCCCGGGGTGCATAGGACCGTGGCAGTTGTCCAGCAGCGCTTCTGGTGGGCGTCCCTGGAAGCCGACATCCGGGACTACGTCCAGGCCTGTACCACCTGTGCCAGGAGCAAGTCGGACCATAGGAGGACCACGGGCCTCCTCCAGCCCCTGCCGGTGCCTCATCGCCCCTGGTCCCACATCGGCCTGGACTTCATCATGGGCCTCCCGCCGTCCCAGGGCAACACCGTCATCCTCACGATAGTGGACCGGTTCTCCAAGGCGGCCCACTTCGTGGCCCTCCCGAAGCTCCCGACGGCCCAGGAGACGGCAGACCTCCTGGTCCACCACGTCGTGCATCTGCATGGGATACCGTCGGACATCGTATCAGATCGTGGTCCCCAGTTCTCCTCGCAGGTCTGGAGGAGTTTCTGTAAGGAGCTGGGGGCCACCGTGAGTCTCTCGTCCGGGTACCAGCCCCAGACAAACGGCCAGGCAGAACGGGCTAACCAGGAGCTGGAGCAGGCCCTTCGCTGCGTAACCTCCGCGCACCTGGCGGCCTGGAGTAACCATCTGGCCTGGATCGAGTATGCTCATAACTGCCAGGTCTCGTCTGCTACCGGCCTCTCCCCGTTTGAGGCGTGTTTGGGGTACCAGCCCCCATTGTTCCCGCTTGTGGAGGGAGAGGTCGGAGTGCCCTCGGTCCAGGCCCACCTCAGGAGGTGCCACCGGGTGTGGCGGACCGCCCGTTCTGCCCTGTTGAAGGCTCGGATGAGGGCCAAGGCCCATGCAGATCGCCGGCGTTCCCCGGCCCCTGCGTACCAGCCTGGGCAGGAGGTGTGGCTATCTACCAAGGACATACCGCTCCAGGTCGAATCACCAAAACTCAAAGACCGCTAAATCGGAACGTTCACCATCCTCAAGGTCCTCAGCCCGGATCCACCCTGTCTTCCATGTGTCCCATTTGAAACCCCATCACACCTCTCCACTTTGCACCCCTGGACCTGCACCGCCTCCTGCCCGGATCATCGACGGGGAGCCGGCATGGACCGTGCGTCGGCTCCTGGACGTCCGTCGGAAGGGCCGGGGGTTCCAATACCTGGTGGACTGGGAGGGGTACGGACCCGAAGAACGCCCCTGGGTGAAGAGGAGCTTCATCCTGGACCCGGCCCTCCTGGCTGAGTTCTACCACCGTCACCCGGATAAACCTGGTCAGGCGCCAGGAGGCGCCCGTTGAGGGGGGAGTCCTGTTGTGTGGGCCACCAGAAGAGGAGGTACTGCTGGCCCACCACCACCAGATGGCGCCCTGCTTGGAGTGCGGGCTTCAAGCACGAGAGGGCGTCGGAGCTGTCACTCATTTTCCACATCACCATAAAAGCCGGACTACAACTCCACCTCCCCGCCGAGAAATCAGCAACCAAGAGGTAATCTTCTCTGTGGTAAATTTCTCTGCTAACTTAACTCTTCCTTGCAGCCGCTTGCCCTGTGGTGTCCTTATCGGAGCTGGAGTAAGGGCGTGACCGCGACGACTTCGCATCATGCTCCGTAGCAGATAAGTGGTTACACAGGAGCTGCACGAGTGTGTGATTGGAGGTGGAGGTGCTCCCTCCTTGGAGAACATTGACTGTGAGTGGACTACTGAGTGTGCGGATTCACGCTCACCTGGATTTTCTCTGTTCTCTGCCAGCAGTACCAGGGTCGACAGCTGAAGGCAGAGGCCATCTGGGGACTCGGGACTTGGCGGCTCCGGTGTTCTTCAGGCCTGCTGGTGGTGGAAGCTGTGTGGGAATCAGCTCTTCTCTCGCCAGAGGTCTTCTATCTTCGAGCCTGCCCACACGTCACCTGGTGTATCATTGGCAATCCATATCTCTGTTTGTATTCCGTTGTGTGTTTCCACAACATTAAATTGTTACTGGTTGGCTTAT
The DNA here is from genome assembly GCF_902500255.1 of Thalassophryne amazonica. NCBI lineage: Eukaryota > Metazoa > Chordata > Actinopteri > Batrachoidiformes > Batrachoididae > Thalassophryne > Thalassophryne amazonica. Next base: position 75,664,885 of record NC_047104.1, read on the forward strand.
CCATTGTCCGTTCCTTAGCGCCCCCTGTTGTGGGTCCGTGTCACGACACCTTCCCAACAAAACCTGCAAAATTGACAGTGGATCAAATACTTATTTCCCCCACTGCAGGGTGAAGAGGATTTGCAAATCATTGTATTCTGTTTTTATTTACATTTTAAACAATGTCCCAACTTCATTGGAATTGGGGATGTAGAACATTGCAGCAGTCCAGTCTAGAAGAAGCAAATGCATGAATCAGGGTTGTCGCATCAGCCGTAGACAGGATGAGACAAATCTTATATATACGAAGTCTGTTAGAAAAGTATCCGACCTTTTTATTTTTTTCAAAAACCATATGGATTTGAATCACGTGTGGTTGCATCAGCCAAGCTTGAACCTTCGTGCGCATGCGTGAGTTTTTTCACGCCTGTCGGTTGCGTCATTCGCTTGTGAGCAGGCTTTGTGTGAGCAGTGGTCCACCCTCTCGTCGTTTTTTTATTGCGAATAAATGTCTGAATGATTTGGGGCTTTGCTACATCAATTTCTTTCCACAAACTGTGAGAGACCTCCAGGTGGACACCGTTCGGAAAATTAATATGGCTTTCAGGGACGATTTTGTGAGGATTACACAGATTAAGGAGTGTTACTGCCGCTTTAAGGACGGCCCACAGCGTCTGAGAGCGCGCCACGCTCCAAGCGTCGATCGACAGGCTCACAACCCGCTGAAACAACCAGATAATTTCCAACGTGAAGGCTTTGTTGATCTGGGACGTCGTCTGACTTTCACAAAAAGGCAGGATACGTGGACATCAGCACTTTTTCGGCACATTCCACTGTTACAGGAGTTTTTTTCATGGAAAGAAAAGCGGAGGATTGCGCCACTGTGCCGTTCATGGCGTGGCACAAAACCACCTCCGTGTTGGTCTCACAGGATGGCTTTGAGATGGCTTTCAGACGGCTTTCGGTGCCTTTTCAGTCATGTCACTATCCGAGAAATTGTGGATGAGCCTGGACATGCCAGAACATGTCCTGTGAGGCTTCATCACAGCGTTGCCTTGCACCATGCGGCACCGCCGCGATGCGCGGAATTCCTCCGCACGTCTGTTTCAATGTGCCGAAAAAGTGCTGATGTCCACGTCTTCCGCAATTCCTGTGCTAGTCAGACGACGTCCCAGATAAAACACAGCATCCAGTTTGGAAATGAATGGCACATGCCACTGTTACAGGAGTTTTTGTCATGGAAAGAGGAGCGGAGGAATACTGCGCGTAAATTTTATTTTATTTAAATTTTATTTTATAAAATAAAATTAGTATCTAAAAAAGTATCGTTCTGGAACTGGTATCGAAGTGAAGGTATCGGTATTGGTACCAGTATCGAAAATTTTTTATTGATACCCAGCCCTAGGCCTAACACCTGAATGAGCTGGTCTAAGGGCAGACACGTTTGTGATAAAAAAAAAAAATGTAAAAAAAATTGTAATAGAGTGTAGGCATTGGCACAAGAGAGGAGACGTCACTCTGATTAATAAGTGGGTTCAAGACATTGAACAGGACCTGAGGCTTATGGCAATTATTTCTGACTAAAGCAGAGAAATAGGTTGCTTTGACAGCTTTGACAGCTTTCTGATAAGCAAACAAACTGGAGGTACTGCTGGCCCACCACCAGAGGGCGCCCTGCCTGAAGTGCGGGCTTCAGGCACGAGAGGGCGTCGGAGCAACCGGGAGTGACAGCTGTCACTCATCAACAGCACCAGCTGTCACTCATCATCACCAACCACATCACCATAAAAGCCGGGCAGCAACTCCACCTCGCTGCTGAGATATCATCTACTAAACTAGGTAATATTCTCTGCTGTGTCTGAACGTTGACTTACGTGTGATCTGTTTGCAGCCGTTGTCCTGTGGGGCCCTGTCAGCTGGGTTGGCGGTCAGTGAGAGTGCTGACGTCTTCGCCTGTCACTCCAACCAGATAAGTGGTAACAGGAGCTGCTATCGTGTTCCTATTTCAGAGGTGGAGGTGCTCCCTCCCGGAGGAACTGTTTTCTGTGTTTGAGGATTTACTGGGTGTGTATCCACACACCCACCATTAACTGTCTCTGCTTCCTGCCAGCAGCACCAGGTCTGACAGCTGGAGACGGTGGCCACCTGGAGATTCAGGACTTGTCGGCTCCAGTGTTCTTCAGACCCGTTGGCGGTGGAAGCCGTGTGGGATGGACGTCTTCTATCCTCGAGCCTGCCCACACGTCACTTTTCGTATAATTGATTATCGTTCTCAAACTGCATTTGTCTGTATTCCGTTGTGCACATTTCGCAACATTAAATTGTTGTATTTTGGCTTATCCATTGTCCGTTCATTTACGCCCCCTGTTGTGGGTCCGTGTCACTACACTTTCCCAACACAAACAGCCATGAAGAATTTGTCGAGATACAATGGGATGATCTTTTTTCCATTTTCTCTTATTTTCTTTCTCTACATGCACGCCTGAGTGTGCATGTTGACTCATTTAACCATGGTGGGAGCTTGGTTTAGAGCGTTTGGCCTAAGAGGAGCGACTCAAGCAGGTTTAAAAAGTCCTTGACCAGAGGACAGGATTCACAGCAGACATGTATATTAAAATCACCAGAGATTAAAATATGATTTTCACCACAATCCCGGACAGAAAATCCGCAAACTCATTTATAAAGTCCTTATTATATTTCGGTGGACGATAAACAGCGGCACAAAGTACGGGAAATGACAGATTCAGTTCAAGAAGCTGCAGCTCAAAGTTGCTGTGACTCGTCATAGGCTGGGACAAACGACACTGAAGTTCAGATTTAAACACAGAGGCTATGCCGCCGCCACCACCAGTGGAGTGGGGCGAGCTAAAGAACGAACAATCAGGAGGAAGGAGTTCAGAAAATGGCATCCAAGGACACAGATTTGTATCTGTAACACACAGATCAGTGTCCGCGGACCGCAGCGGACTTATAAAACTTGCACGGTCATAAAAAAAACACTTTGCGATAGACATTTTAAAGTTAAACACTAACCCCCCCCCCCCCCCCCCCCCCCCCCCCAATGATGAAATCCGCAGAAGTTTGCGGATCCGCTGAGTTTTCACAGCCCTGGTCGATGTCATGCACCATCACACTAATCATGCTGCATTACGGCCCTTCTAAGATTCTCAATGGTAACTTTAGTTATTTTTTTTTTTAAATGTACAGGTTCTTTCTGGTAGTGCCCATCAACTAAGACCTGGAAAGCTGCAAAAACCGGCTTATGATCGCTGACATCACTAATGAGTATTCCACCTGTTGTATTCCCTGCTGTAGTATTTGTCAATATATTATCAATAAGTGTTGATGTGTTCGTAGTTATCCTGGTTGGATGTGTGATTACTGGAAACAATCCCATACAAAACACAGAGATTATAAATTCAGTTATTTGTAACTGACCATACGGATTTAAAAAAATCCATATTAAAGTCTCCACAGACAAATAAAAGCTTACTTTTCACTGTATTATACATTTCAGTCAATTTATCCACAAATGGATTTATATTAGATCCTGTAGCTCTGTAAGCAGAACTTATAATTATATTTTTTGATTTTTTACATTTAATTTCCACAGTGACGCAACCATGACATTTTCCAAAGAAAATGACGTTTTGTATAATTTCACATTGATGATTTGAAGACACATAAAACGCCACCCCTCTGCCAGGTTTTTGCATCCTGTTTATGGCAAAAAAAAAAAAAAAAAAATCCCTCAGTCTGCACAGTGTCAACTAGTCAGTGGTGTCAAAAGTACACACATTTGTTACTTAAGTAGAAGTATAGATACTGCAGTTTAAAAACACTCTGGTAAAAGTTGAAGTATCAACTTGACCTTTTTACTCAAGTAAAAGTGAAAAAGTATGTGCTCCAAAACCTACTTAAAGTATAAAAGTATAAAGTAACCTTAAAAAAAAAAAAAGGTAGATGCCACTATATGAATTGAAAGCTTAATTTAAAAACTGATTCGTTCTACATGTGGCCCAAGACCCAAAACCCAAAATTACCCCCCAACACCACCTGCATGAAAATGTTTCAATTCTAGAAGCTCTGAAATGCAATCTGGGACTATTCCAGACAATAAACTGCAGTGAGTGTAGCATCCATTTAGTGAGAAAAAAAAAAACTTTCCTTATTCAGATTCATTCCAGTAGTATTCTGCTCTTACTAGGATGCAGCAGTTTTCTAGGAAATCACTGAAGAAATTAACACATTGACAATATGGTTTGACCGAAACAAACTGTCATTAAACTTAAATAAAACAGGGATGAAATGGAGGTGTAAGAGTCACTAGGTGTTCACAGGAAACATTTATTTCTGTATGTATTTATTTATGTATGTTCATTGTTAGTTGCTTTTATATTTTATTTTCTGTTGTGTTTCTATTCAGGTTCTTTTTGTCTCTTTCTCTGAAATTCTATATAATAATTATCATTAGATTATTAATATATAAACAAAAATAAATTTAAGAAATATTACAATTTGTAAACAAATGCACCCGAACGTGAAGACAGCTGGAACTGCTTCATGCTAACTTTTAACATTGAAAATGCCATAGACACGCTAACGTGTTAGCGTCGCTCCCATTTCTAAGTTATAAAATACATCTATCAACTGTTTCAGAAGACCATAACAGGTCGGTTTAACATAGAAAAGGTAAATAATACTCACAGAAGTATGCTCTTTAGGGTTTTAGCGGGGGGAAATTAAGCGAAAGAAAGAAAGAATAAACGAAACAATAGGTTGAAGCATTGCTTCAATCTGCAAACCACTGCTTCGACTGGTTCAAAATCCATTCCTTTATCTTCATTGATCCATGTTTCTGATATAGCAATTATGTTAATTTTTTTTTTTAATTGACTTAAATATTCTTTAATGTTGTTAAAGTTTGCATACAGACTTCTGCTGTTGAAATGGATTATTGATAATTTGTTATTCGTTTTAATGATCCGATTAAACTGTTCATCTGTATAATAGCAACAACTGTCATTAATATTTGAGAAGAAATTATTGTCCGGGTCTATATCGTGCTCCAAGTCCAGTACATTGTAGTCTGTGTATTTAAATGTTCTCAGTTCTAGTTTTCCATGATCAGCAATCCTGTGAGTTATATCCTTCTTGTCTCCAGATGTAGATGATGTAGTAGATGAATAGGTTCCTCTGGTCTGTGTCATGGTGTTGTGATGTGTTTGTGTCCTCATACCTTATTGATCGTATTTGTCCAGTTCCTCGATGTTCCTGATTACCATAACCTTCGCTTGTTCTGGTGTTCCGTTCAATTTGATGAATGTTTTGCAGTTGGATGTCCATGTCTGTTGAATTTTTCCCTGCTTTTTTAAGAGACGAGCTTTCCTGGCGATGTCTGCGTTTCTTTTGGTCAGATGTTCATTGATGAATACGTTTGTTCCTTTGAGTTTCCGTCCCTGTTTTAACAATGCCATTTTATGTTTTCTGTTGACAAACCTCATTATAACTGCTCGCTTGTCTCCATCCTCTCTCCTGGGCAGGGGGTGGCACGCTTCAATGTTATTACAGTCCATTTGAATACCTTTAGATTGCAGGAAGTCAGCCATTTGTTGTTCCACTGAGCTGGCCTCCTGCTCACTGGCCTCCCCTCCGCTGTCTTCTGACACCGCCCGTGCGTAGGATCGAGGTTTAATATGAATTCCTGTAATAATAACGTCATTCATCCTTGTGTACTGTTCCAACTCTGCAACACGTTTCTCCAGGTACACCAGACGCCGGTCTTTCTCGGCATTCTGGATCCGGAGAGCCTTCACTTCTTCCACCAGCTCCATAATGGATTTCTGCTGCATTTTAACAACAGAGATTTCCTCAGACAAAAAGTCCAGGGACTTCTTGATATCGTCTCCCTCCTCCGCCGTCAGTGCCATGGTCAGATAAATCCGCGCTGGCACCTCGGTAAAGCCGCGCCGGTGGATGTGCGCTGGCGCCTTGGGCTTCCGGTGGATGTCCACCGGCGCTGAAGCCAAGAGTAACGAGGCTGTTTGTTTTAAAAATGTAAGGAATAGAAAGTACAGATACTTGTGTGAAAATGTAATAAGTAGAAGTCGGAAGTAGGCAGAAAAATAAGTAATGGAGTAAAGTATAGATACCTAAAAAGTGTACTTAAGTACAGTAACGAAGTATTTGTACTTCGTTACTTGACACCTCTGCAACTAGTTCATCTTTCAGCCAAGTCTCAGTAGTTGCAATAACTGAAAAATGTTTATTAGGCATTCTTAAACAGTCCTGTATTTTTGAAAAATTTGCAAGAAGACTTCTACTGTTAAAATGTATAATGGTATAATAAAAAGTCCCATTTGTAACAGGATAATCCTTCAATTGTTAGTACAATTGTAAGTAGCTACACTGATGACTAATATTTTCAAGGATAAAAAAAATCAGGATCAATATTATTTTCAAAGTTGTGAAATCCATGTTCAGTATCTTCAAAAAAGTTTTAAATTAAGCGCCTGAGCAGGAATTTCATCATCAGATGAAGAATACAGTCTATAGGATTATTGATTTTATATGAGGATGTCACCATTTTGTTTCCTTGTTTGCACCTTTCTTCAATTATACTTCTCCAGATCTTATTCTTCTCTAATACACAGTGTTTTAGTTTATTCTGGTAACCCATGTAGTTTAATATAGATTTTACAATTTGATGGCCATGTAGCCTGTATCTTGTTTTGCTTTTTCAGAAATCGAGCCTGTCTTGCAAGAGCTAAGGTTTATTTATTTTGGTTAGATGTTCATTAATATGCACATTTGTTCCTTTGAGGTTTTTGCTTGCTTGAGAACAGCAATCTTTTGTTATCTATTTACAAACCTCAACCTCTATCACAGAAGAGTAGCTTTATATTTGTATTTTATTTATTTATTTACTTACAGTGATACTGACTGCAAGGGCACTAGAGGCTGCATTTTACATAATGGCCCCTTCACACACAGTGCAAAGTTTGGTAAACATCTGGTCGATTATGGCAAAACAGCGTGAAACAGTTTGAAAGTAGCGTAACACCAAAACATCACGCCGACAGGCAGGCGTGCACGAACCCAGGGCGAGATCTCATGCACGCGGCGATGTCTTTCAAGCAGGAACAGTGCGAGGTGCAGCCCATGGCACCGCTTATGTGGAAGAAACAAAAAATAAAACCAGCTGGTACCACATTGCGCTGCTTATGTGGAATAAAAAAAAAACAAAAAAAAAAAACACATACAGCCCATTGGACACAAACCTGCGCCTTCCAAGAGCTCTGATCACCAGTCAGCAACTTTACCACTGAGCTACGGAGCTGGTCTTTGAAAGCTACGGGAACAAAAAAATTAAAATTCCACACCACATAAAAACATTGCATTTATCAAGCGAGCAATACAAATATGATCCGTCTGTTCCTCTGGTGATGACCCATGGTCACACTCATACAGTCATGAAATGACATGAATTAGAAGCAGTGTGCTCTGATCATGTCCACATCTACTGGCAGGTGCGTCCAGTTGGCCGCACTCGTGTTCTGCCCGACACGCGTGTCTTGTGGATGGTGCGCCGCAGCACAGACACTGTGTCATGTGGAACAGAGCTCACGTGGGTGACGTGATGCTCAGATTGCCCGCTGCGTGTTCTGATCTGACGATCCATTTCAACCTGGGGGGCTGTCAGTGTGTGCACTCGCTTGCTGCAGCTTGTCGCCACCACGGCGATATATGTTTTTATTGATGTCCACGTTACTACAGCAATCAGACACACGCGTCTCACAGTTGTTAGTCCATGATTGTCCAAACACAGTAGGTGTTGTCCAGCTGGAATGTCCAGATCCACAAATTCTCACAGCTGCTTCTGTCTGAAGCCATGCCTCCCGTGAGTGGAGCACACACACCCACGTGTCAGTGTGTGTGTGTTTGCAAAATCACACTCGTGGGGAACTTAGACAAATTTCACAGCAGTACGACAGTGGTTGCCTGCAGTCTGTTATCGTGCCAAGAGTGTGACTGGCCACACATTTTCTAAGTGCCATGCAAGTGGTGTTAGGTGTTCGTGCGTGTCACCTGGAATTTGGCCGGCACCTGCCTCAAGAGGGTGCAATGGGTTCACACAGAGCACACTTTGTCTTTCAGGCGCTTGTGTACGCAAATAGTTGTAGCAACAGGTGTAGGAGGCGTGAGAAGCAGGGATGACATTACACGGTTTGCACACAATTCTTGCATCATGCACAATAAGTGTGCACTTCATCCAAACTTTGCACCATGTGTGAAGGGGCCTTAAGCTTTGCTTAAAACAAAAATTCTCCTCAACACATTCAAACATTATGTGTAAGTTAGACAGCTTATGTCTTCAGATAAATAAATAATTTCTTTTTCACAATTTCAGAATTGTGAGCGAGTCAAAGGTTTATACGAGGTCTGTTAATAAAGTATAGGTCCTTTTTATTTTTTTCAAAAACTATATGGATTTCATTCATATGTTTTTACGTCAGACATGCTTGAACCCTCGTGTGCATGCATGAGTTTTTCCACGCCTGTCGGTGACGTCATTCGCCTGTGAGCACTCCTTGTGGGAGGAGTCGTCCAGCCCCTCGTTGGAATTCCTTTGTCTGAGAAGTTGCTGAGAAACTGGCGCTTTGTTTGATCAAAATTTTTTCTAAACCTGTGAGGCACATCGAAGTGGACATGGTTCGAAAAAAATAAGCTGGTTTTCGGTGAAAATTTTAACGGCTGATGAGAGATTTTGAGTTGAGGAATGAACTTATCAGAGGGACAGCTCAGGTGGGACGGTTTGGAGACAAAGTCAGAGAGGCGAGATTGAGATGGTTTGGACATGTGCAGAGGAGGGACCCAGAGTATAAAGGGAGAAGGATGCTGAGGATGGAGCCACCAGGCAGGAGAAGAAGAGGGAGGCCAAAGAGGAGGTTTATGGATATGCTGAGGGAGGACATGCAGGTGGTTGGTGTGACAGAGGAAGATACAGAGGACAGGGTGAGATGGAAACGATTGATCTGCTGTGGCGACCCCTAACGGGAACAACCGAAAGACAAAGAAGAAGAATCACTTGATTAACCTTGTAAAGCTGCATTTTCTTAAACATAAACATTTTTTAAGTAATATAACTATTTCTCAGAGCTCTTTCAATCGAAAATCTGTTCTGAATCGAATCATCACCCCAAGAATCTGAATCAAGTTGAATCGTAAGTTGTTGTAAGATTCACATCTCTACCTGTGATAGTATTCGATGAAGCCGTCTCTGGTCTGAGTGCCTTCTTGCATTTTAAGAACAGCTTAAAAGAACCCTAAAATGATGGGTGGTGGAACTGGATGTGCAGTAAAATATGTTGAAAACAAAAACAAGAACTCTTTCTGCTTTGGACTCAACTTGTATGTCATCTGTAATGTTTATGATTGTTCCATATATTTAACATGGTAACTGCCACATGTCATTTTTTGTGTCTGTTTTAAATGGTAAATGCACTGCATTTATATAGCGCTTTTCCATCTGCATCAGACGCTCAAAGTGCTTTATAACAATAATGCCTCACATTCACCCCGATGTCAGGCTGTCACCAAGCAAGACGCCCACTACACACCGGGAACAACTAGGGGATAAAGGACCTTGCCCAGGGGCCCTTAGTGATTTTCCGGTCAGGCTGGGATTTGAACCGAGGATCCTCTGGTCTCAAGCCCAACACTTTACCACGAGACCATCACCTCCCTTTGCATCTGGTTTGATAAAAATAGTCACTGTGTATGTTAAAAGCTGGCCTAAAATATGAAATTCACCAATTCCTATCTGCATCAAAATGTCAAATCTGAATATGTATGAAATTTTGCAGACCTACTGATTCTTTGCTGACTGACTCCTTCAAACCACTTCAGCCATATGAAGGTGGGTTGGGGGTTACATGTCCCACAGATCTTTATGATGGCTTTCTTTCACAAGCAGGTTCTTCACAAGGCCAAAGTCAAAGTTGCCCAATTGGAATAAAATGTCTCTAATTCTGTGTCCTTATAATTGTAGGGATCCCCCTTTTTTCACCCATCTGTTCATTGTTTTTCTTTCACTTTCTGCCTTCCTTTCTGACTCAGTTTCTGACTTTTGCCAGAAACTCGTCATCATTTCTATCTTTGTCAAAAAAAAAAAAAGAAAAAGAAAAGAAAAGAAACAATCTCTTTATGCATGTGAGAGCATTTGGAATATCATTTGAATACCAAATGAACAACTGCGTGATGTATGTGAGCCTCATGTATGATTGTGCATGTTTGTGTGTCTGTGCTGTTGTGTTTGTGTGAATTAGTGATTGTCTTACTTAAGTCTGTGAATACATACAGCTGACTCAGTTATTCTGTCTTCTGCACAGCGGCTGCATCTTATCTACACTGCTGTGATGTGTGTGTGTGTGTGTGTGTGTGTGTGTGTGTGTGTGTGTGTGTGTGTGTGTGTGTGTGTGTGTGTGTGTGTGTGTGTGTGTGTGTGTGTGTGTGTGTGTGTGTGTGTGTGTGTGTGTGTTATATCTGGAATGGGAATCTTAACAGTTTTCCATATAAGAGAGGGGAAACTTCAGAATGCTATTGTAAGAGATCCACTTCTTGTCTGATAAGCAAAAATCTCTCTCTCTCTCTCTCTCTGTCTCTCTCTTTCTCTCAAATCCTCCCATGCAAAATGCACTATTTTTTCTGTTCTCTTTTTCCCTTCATTCTGCATCAGCCAATAAGCAGAAGCTTGCTACTGAGTGCAGGGAGGTCAGGGCAGATGAAAAAATATGACAGTAGTGAGTGCATGAATGAACACAAAAGTAATACTACAAAACAGGGAGGAACTGCAAAACATTACTGTGTTGGATTGAATTTAAAACAAGATTTTCTTTTCTAGAAAATGTATCTGAGCAAATGTGTCCACAGCAGAAAACAGTGCATGGCGATAACTCTTAAACTACTTTTTGTTCAAAACCACCTATAACAACCAAACACGAGGGGAAAGTCTCTGAGGAGCTTCTGGGGATGTCCCAAGCCCCAGCTTACGTCCCCCAAAAATGAAGAGGGGGGAAAAAATCTGTAGTTCCTTAAATGACCACTTTAGGCAGACTCCAAAAGTGTGCAGATTGCAACAAAATGTAATAATATGGATTGGTGTGTGGTGAATTATCTGAGGAGCCGTGTGAAAGATTTGCGTTATTTCATGCGTTAGCAATGGTTAGCAGCACTGTTGATGACCTTACATTCAGTTAATGATTACTGAGGAAATAATGCTGCGTTTACACATAACGACGACAAGTCACGAATGCCACAAAGTATACACGAATGTGATTATTCAGGGCAGAGGCGTCAGGACTCCTCAGGAACTGTTGTAACCTGCTACCACACGTGACAATTAATGGCAAGTAGCACTTGTGAATTGTCGCTAACCATTACGCACAGTCAGTAATAATGTTGTGCACTGTTGCATGTAACAACGCATCATTCTGTCATCATCGTTCTGTCAGGAATGTTGTGAATTTGGCGAATTGTCTCCACACACCCCCCATATTCATGCTACCGTCAGCTGCTGAACAGTTCACATTGCTCCATATTGCTCCTCCACAGCAGAAGAAGAACTTTGAGACTGCATGCTTAGTTGGGCTCTGTGCCTTGGAGTTGCACACAAAGGAGGAAGAGGAGATGGAGAGAGCCAGATGTTTGGCTGCATGCAGCCCTCAGGCACAACAGCATCAGGCACAACAGCAGGTGGAACATCTGCAGCAACGTCCTGAGGAGCATCAGCAGGAAGTATGGAACGAAACTTGGCTGACTTAACATCACTGTTCCTCTTTGGCATACTGCAGAAATGAAACTGAGTGTGGTGCAGCAGGGGTTAACTGTGCACACATGAGAGAAGTGATTCGTAGTGGCATGCAGTGAAATGTGACACCGTGTTACAATTTGTGTCAAAACTTGAGAGTTTCCAGGTCAATTCGTAACAACGCGTGACAGTTTGGGCTCAAAAGAACCATCACAGGAACCACTAAGAATGCTGTCATGCTCTATTAAGGATCACCACTAATCAAGATGTATCAACATGCTCAGTTGTGAGTTCCACAACATGAGGCGAAATTTGGGTGGTGTGTGACATTCGTGGAACATTTTTTGACAGCAAAAAACATGCTCCACGAATATCACGCACCGACACGCGCTGTTAAGAAACCTATTCAGATGCATTAAGTCACATTAAGAATGTCAGGAATGTGCTACAAATGACAGAAAAAAAGACACATTTGTAACGCGTCCTGCCTATGTGTAAATGCAGCAGTAGTCTGTGCTTTAGTGCTGTCTGTGTATGTGAAGGACTTCTGTCAGTCCAGGATTCTCAGTGGCAGAACATGGAAAGAAATGCTCATTAACTCAAAACAGCTTTCTCAATGACTGGAAAACACTTTGGTCTTTCACAAAAGAAAGTGACTGTACAGTAAGAGACATGGGACAATTATTGTGCTGTCAGGATCTTGCAGAGCAACTGTGGAGTTTATTGATGCAGACGTCACAACATCAGTGACTGAAGAATTATATTTTTGGATTTATTTGAAAATAAAAGACATCCAGCTGACCTGGTAAGTGCTTTTATTTTGCAAATATATTCTTTTGCAATGTATGGAAAGCTCCAAATGGGCGTAATGTGAATGTTTGCTCCTGACATGCATGGCACAGCACAACATTTTTGTCTGTTACATTAATCTATTTTTTTCATATATTACACTACTTTTGTGACACAAAGATTTTGGTAAATCCATTTCTAACATCAAAATACACTCAACAAAATGCAACACTTTTGGTTTTGCTCCCATTTTGTATGAGATGAACTCAAAGATCTAAAACTTTTTCCACATACACAATATCACCATTTCCCTCAAATATTGTTCACAAACCAGTCTAAATCTGTGATAGTGAGCACTTCTCCTTTGCTGAGATAATCCATCCCACCTCACAGGTGTGCCATATCAAGATGCTGATTAGACACCATGATTAGTGCACAGGTGTGCCTTAGACTGCCCACAATAAAAGGCCACTCTGAAAGGTGCAGTTTTGTTTTATTGGGGGGGGATACCAGTCAGTATCTGGTGTGACCACCATTTGCCTCATGCAGTGCAACACATCTCCTTCGCATAGAGTTGATCAGGTTGTCAATTGTGGCCTGTGGAATGTTGGTCCACTCCTCTTCAATGGCTGTGCGAAGTTGCTGGATATTGGCAGGAACTGGTACACGCTGTCGTATACGCCGGTCCAGAGCATCCCAAACATGCTCAATGGGTGACATGTCCGGTGAGTATGCCGGCCATGCAAGAACTGGGACATTTTCAGCTTCCAAGAATTGTGTACAGATCCTTGCAACATGGGGCCGTGCATTATCCTGCTGCAACATGAGGTGATGTTCTTGGATGTATGGCACAACAATGGGCCTCAGGATCTCGTCACGGTATCTCTGTGCATTCAAAATGCCATCAATAAAATGCACCTGTGTTCTTCGTCCATAACAGACGCCTGCCCATACCATAACCACACCGCCACCATGGGCCACTCGATCCACAACATTGACATCAGAAAACCACTCACCCACACGACGCAACACACGCTGTCTGCCATCTGCCCTGGACAGTGTGAACCGGGATTCATCCATGAAGAGAACACCTCTCCAACGTGCCAAACGCCAGCGAATGTGAGCATTTGCCCACTCATGTCGGTTACGACGACGAACTGGAGTCAGGTCGCGACCCCGATGAGGACGACGAGCATGCAGATGAGCTTCCCTGAGACGGTTTCTGACAGTTTGTGCAGAAATTCTTTGGTTATGCAAACCGATTGTTTCAGCAGCTGTCCGAGTGGCTGGTCTCAGACGATCTTGGAGGTGAACATGCTGGATGTGGAGGTCCTGGGCTGGTGTGGTTACACGTGGTCTGCGGTTGTGAGACTGGTTGGATGTACTGCCAAATTCTCTGAAACGCCTTTGGAGACAGCTTATGGTAGAGAAATGAACATTCAATACACGAGCAACAGCTCTGGTTGACATTCCTGCTGTTAGCATGCCAATTGCACGCTCCCTCAAATCTTGCGACATCTGTGGCATTGTGCTGTGTAATAAAACTGCACCTTTCAGAGTGGCCTTTTATTGTGGGCAGTCTAAGGCACACCTGTGCACTAATCATGGTGTCTAATCAGCATCTTGATATGGCACACCTGTGAGGTGGGATGGATTATCTCAGCAAAGGAGAAGTGCTCACTATCACAGATTTAGACTGGTTTGTGAACAATATTTGAGGGGAATGGTGATATTGTGTATGTGGAAAAAGTTTTAGCTCTTTGAGTTCATCTCATACAAAATGGGAGCAAAACCAAAAGTGTTGCGTTTATATTTTTGTTGAGTGTAGTTCCTCCACATGAATAATGGTGTATTTTTACTAAAGACTTGATGATTTTCTAAAGATGCATTTTGCATTTTCAGCTTTAGAGCCAAATTATATCTTTACACAGGGTTCTAGACAAATACAGTTGTGCTCATAAGTTTACATACCCTGGCAGAATTTTAGATTTTTTTTTTTTTTTGCCCATTTTTCAGAGAATATGAATGATAACACAAATACATTTTTTCACTCATGGTTAGTTGTTGTGTGAAGCCATTTATTGTCAAACAATTGTGTTTACTCTTTTTAAATCATAATGATAACAGAAACTAACCAAATGACTGATCAAAAGTTTACATAACCCAGTTCTTAATACCGTGTATTGCCCCCTTTAACATCAATGACACCTTGAAGTCTTTTGTGGTAGTTGTGGATGAGCCTCTTTATTTTCTCTAGGGTAAAGCTGCCCATTCCTCTTGTCAAAAAGCATCCAGTTCCTGTAAATTCCTGGGCTGTCTAACATGAACTACACATTTGAGATCTCCCCAGAGTGGCTCAATGATACTGAGGTCAGGAGACTGAGATGGCCACTCCAGAACCTTCACTGCTGTAGCCACTGATAGGTCAACTTGGCCTTGTGTTTTGGATCGTTGTCATGTTGGAACGTCCAAGTATGTCCCATGTGCAGCTTCTGGACTGATGAATGCAACTATTCCTCTGGTATTTTCTGATAACATGCTGCATTTATGCTGCCATCCTTGT
The DNA here is from genome assembly GCF_902500255.1 of Thalassophryne amazonica. Lineage (NCBI taxonomy): Eukaryota > Metazoa > Chordata > Actinopteri > Batrachoidiformes > Batrachoididae > Thalassophryne > Thalassophryne amazonica. The sequence continues at coordinate 75,680,025 of NC_047104.1, forward strand.
GTTTTGGATCGTTGTCATGTTGGAACGTCCAAGTATGTCTCATGTGCAGCTTCTGGACTGATGAATGCAACTATTCCTCTGGTATTTTCTGATAACATGCTGCATTTATGCTGCCATCAATTTTGACCAAGTTTCCTTTGTCTTTGCAGCGCACACATCCCCAAAACATCAGCGTGCTTCACAGTAGGAATGGTGGACCTTTCATCATATGCCTTGTTGACTCCTTTCCAAATGTAACGTTTGTGGGTGTGGCCAAAAAGTGTAATTTTGGTCTCATCACTCCAAATGACTTTGTTCTCTGTGCTGTTTGGCCTATTCTAAGCAAAATACTTTGTAGCAATTTGTAGCAACTAAACAATTAATAAAAAAAAAATAAAAAAAATAAAAAAAATAAATAAAAAATAATTAGAGCTATTGTTTAGTCACTAGCCTATAGCAGTCAGCCTCTCAGTAGGTGGGGTCTGGTTAGGTTAGAAAACTCCAGCTTTTGTTGGCTTCTGGTTTATTCTTCTCTACAAGAGTCAAGACAGAAGTCAGACTACCAGAGCAAGAATTTTAGCTGAGGAAGCTTCTGTGATTTGAAGCGAAACGTCCTCACGTCAAGCAACCCAGTCCAGTCGAAGATTCAAGCTTCTCTTCTATCTGCTTTTAACTATAGCACTAAGATTCTGTTACGCAGTTGTAGATAATATTTAAAGCTAACCATATGTGTGTGTGTGTGTGTCCCCACCAAACTTGTTATGGTGACTGGGGGCACCAAGGGGGAGGTCATTGGGGCCCTTAGGTTGAAAGTGTATGTGTGCGAACGAATACACAGTCAGCCTTTTAATATATAAGGCCTTATATATGGTAAATGGTAAATCGACAGCATTTATATAATGCTTTTCCATCTGCATCAGATGCTCAAACTCTTTACAATCATGCCTCATATTCACCTCGATGTCAGGGTGCTGCCATACAAGATGCTCACTACACACCGGGAGCAATAGGGGATTAAGGACCTTGCCCAAGGGCCCTTAGTGATTTTCCAGTCAGGGATTTGAACTGAGGATCTTCTGGTCTCAAGCCCAATACCTTAACCACTCGACCCTCACCTCCCCCAAATATATTTGTATATTACAGGGTTCTTCCCAGAAATTTTTTGTATAGCAGTGTGGTTGGGAACTATTACCGCACACAACGCTTCCACTCAGTGCCCGAACCAACCTTGTATCCTGAAGCCCAAAGACAAAAATGAAAATCTTTTAGTACTGTTTTTGGTCTGATTCTGTACTGAATTGTTGATTAGTTAAATTAATCTAAAATGTTTGTGTTTTGTTGACATACTGTATGTAACAAATGTGCAATAAACTTGATTGAAAGAAAAAAAAAGTACAGAAAGACAATTTAAAATATGGGAGATTAAAGACTTTTTTTTTTTTTTACACTTTTCCAAGGCATAGTTTTCAATTTGAAAAGTTTGAATTTCCAAGTCACAATATCACCAGGCTGGGGGCATTCACTTCAGAGAGTGAAAATCTCACCTTGTCCTTAGGATTCAGATTTTGACACTTCTCTGTATTGTCAAAAAATAAAATAAAAATAGAAAAACAAAAGGTCCAGCTTTCCTCCTCGAGTCAGCAGGTGCATTTCTGGAAAATGTCTTTTTACTCTGCATCTGTCGGCATTCCTCAGCGTCTGATGAACATTTTAAGAAAAGCAGAAACATCAGGCTGACACAGTGAAGAAACAAACACTGCTTCGTCCAATAACAAAGCTTGTGAGGTTTCATTTGAAAATAAAGGTTCGGATTTACAGAGACTGTACAGAGAGACTGTACAGAGAGAGGAGGTGGCACACTTCACCCCAAAAATCTTAATTTTTTCAGAGTCTGTCGTATTTTGGATTTTGGAACGTGTGGTGACACTGCCGTTTGTATCACTGGACACTATTTTAGTCCCGCCGTGAGCGTGCACGCAGAATATCTTCATGACGTGGTTTCTTTACAGGCTGGTCACGCAGATGGATTTTTTTTTTTTTTTTTTACATTGGAAAAAAGTCGGAATACGTTATTTTCAGGGGAACATGGACTTTCTATTAAACCGTGAGAGAACTTTGTGAGGAGCTCCGCAACACCGGCTGGCGATCTCACGCGATCCGTGTGTGGGGACTCCTTTGGTGGCGCGGACTTTGGAAATTACAAGTGGATGACTTTTCAGATTTTTTTTCTTCTTCTTCTTCTTCTCAGTGGAGCTGGTAGGCTTTATTTTTATTTTACTTTGAGTGTCTGTTTTGATGTGAGACTGTTCTGTAACGGAGCAGCACGCACCGCACTAGCGCAATGTGCATGTGCACTAAGATTCTGCACAGTGGAAAGCGGCTCCTTTTACTGTGACTGCATCAAAAAAAAACAAAAAAAAAAAAACAGTTAGCACTTAATGCCTTTTAATCTGTGGTTCCATTTTTAAGGTTAGCAGCGTTCAAGTGTACAGTTTCCTCTAAGGAACGCTGTTGGAAACACTTGGAAATGTTCTGAGTTCAGTGTGACATGTCCTTCAAAACACCGAAGAATGGAAATAATGCATGCAGCCATCCAGCACCAAAATTTCAACGTGTGTCTCAGTACCTGAAGAATTTTGAATTTCCTTCTGCTGTTTTCTTCATAAAAGCCTCCCTGTTCACTGTCACAGAGGCTGCAGTATCGTTCTTAGCTTCTGATCAATCCCGCAACAGACAGAGTTGAATTAAGTCGGCCGTGAAGCTCGGTGCTGGTGATCGCTGCGCCCCCGCGAGGACAAAACAAAAAATGCAGAGATCTTGTTTCGTGTAAGGCTTGTTTTGTTATGGTTTGTGTCATCTGGATGTAAACAGGATAAAATAAAGAAGTTGTTTCTGTGAAATTTCCCGCAAAAGCGGGTTTGTGTGCTGTTAGATTCCCAACAAGTCTCCCGCTAAAACATCATGAGATGACACTACACTATAGCGGCGCTAGATGGCAGTATGATGGCACGGTGCCATTGTTCCATTGTCTGGGGAGAACCCTGTATTAGATGACGACTTGCTCACTGAAGCCCTTATTTTCGCAGTTCACATGGTACTCAGGTCAGGTAGCAAACATCCCTCTTTACTTACTACGTATTAGCAGCTGGCTACGATGGACTTTAATTACTATTCAAACAGGCCAACGTGCACCGTGTGCAAGTTAAACGCGTGTTTTTTCAATTAAAATGTACCTGCTGTGTACGGCAGCCAGAGCATTGCAGTGATATGACATGGTATCACCTTTTATCATCATTCACTTGAGTCTCATGAAAGTCACAAATTAGTTTATGAAAATTAATGACAACAACATCCACACAATGCAATGCAACTTACTACACCTTAACTAAAGTGACATGAAATACACAGTGACATGGCTAACTGAATGCTAGAATGCTATGTACCAAAAATTCTGCATGGCATTTTGTGTGAGCCTGTGTGCATTTGTAGAGGGTTAGTTGGGGGGGTTGCATGTATTTGCCTGTGGATCTCAGTAGGCCCATCTGTTTTAAAGCAAGCTACATCAAACACAGAGCCAGAAAATCCTGACCTCACCTCAAGAATCGCCACCATTTTCCACAGGAGAGAAAAAAAAGTGACAGAATGCTGTTGTGAAAACTACATCCTATCAACCATCTACGCATCCAGACATCCATCTTTCTAAGAAAAACAAAGGCAAATAGGAACAAAATAAAAAAGTGCATCATGCTGATCAAATGTAATAATATTAGATATTTCTAGATGAGGTTTATGTTGTCCTTCAGTAAAAAGCCACAGCACATGATAAAGCTGCAGAATCACTTGAGTTTTCTGTTTCAGTGAACAGTGGTCAAAGAAATCTATTGTTATTACATTTGTTAAATTTATTCATTCATTGTCTATACCCACTTCACTCAATCAAGTGTCACAGGAGCCGATTCCAGTTGTGTTATGGTGTGAGGCAGAGTTTAATCACATATACACATACGGTGCATACAGAAAGTATTCATAGCACTTCACTTTTTCCACATTTTTATGCTACAGCCTGATTCTGCAATGGATTAAATGAATTCATTCTACACACAATTTCCCAAAATGAAAAAAGTTGTTTTTGTTTTTTTGTGTTTGTTTTTTTGATTTTTGCAAATTTATTAAAAATAAAAAACTAACAAATCACATGTACATAGTTACATAGTTATTCACAGCCTTTGACATGAAGCACAAAATTGAGCTCAGGTGCATCCTGTTTCCACTGATCATCCTTGAGATGTTTCTACAGATTAACTGGCGTCCACCTGGGGTAAATACAGTTGATTCAACATGATATGGAAAGGCACACACCTGTCTACATTTAAGGTCCAGCAGTCGACAGTGTATGTCAGAGCATAAACCAAACATGAAGTCAAAGGAATTGTCTGTAGACCTCCAAGACAGGATTGTCTCGAGGCACAAATCTGGGGAAGGATACAGGAAACATTTCTGCTACTTTGAAGGTCTCAGTGAGCACAGTGGCCTCCATCATCCATAAATGGAATAAGTTCTGATCCACCAGAAATCTTCCTAGAGCTGGCCGCTCATCTAAACTGAGCAGAGGTGTCAAGTAACGAAGTACAAATACTTCGTTACTGTACTTAAGTACACTTTTTAGGTATCTATACTTTACTCCATTACTTATTTTTCTGCCTACTTCTGACTTCTACTCATTTTTTCACACAAGTATCTGTACTTTCTATTCCTTACATTTTTAAAACAAACAGCCTCGTTACTCTTGGCTTCAGTTTAATGTTTATATATATATATATATATATATATATATATATATATATATATATATATATATATATATATATATATATATATATATATTTCACGTCATCTGCGCCTGTAATCAACTTTTCTGCAGCGCGGCTTTGCTTTGAACTGTGAACCAAGCAGTGGTTCGCAGATTGAAGCAATGCTTCGACCATTGCTTCGTTTATTCTTTCTTTCTTTCGCTTAATTTCCCCCCGCTAAAACCCTAAAGAGCATACTTCTGTGAGTATTATTTACCTTTTCTATGTTAAATCGACCTGTTATGGTCTTCTGAAACAGTTGATAGATGTATTTTATAACTTAAAAACAGGAGCGACGCTAACGCGTTAGCATGTCTATGGCATTTTCAATCAATCAATTTCAATCAATTTTTTTTTATATAGCGCCAAATCACAACAAACAGTTGCCCCAAGGCGCTTTATATTGTAAGGCAAGGCCATACAATAATGATGCAAAACCCCAACGGTCAAAACGACCCCCTGTGAGCAAGCACTTGGACTTGGACATTTTCAATGTTAAAAGTTAGCATTTAGCAATTGCAGCTCTCATCACGTTCGGGTGCATTTGTTTTCAAATTGTAATATTTCTTAAATTTATTTTTGTTTATATATTAATAATCTAATTATTATTATATACAATTCTAGAAAAAGAGGCAAAAAGAACCTGAATAGAAACGCAACAGAAAATATAAAAGCAACTAACAATGAACATACATAAATTGTTGTGAAAGTGTAGTGACACGGACCCACAACAGGGGGCGCAAATGAACGGTCAATAGATGAGCCAAAAAGTAACAATTTAATGTTGTGAAGGTGCACAACGAATACACAGACAATCTCAGAATATGATTACAGTCAATCCACAAAGGTGACGTGTGGGCAGGCTCGAGGATAGAAGACGTCTGTCCTGAGAAGAGCCGGAACCACACGATTTCCGCCGCCACCGAACCTGGTGAATACTGGAGCCGCCAAGTCCCGAATTCCCAGGTGATCACCGTCCCCAACTGTCGGATCTGGTACTGCTGGTGAAGAACAAAGACAGTCAAGTGTGGGTGTGTGTACACCCCGTAACAACAACGGTGGGAATGCCACCTCCACCTTTAACACACACTCGTGCAGCGTCTGTTTAACCACTTATCTGACAGACGTAGGACGAAACAGTCGCGACCCACGCCGGTCCTCTGGTTGACAGCTGCAAAACAATACCTCCTGAAATCACAGAATACTGGCAGAGAAGATTACCTCCAAAGAAGTACGATATCTCGGTGATGAGGTGGAGATGACGTTTGGGTTTTATGGAGTGAGATGATGAAGAATGAGTGACAGCTGTCAGGAATTAATGAGTGACAGCTGTCACTCCCCGCTGTGTCCGTGGCGGCAGCGCCCTCTCGTGCCTGAAGCCCGCACTTCAGGCAGGGCGCCCTCTGGTGGTGGGCCAGCAGTACCTCCTCTTCTGGCGGCCCACCCAACATAAATAAATACATACGTACATAAATGTTTCCTGTGAACACCTAGTGACTCTTACTCCTCCATTTCATCCCTGTCTTATTTAAGTTTAATGACCGTTTGTTTCAGTCAAACCATATTTTCAGTTTGTTAATTTCTTCAGTGATTTCCTCCAGAACTATCTGCCAAACTAGAAAACTGCTGCATCCTAGTAAGAGCAGAATACTACTGGAATTAATTTGAATAAGGAAAGTTGTGTTTTTTTTTTTGTTTTTTTTTCCTTCACTAAATGGATGCTGCACTCACTGCAGTGTATTGTCTGGAATAGTCCCAGATTGCATTTCAGAGCTTCTAGAATTGAAACATTTTCGTGCAGGTGGTGTTGGGGGGTAATTTGGGGTTTTGGGTCTTGGGCCACATGTAGAACGAATCAGTTTTTAAATTAAGCTTTCAATTCATATAGTGGCATCTACCTTTTTTTTTTTTTTTTTTAAGGTTACTTTATACTTTTATACTTTAAGTAGGTTTTGGAGTACATACTTTTTCACTTTTACTTGAGTAAAGAGGTCAAGTTGATACTTCAACTTTTACCAGAGTGTTTTTAAACTGCAGTATCTGTACTTCTACTTAAGTAACAAATGTGTGTACTTTTGACCACTGAAACTGAGCGATTGGGGGAGAAAGAACTTAGTCAGGGAGGTGACCAAGAACCTGATGGTCACTCTGTCAGAGCTCTAGCATTCCTCTGTGGAGAGAGGAGAACCTTCCAGAAGGACAACCATCTCTGCAGCAATCCACCAATCAGGTCTGTATGGTAGAGTGGCCAGACGGAAGCCACTCCTTAGTAAAAGGCACATGGCAGCCTACCTGGAGTTTACCAAAAGGCATCTGAAGGATTCTCAGACCATGACAAACAAAATTCTCTGGCCTGATGAGACAAAGATTGAACTCTTTGGTGTGAATGCCAGGCATCATGTTTGGAGGAAACCAGGCACCATCCCTACAGTGAAGCATGGTGGTGACAGGATCATACTGTGGGGAAGTGTTTCAGCGGCAGAAACTGGGAGACTAGTCAGGATTGTGGGAAAGATGAATGCAGCAATGTACAGAGACATCCTGGATGTAAACCTGCTCCAGAGTGCTCTTGACCTCAGACTGGGGTGACGGTTCATCTTTCAGCAGGACAATGACCCTAAGCACACAGCCAAGATATCAAAGCAGTGTCTTCAGGACAACTCTATGAATGTCCTTGAGTGGGCCAGTCAAAGCCCAGACATGAATCCGACTGAACATCTCTGGAGAGATCTGAAAATGGCTGTGCACCAACGCTCCCCAACCAACCTGATGGAGATTGAGAGATGCTGCAAAGAGGAATGGACAAACTTGCACAGAGACAGGTGCACTAAGCTATTATTTTGAACGCAATTGTACACATTCACACTCACAACTAAGGTCAGTTTTAAAGTTTCCAATTCTCCTAACCTGCATCTCTTTGAAGTGGGAATTAGCCGGAGCAGCCAGAGAGAACCCACGGAGAACATTCAAACTTCAGTCAGAAAGGACAAGGTGGGAAGTGATCCCTTGACTTTCTTGCTGTGAGGCAACAGTGCTAACCACTAGTCACCATGCTGCCTGTATCTGTTTAGTATTCATATATTTTTTAAACAGGAGGTGCTTGCAGGCAGGCAGGCCCAACACCCTGTAAGCAACATTTACAATTATTTTAAAGCTCACATATTATAGCCCTTTTCAAGAAGTTTGCATAGGTCCCCCAAAACTTGACTTTGAAGGTTCTTGCTAAAAATCCAATCCAGTCATTGGTCCTGATCAACCATTTGTATGCACAGATGTGTGCGTAAACTGTACGTTGACAAGTTTACCAACTCCTTTCACAGCTATACACATAACTTGTAAGTATACACACAGTTCTGACCATGTGTGCTCACAGCATCTAGTTGTCGAACAGGGAAACTGCAACTAGAAAGCATTGCTGCAGTCACAGTATGCAACCTTATCCAAATGCATTGTTCACTCACGCTTTAACCGCTTACTCCAATTAAGGGTCACAGGGCATGTATTCATTATTTCCTCAAATGAATTAAGACATAGTTAAGAATTATGTTGCATTAGAAACAGATGTGTAGCTAATTTCAAGTATAGGGAAGTGTGGACTGAGCTGTTTGGTCTGCTGCCACTGTGACATGGACACAGATCAGCAGTAGAATGAATGAACGTATGAAACGAATAATTGAAAGTATGTTAAAATTGAGAAAATAGCCTTGGACTCCAGAGGGCAAAGGTAAAACAACATTTTGAGGTACAGTTTGACCAATACAAAAACTATCTTACAACAACTTGACATACTATACTTGTATTGTTCTACTACTTTTTCCAACTGAACACCCAATGTTTACTTTCTTTCTTGTATGAAATGTTTTCCTACCTACCCCAAGTTCTCATACTTTAGAGGGATGTGAGCAAAATTTGGATTAGAAAGAGGCAGAAGTGAGAAAAGAGGTAAGCGGCATACTCTGAGTTGCCTCTGTGTTTGTGTTCTATGTTCTGTAACGGTAAAAATGCTATGAATATGCATGAAACTGGGAGCTACATACAGGTGACATGCTTGACTTGTGTTATGGCTGCAAACAACTGCACAAGACAAATGTTCCATCAGGCTTTCTTCCTCTCAGGAACAAGAGAGTGAGGGAGAGAAGAGGGTGATCCCACGGGAGCGCTTTTCTTTTTCACACCAAAGATGAAAAACCAACACGCTAATGATGCAGACACACATGCAGAGAAGCACAAACCCTCAGAAACCCACACCCGTGCATGTGCAAGAAGACCTCTGTGCACACACATGCACATACGCGCACAAAAGAAAAGCCACTTCACAAAACCATATGCAAACACTCAGTCTTCTGAAACTAGATTTTCGGAGAATGTTAATGTCTGCCCTCCTTCTCCGGCTCATTTAGACTTTGTTCTTGGCTAGCAGACAAATATGCACATTACAGTATTACATTAAAGCTGCAATTCATTCTAAAATATAATTTTAATATGTTAATATGCAACTTATTATTTTTGAGCAGTCTGTGACACTAACAAATTGCTTTGTAGTTATTAGCCGGAAAAACAAGTCTGTATTCTTTGTTGTCATAATGTAGTGTTATATTTTGGAGACGAACAAATCAATGCACTCACCAGCGTTGCTGCACGTAAAGTAACTTAACGTTAATGCGATAGCCAAGGTCACTTTTCAATCAAAGCATCTGCTGGAGAATGAAATGACGAAATGCTCTTCAGAAAGAAGAACAAAAGATAAAAGTGGAGTCTAATCCTGATTCCAGCAAAAGTAAAGCTGAACACAAACACGCACAGAGGCTTTCCAGACAGTGAAGTTTCCACACAAATAGGTGACATAAACAGATATACAATGTTAAATACATTATTTTATATTAATGAACTAAATTGTATTTTCACAGTGCTCCTTGAGGATGGCAGTTTCATTGCAGTGGTCACAACAATAAAAGTAACAAAAGAGAAAAAAAACAGCGACAGGAAAAATAAGCAAGATTCCCAGCGATGAGCCAGAAAATGTATTTTTTTCTGCCACTTAAAAGAAGAATGAAGGATGTGTGCATATGAAGATGGACAGCAGGAGTTGCTGAAACGAATAAAAAAAGTAAGTCCCTTCGGCTGCTCCCTTGTTTGCACTCGGGGTCACCGCAGCAAATCCAAGGTGGATCTGCATGTTGAATTGGCACAGGTTTTACGCCGGATGCCCTTCCTGACGCAACTCCACATTATATGAAGAAATGTGGCAGGGGTGGGATTTGAACCTGGAACCTTCTGCACTGAAACCAAGTGCACTAACCACTTGGCCACCACCACCTCGTTGCTGAAATGAATATAACAGTATAAATTGAGAAATGTATCTCTGTTTGTTCCCATACTCCTCCTAGGTCGTTTAGGCATTTTCCACCAAACCTAATATTTGGATGACAGTCAACCCCAGAATTGCCCTTAAAGGGTTTGTTTTAGCAAAGGTCATGGTCGTTGTGCTCAGAAAATCTAAATTTTGGTTTTGGTTTGGTTTTTAAACTTGGCCCATATTTGGTGCCGTCACTGGTCCTGTTGGCAGCACGGTAGCTTAGTGACTGGTGTCCTGTCCAGGGTGTACCCTGCCTTACACACTATGACTGCTGGCATAGGCTCCAGCCCCCAGTGACCCTTAATTGGAGTAAGCCGAAAATGGGTGGATGGATGGTCTTGTTTTTATTTGACTAACAAAAATTCCTAATATATGCCTAATATATTCCTAATATATGCAGAAGAAGGAAATCCTACATAGGCACTGAGGTCAGTTGGTGGTGGTGCTTATCTCTGGATTCCATAGTGTGAAACAGATGACACTATGACTCATATTCTTGGCATATTCTTTAATATAACCATGTGTCCATTTCCATCTTTTTTCATGTTTCTGTGTAGGCTCTCAGTTGTCCAGGTGGTTTCCATAGTAGAGAAGCTTGAATCTTCGACTGGACTGGGTTGCTTGACGCAAGGACGTTTCGCTTCAAATCGCAGAAGCTTCCTCAGCTAAAATTCTATCCAATCAGGAGCCTTCATCCATTAATAAATTAAACCAACAACCGTTAAGAAAACAAATATTAAACTGCTTTTTGTGTGACAGAAGACAGCTAAAGTAAATACTGGAGATGAGGGACGGCAAGGTGTAGTGAGGGGTACAGCTGAGGGGAAGAAAAAGAAAACAGGGCAGGAGGTGGTACTGAGGGGATTTGGTGTTGAGGAAGGGAAAGATGAGGGAGGTCAGAGAAGTCAGACAGCAGGAAGGAGCTAATGTTTTTATTTCCTGGTGAAGTGGGACCTCATATTTACCCCCGAGGTCAGTGGTCACAGACAGGGTCACTGAGGGCCCTGTGGGGGGGGGGGGGGGGGGGGGGGGTTGGAAAAAAACAACAACTTTAGAACAAAAAGAAATGGAGAGAACATGAACAAGAGATACGGTAATGGGAGGAAGAAAAGGGAGACGGAAGCGTTCGTTTTAGTCAGGAGGGGAATGTGCAGAGGTGAAAAGGTGGAGAGGGGCTGAGGAGGTGAGAGTACTCGAGAGAGAGAGAGAGGAGGCACAAAGAAAAACGCAGACAGTACACATAAAATGATTGTATATCTGCTGTGTGACTGCTGTGCTGGTATGTGGGTCTTGTCTGAGGCTGTATTGATGTTTGTATTATTTTCTGTTTTCTGGAGGTGGAAGTGAGAAGGTGATTGTCTCTCTCTCTCTCTCTCTCTCTCTCTCTCTCGCAGTAGCCACAGACAACACAACTGTTTCTGAGGCGACAGTTATGCTTTTAAAGCGCATCACAAATTGCCTTTTTATTCATGCACATCCTATTTGTCAGTTAGGATGTGACACGTACGTTTGGTGCAGGTCTCTGTGGATTACTGGTTTTTACTTTTACCCACCGCATCATCTAATTTCATGAATGAATTTGAACAAACATATTAAGGAAGTGCACAACTGAAATCGTGATTGATGCACTTGGGAATTGTTCTAGCAATTAAACTTATTTAACTGCTCAGATGTACGTTTGCTGTCAGACATGTGTGCACTATGACTGGTAACGCAAATGACATCAGTGTGTTTTTTTTTTTTATTTGGCCATGATATCATCTGTAATGTGGAGTGATGAAGGAGGTTATAAATACAATGTGGGTTTCAGTTTTCCTTTGGACCCGTATTTCTATCTTGTTCTGGGTTATTCTTGTAGCCGATCTCACTGATGGACGTCTGTATGACAGACTGTGATTCAGTCGGCTATAAATATGAATGGCCTTTCTGCTCAGCCAGCCACGTGGATTAGCAAGTCTTCCTGCTTTTCCACTGAGCTCATAATATACTAAGGCATGTGCAAGCACACTCAAATACAAACACACAAAGAGGGAACAAATATGTGCTGGTACAGTGATGCTGAATGTCAAACTGGAGCGATGTAGCTGAGAAGGGTGCTTCTGTGGTACGCACAAAACTGATTCTCCATATTGTGTTCAGGACCTTTGTCTTTTACTGTACATAATTGTGCACATATGGGTATTATTTTCTCTGTGCGTGTTTCTATGGTTAATAACAATATAACTGGAAACAGTTTAGCTAATCAGCTAAAGCTAACTTTTTATTAGCAGATGAGCTTTTCAGCTAACTTTAACAAGAGTGCTCTCAGAGCACAATATCCCCTCTGGTAAATGCTACTTTGGTGCAAGTGCTTGCTGCATTCTGATCACATTTCAAGGACTTGTGGCAAGTTTCACGAAATCCATCCTAAATAAGTGAGGAGTTGATCTAAGAATGCAGGTGCCCACTCATGAAATTGATGGAGTCTAAATTGTTAATCAAGGGCCATAACACTGGTAAAATGGGCCGAACTAAAAGGATATGATAATATGCGTATGACCAACCTATGACAAGGACTTCACAAAATACCACCTAAAAGTGTGAGACGAGTTGATTTCAGAATGGTTATACCCTTTTTTGGATGAATGGACAGGCAGACAGATAGACCGAAATTAGTACGACATAATCCCTCTACGGGCTTTCAGCCAGCGGAGGATAAAAAGCATCAACAAACCAATTTGCTTCCAATAAATTTAGTTCAGCTAAGTTTAATTCAGCTAACATTTTTTTAAATCATGTTTAATAGCCATAAAGGTTTGTAAACCCTAAAATTATACAACTGCTTGTTGTATGATGTTGAAGCTAATACACCAATCCAATAAGCAAATCTGACTTTTTGTGCGAAGGCAACATGCATCACCATGGAGAGAAGTCTAAGCAGGAATAAATTCAATTCAATTTATTTCATTTATATAGCGCCAAATCACAACAAAGTTGCCTCAAGGCGCTTCACACAAGTAAGGTCAAACCTTACCAAAACCAAGAGCAAGCACACAGGTGACAGTGGTAAGGAAAAACTCCCTCTGATGATTTCAGGAAGAAACCTCAAGTAGACCAGACTCAAAGGGAGACCCTCTGCTTTGGCATGCTACCAACACAATTGACAAAATGAATATACAGGAAATTTTGGGAGTCCATGCTGGTGCACAGGACAGGAGGCATGCAGAAGAAGACACCCACTCCCATCTCTGGATGGAGCCCCACCTCAAACAGAGAGAAAAAAAAAACAGAATTAGGTGACAGAAAGACAATATATACAGTATAATTAGCATTAAGCAACAAGAAAACCAGAAGAAATACTAAGGTGATCGCCGGCCACTAGCCCTAAGCTTCACTAAAAGACCCAGACTTTAGATATAGTTGATGCCGTAGCCCACTCTGTTGACTAATAAGATAAATTTAAAAGGGAAGAAAGCATAGTACCATACAAAACGCCGCAATATGTGCCCAAGGGGTGCTATATAAAGGGAGAAAAACAGGGGGCCTAAGGCAGACCCTGTGGAACCCCAAGTTTTATGCCACTAAGGTTAGAGGTAGTGTTACTGTACAAAATACAGTGAGAACAGTGGTGGGCACAGATAACCAAAAATTAACTTCAATAACAGATGATAAGATAACTGAAAAGTTATCTTTGATAAAGATAAACCACCCAAAAATGTATCGGAAGTTACAGATAATCGATAAATTCCGGTGTTGTCTATGGGACATTTGCAGTTACTAAAGAGCTGAAATTGATTTTTAACACAATTGCCTTTGAAAGCATCAAAAGCAGTAAAAGACCTAAAAAATAAGCAAGAATGTTTGATGATGCTGCTCCCTGTAGGAAATAGCACAGACAAATCCTAAGAGCACCCACAAAATCAATTTTTTACTAATCATAATCATTTTTCTTTCAACATTCTGCCCCTGCTGGAAGCTCTTGTTTACAACACCGCTCCCACCACAGAGGCACATCAAGTGCAGTCATAAGGCCAGCTCCTTATCAATTTCAACACCCCGGTCAGGCGGAGGTCTTGAAAAATAAAGTCATACTAACTTATGGTTTTTTGAAAATACTGATAGAATAACTCCATTAATGTCACTTCTGTGATTTGTACAAAGTTAAAATATAACATATATCTTTTAATGTTGAATAAGGCACTAATTCTGAGGTTTTGTAACAAACACAGACCGCAAAGCATTCTGGGTAAAAGTGCTAAACAGTGATTGGTTCAGTAATCCATTATGTAAACCAACACGTTAATGTGACGTGTGTCGTGTGTTGGTTTAAAGATAAATGTGCTTTTGTAAAATATTCCATTTTTATTTGTTAAAAACAGGCATTTTTATGGAGCCCTGGAAGTGTCATCGCAATTGCATGTTTTAAAACTTTTATGATGTTGTAAAACGTGCACTCAGTATTAGTAAGTAAGTAAGTAAGTAAATGTATTTATATAGTGCCTTTTACAGACATAAGGCCATGTACACACGTTGTCGGGTATTTGTAAAACCGAATATCTTACCCTTTCAGTTTGGGGAAAAAACTTCATCCACACTACGTTGTTTAAAAAAAAAAAATCCATCCACATCAAACCATATAAATGTGTTGTAATTAGTCTGCCAAACCTTTGGGTGGCGGTACTGATTAAAATTCTATCCAATCAGGAGCCTTATTCTCTTGTCGTCACTTCCACAAAAACTAAAAACATGGCGCCAACCTCGTTCTTGTGGACCGATAAGGAGTCGGAATTACTTCTAACCGTAGTTTTAGAATACAAAGTTAACAAATATATGCACACAAAAAGCGCCTGGACAATGGACAATACCAACACTTTGAGAGCAGCCATGTACCCAGACGTTTAATACTGCCATGAACACTCCTGGCCAGTAGATGGCAGTAGCGGCCTTGAAAAAATGTCAAACAAAATTCCAGATAATCCGTGTCTGCTACATTTAAGATGCGTGGAATTTAACAAACGCAAATGCACTAACGTCTATAAACCCAGAGAATATATTCACAAGAGTTTTAGGCACTAGAGTTTAATGCTGTTATCTGTGGACCCTGAACAGAGTGTCTGAAATGCATTTGCCCTGTCGTGAACGTCTGAGATTACTTTATGCTACCCATAATGCATTGCTGCCTGGCACAGCATGTGCTCACAAAACCTTAAAAATTAGCACATTACTTTAAAACGAAAACATATAGCTGATATTTTCACTTTATAAACTTCAGACATGACAGTAATTTTAAATAACTTGTCTAAAATGAGTGGTTAAAATTTGAACCATAAGTTAAACATGTATGCCTCTGGATGACTTGGTGACATTGCGATTATATTAGTATGGTGTTAAAGGAAATGCCTTTGCTTATAGATGATAGAGTGGTTTCTGTTTGCAGAGGGTAGAACAACATGCTTATTAAGAAACTTTTAACAGATAGGTCTCAACAGCTTTAACAGTTTTAAAAAATGTTTTTCACTGTTCAACTTAGTTTAGTACGTTATCGGTCTAAAAGTTATCGGACGGTAATTCATCGGAAGATAATTAGTCCGATGATGGTTTTTAAATTTATCTAAAAAGATAATCCGATAATGAAAACATTATCTTCGATAATTATCTGTTATCGGAAGTGTGCCCACCACTGAGTGAGAACAACTGGTCAGGTATGATGTCAACCATGCAAGGGCACTCCCAGTAACCCCAAAATGATTCTCCAGCCTATCGAGTAGTATGGTGATCCATGGTATAAAATGCAGCACTAAGAGCTAACAGCATCAGAACCGTAGTGGTGTCAAACTACATTGCAAGAAGAAGATCATCACTTTAATGAGAGCTATCTCTGTGGAATGATATTTTCTAAAAGCAGACTGCAGTGACTCAAAAAGATTATTCTCAGTAAGGTGGTCCACGAGTTGCTGTGAAACCACTTTTTACAGAATGTTAGAGCAAAATGACAGATTTGATATCGGCCTGTAGTATATCAATATACCAGGGTCAAGATTAGATTCTAAACTCATGGTTTAATCACTGCAGATTTGAAACATTTAGGAATAGATCCAGAGATTAATGACAGGTTAATCATTTCCAGCACAGTCGGCCCAAAAGTGGGCCACAGGTCCTTGTGTCGGTATCGGATCAAATAAGCAGGTTGTGCTTTTTATAGACATTGCAAGTTTCATCAGCACAGCAGCTGGTCTGCTCTGTGTCAGCCTGATCCCATCAGGTCTCAGAAGCTAAGCAGTGCAGCATCTGGTTAGTACTTGGATGGGAGACCTCTTTGAAACACCAGCGGCTGTGTGTGACACTGGAGTTGCGTCAGGAAGGGCATCCTGCGTAAAACTTGTGTCAAGTACCAATGCAGATCTAGCCGTTGTGGCGACCCTGAACAAAACAACGTGAGCAGCTGAATGGATGACAACAACAACAACAAGTTTCGTCAGCACACCTAGTGAGATACTATCAAATTCTGTAAATCTAGGTAATACCTCAGTGATGGCACCCACCTCAATAGCAGGGTGTAGTGGCTGGGTTAAGGCATGCTGGGAAATGTTTAATCTAATGTTGTCTATTTTCTTCTCAAAATAATCCAAGAAATCTTGTGCTGTAAAAGGAAAGCGACTTACAGGTGGCTGTCCATGAATAAGTGCTGCCACCGTGTCAAACAAGAACTTTGAGTTATGCTTGTTTTTGTTGATTAAATCAGAGTAACAGGCCCGCTTCGTAGCCAGTAGTGCATGCTTATAGTCAAAGATAGTGCCACGCGCGCAAGTAATCACTGAACCAAGGTGACTGTGTTTTGGGGGGCATGGTTTTAATATAGGTAGCGCAATCATGTCGAGTGTAGTTTTGAGCACTGAGTTTAAACTGTTCACAAGACTGTCTACTGATTGAGCATTTTCCAAACATGAAGCTAAGATATCAGGCAGTCTAGCTTCGAGTTCAGTCATAGTTGAGGAGTTGATGTGTCACCGCAGTGATAAATAAGGTCATTGTTCCACTAAACACGGCAGCAAAACTGTAAACTTAATAAGTGAGTGATCAGAGACCACTGACGCAAGAGGCATGAAGTCAATATTTGTGACAGCAAAACCACGTACAGAACAAAATCTAGGGTATTTCCACTAATGTGCGTCGAATCCTGAATGCATTGCTGGAATCCTAATACATCCACAATTTCCATAAATGATTTGCAGAGGGGATCAGAAGACTTATTTATATGAATGTTGAAGTCACCAATAATCAGAATGTTATCTGCAGTAGTTGACAAGTTAGAGATAAACTCAACAAATAAGAATTCAGAGTATAGGCCAGGAGGCCTATATACAGTGACAAAGTAATACAGCTGATTTTTATTCTTCTGACCTTGGTAATACGTAGCATTGTGGGCAGAACGGAGAATGTGCAAAAATTATATCTGTCACCCCCAACAGCTAATAAACTAAACCTAGATTTATAAATTTATAAACACCCCTGCCTTGCTACATGTCACGAGGAACGTGACTAAATGTGTTTATTATTCATGTACATCTTGATGGATTAGTGGTTAGCACTGTTGCCTCACAGCAGGAAGATCATGGGATCAGTTCCCACCTATGGTCTTTCTGTGTGGTGTTTGCATGTTCTCCCCATGTGCATGGGTTCTCTACGGGTGGCCAGCTTCCTCCCACATCCAAAGCCATGCAGGTTAGTTGGATTGGAAGCTTTAAATTATCTGTATGTGTGTGTGCAGGTATCCTGTCTCACCCTCTATGACTGCTGGGACAGGCTCTACCACAACTGTACGTATATGCCATAGGAGAATGTCTCAATGAAAATACGGTAACTGGTATATGATACTCCTTGAATGATGGAATCTAAGCATGAGCACCAGAGGATTAGCACATAGTGCCAGCATATACGAGAGCCACATTTACTTTTTATGACCAAGTAATGTTTAAAGTGGAGTCACATGAATCAAAGGCAGTTGTGTATTCTTAGTATCAGTGTGCTTGCATTTGGCATTGGTAATAATAGAAACTTAGAGGCAAGTAGAGAGCCTGGAGTTGGGTGACAAAACAGATCCTTGGCCTATTAATAGCATGGGAGGAGGAATGGATCAAAGGACCAAGACTTTAAAGGGTCATCAAAAATAAAAGACAACAGAAAATCATCAAGGAGTGAGGGAAAGGAAATTAAAGACCCCAACACTGGGGAGGTGATGGTCTAGTGGTTAAAGCACTGGGCTTGACACCAGAGGCTCCTCGGTTCAAGCCTGACCGGAAAATCACTAAGGGCCCTTGGCCAGGTCCCTAATCCCCTAGTTGCTCCCGGTGTGTCTTGAGTACCTTATATGGCAGCATTATTTGTAAAGTGCTTTGAGCGTCTGATGCAGATGGAAACGCGCTGTATAAATGCAGTCCATTTACCATATATAAGGCCTTATATATTAAAAGGCTGACTGTGTGTGGTAAACAGAACAAGCAGGAATTCATAGAATTTAAGTACAGTATTAGTGATATCAAAAGTGTCAAAATTCCCATTGATGAAAAAGAACTGAACAGAAATGACAGATGTGTTTTGTGTGCCAGAGTATTAATTATGGAACATCATGATCAGCCTATGTGAAACCTAGCTGAAACCAAAGGTCCGCCTGTCTCTAAACAAAGCTTGCTCACCTGCGTACAGATTTAGTTATGCCACCGGTGATATGAAACAAGAAGGGGGTGTTGCTTTAATTTACTCATCTGTGTTTAGTTTAATGGCTCCTGGGGTCCTAAATGTAATTCATTTGAACATTAGGTTCTCCCTCTCAGGCTGCCATGAGCAGTCATGGAAAGAAGGATGAAGTTCAGTCATGCGCTATATAAATGAAAATAAATTGAATTGAAATTGAAAGCTACTTTGTTACTGTCTGTAGGCTTCCAGGCCTATGCTTAGATGAATTTGGTGAGTTTATTTCCAATCTGGCTACTTGCATTGATAAAATTCTGACTTATTGCTTTAGCAAAGTGTTTATGGACATTGAGCAAATTTTGGGATTTCATCAGTGCACTCAGGGATCCACCCACTAAAACAGTAACACACTGGATTTCTTCCTGGCTTGTGGTATTGCTGTCTCAGATATTGATGCTGTTCCGTTGGCATCAGCAATTTCAGATCACTCACTTATTCAGTTTCCAGTTTCATTATCCTTTCCAATGGGACCGAATACCTGTATATCATCTTAGCATCCCAATAGCTTCTTGATCACAACTGAACTTGGCACCAGAATGCTCGACATACTAGTGTCACTTTCTGGATATGATCAATGAGTAGATAGCATTGTGCATAGCATAGGGCGGCTTCACATATAACACAAAATTGGGTGAAAGAAGCAGAAACGGGCCGAAAAACCGCAAACCAAAAATGAAATGGGGAATCGCAGAAACATTCCACCTGCTGTCCTGAGGGAGACATGGTTGGACAGGCGTGCACAATACCGCGGTGATGTTTCGTGCATGCTTGTGCGCATGCATGAACACAGTGTGAGCACTTGGAACATGTGGCACCACATCGTGCTGCTGCTGTGGGGGGAAACAAACCACAAACCAAGAAAAAAAAACCCCACAGCAACTTCTAATATTTAATCCCTTCATTGAACAGACAATACAAGTATGACCCTTCTGTTCCTCAGTATATGACCCATTGTCATAGACGTACAGTCATGAAATGACATGAATGAAGCAGTGAGTAGAGCAGTTGCAATTATTACAATATTCGCCAATCGCGATTATTTTTCATATTCGTGAATATTTTTCATATTCATCATTACCGTGAATTATTTATTTTATCCACAAAGTTGCATAAAATGACTCAGAATCTGACGTCATCGTGCTGCAACAGCAGCCGCACACAGTGTCGCAGCATCGCAGCCTCACTCATTCTGTTTCCCTCTCTCTTGGTTGCATGGTTAGCAAGGATAGGATAACAACATGGAGGGTGAGGAGGTTCTGGTTCCAAAGCCACATACCACGGCACTGCTGTGGATGCATTTTGGTTTTAAGCCTAACGATAAGGGAGAGCCCAGTAACTTGGAGGAAGCGGTATGTAAACATTGCCATAAAAAAGTGTTGGTCAAAAGCGCTAACAAACCTACAGACCCACGACACACAGCAATGTGACAAACCTGGAAAGACCACACCAGCACAATCACCAGCCGGTCCAACAGCAGCTGGTGCATCCCGTCACCTGGCTCTTGGCAAATATGAGTTTGCTTCAGTGCTTGCCCTGTTGCAGCAGATTGATTACAATAAATTCTCTGAAGGAATGGAGAAGATACTAATGTCTGTCTATTTCTTGCTGTTGAAAACATCATTAAATTGCTCTGATTCATTAAAGTGTACAATACAGCACAGAATGTATATCATTAAAGCTAATTATACTACGATAGTAGAATATAAAGAAGGGGAGAAAAAAGAAAAAAATAGACAATATATTCATCAATTGCAATTATTTGTCTGACAATTAATCATCTCCAGAAATTCCTAATTGTGACAGCCCTAGTAGTGCGCTCTTATCATGTCAAAGGACACCACGTCATGTGAACCATAGTGGACATGGGTGATGTGACATTCAGATGGCCAGCTGAGTGTACACATGATCAAATGGTTCCTTTCACTTGGTACAGCCTGCCAATGTGCGCGCCAACACGGCCAGTCCCGGCCATTGCAAAGGCGATGTGTTTTTATGTATTTCCACGTGAGGACAGCATGCTCAAGCACGAGCCTCACAATGAAGTGTTGTAAGGTGATGTCTGTCATAACACACTATGTGTTCTCCAGCTATGACTGGCAGGTCCACAGATCTCAACAGCAGCAGCTCGCGTGGACAAGCCCACCTTACTGAACAAACTTAGGTCAAAGACAAGTCGCACTCTCTGTTCCTTTGTTATGTAATTATTTATGTTAAGTATTTGTTATGTAATTATGTATGCAGTTATTGTTGCATGTATTGATTTAATTGTCCTGTTCTCTGTGTTTTAATTTAACACGTCATGTGCACTGAGCCGACAGCATGAGAGCCTGCCCACACGTGCATTGCTGGAGTGTTGTTCATGTTGTTGATGGTAAGACATACAGTTGTATACAAAGGTTTGGGCACCCCTGATGATTTCCATGATTTTCCTTTATAAATCATTGGTTGTTTGGATCAGCAATTTCAGTTACCATTTACCATGTTAATGGTCAACAAAGCTTAACAACTACAAACACATAAAATTTAAAATCAGTTGAGCACCTACCTGTTAAATTTTTATAGCAGATATGTAGTTCTACCCTCTGCAAACAGAGGAGAGCTGCTTCTCAAAGAAACTGCTCTATCCTCTGCAGGCAAAAGAGAACTGGTCACAAAAAAAAAAAAAAAAATTCTTTTAATCCCATACTGATATGGGGGCAATATCACCCAAGTCATCCAGAGGCATACATTTTTAACTTATGGTTTAAATTTTAACCAAACTAATTTCAGACAAGTTGTTTAAATTAATGTCACGTCTGAAGTTTTATAAAGTGAAAATATCAGATATACGTTTTAGTTTTAAAGTAATGCCCTAATTTTTAAGGATTTAGTGTGGACATGCTGTGTCCAGGTGCATTGTCGGTAGGATAGGGTAATCTCAGTATGTTCACGACATGAGAAATGCATTTGAGACACTCTGATCAGGCTCCACAGACAACATCATTAAACTCTAGTGCCTAAAACTCTCGTGACTATATTCTCTGGGTTTATAGACATTGTCATTGTGTTTACATTTATTAAATTTCACGCATCTTAAACATAGCAACACAAATTATCTGGAATTTTATTTTGGCAAGTTTTCAAGGTCTCTACTGCCATCTACTGGCCAGTAGTGTTCATGGCAGTATTTGCCCTGAAGCGGGGCTGATATTTTCAATCACTGTACTCAGTTCCAGCTCAAACTGTACCACAGAACTACATGGTGTAAAAGTTCAGCGCGCGATTTATGTTCTTACACGCATTGTACGTTCAAAAACCACACGTCGGACTCATGTTTCCAGAAGCAAAACGTAAACAGAAGCTTTTTTTTCAAACTTAATTTACAAAAACTCTCAATGGGAGACATCAAAGTAAAAAAAACAAACAAACAAACAAAAACATTACAAGACAGGTCTGCGGTGTTTGCACAGGCACAGTGCGAGAGGTTGAACGCTTGTAGCGCTTCAGCAGCGGGATACCCTCACAACGGCCGACCAGAATATCAAACAGGTTTGATATTCATCTGACCATACGATAGCCGATCAGCAGGTGGTCGTGAGATGTTAAACGCAGCTCGTTACTCCATGAAAATTCAGTAAGGTATAAGGTCTTATATATCATATTCCAATTCTAAGGTGGAACTATGCCAGTATACAAAGGTATATCTAAATATCTAAAAAGGAAGAGTAAAATAGGAGAGTAGTAAAGTGTAGAGTAGAGCCACTTAGGTGCCTGGTCTTGAGAACCAGGGATGGTAGGTTAAAAACCTTTTTTATCGCATGGGAACTCTCCCTACCCACCCAAGCAGCTCAAGAAAAAGGTATATATAATATAATAAATAATAAGACATAAGAAGGATAAGACATCACAGGAGAAGATTGAAGTATAGGTAATTAGTATGTAGAGTAGTAGTAAAATCAAATATAGTTAGTAGGCTAAGCTGTGGAAGCAGAAGCTGTGAGTGTACTGGTATCTATCTAAAGTAACTCTGTTAGCATACTGTAGGAAAATAAAAAGTATAATCATTATGCTATCAAATGGAAACCTAAGAATTTAGGTTTCCATTTGATAGCATATTATATCGTATAATCCATGTATATTAAATCCATGTATATTAAATGATGCAGGACGCGCGATTAACCTGAAACTCGGTGCGATCCCAAAAATTCTCGCACAAATGAAAAATCAGCTGAAAAAGAGCCAAAACTCACACTGGCACCAGTAGATCATGGCAGTGTTCTATTTGTTTTTTGACACCAGTTATATCGGACGGTTATCTAATTACAACTTGGCTTTTTTTTTTTTGAAAATGCCGGGTTTTTTTACAAATAATAAATGGCATATTTTACAAAAGCACATTCATCTGCAAACATCAACACACCTCACATTAACGTGTACCCAATCAGTGTTAGTGGAGGCACATTTTACCCAGAATGCCATCTGTCTGTGTTTGTTACAAAACTTCAGAATTAGTGCATTATTCAACATTAAAAGATATATGTTATATCTTAACTTTGCACAAATGACAGAACTGACATTAATAGAGTTATTCTATCAGTATTCATTTTATATATACACCAAACCATAAGTCAGCATTGCTTTATTTTCCAAGACCTCCGCCTGACGGCAGCGCTGTGATTGAGTAGAGAATTGAGCTTTGTGGCTCCTCTCAGCTTGCTTCTATTCTGGAAGTCATGTAATAAACTGTAGCTTCAAGCAGGGGGCAGAACACTCAAAGACAGAAGTGCTGACTCATTGTTTGGGTCTGTGGTCGCCTTTGATGCTTCCAGAAGCAATTGTGGTGTTAGAACTCAAGATCAGCTTGTTAGTAGTTGCAAGTGTATCGGAGACCATACTGGAATTTATCGGTTATCAGTTATCTGTAACTTCTGATACATTTATGGGTGGTTTATCATTTTAGCTTTATCAAAGATAACTTTTCAGTTATCTGATTATCTGTTGTCGAAGTTAATTTTTTGGTTATCTGTGCCCACCACTGATATTTACCCCCAGTCTCAATTCTCTTTTGTACCCCTTCCCCTTCCCCTTGGCCCTACCCCTACCCCTATGCCTACCCCTTTAAAACAAGGAGTAAGGTGAAGGGGTATGCCTCTAGCCCTATGAATTGAGACACCCCTCCACCTTAGGAGAAAAAAAAAACTGCCTGTGTCAAACTGCTGTCTTCACTGTTTAACATGGCAACCGAAATGCAACTTGTTGCAGTAGCCTGTTTGCTCTTTTTATTTTCTCGCCTTTCTGCA
Organism: Thalassophryne amazonica; assembly: GCF_902500255.1. Taxonomy (NCBI): domain Eukaryota; kingdom Metazoa; phylum Chordata; class Actinopteri; order Batrachoidiformes; family Batrachoididae; genus Thalassophryne; species Thalassophryne amazonica. The sequence continues at coordinate 75,704,219 of NC_047104.1, forward strand.
TAAATGCAAAGAAATAGAAGAAGTCGCAGATTTCTTTGACGCATTGCAATCATGTCATGTTAATTAATTTAATTAATTTGTAATTTATAATAATAATAATAATAATAATTAATAGTATTAACAATTAATTGATTAGTAATGTATTAATGTTAATGATACTAGTAATTAATCAATAATAGTAATGAATATTCTTTGATTAATCATTAATTGATTGATTAGTAATTAAAATAATTTATGATAATAATTTATTAATTTATATAGCGCCAAATCACGACTAATCGCCTCAAGGCGCTCCACAAACATCATTTAAAAGCAGAATAAAATGAAATAAGATTAAAACACAATAAAAAATTTTAAAACATAAATAATTAAAAGAAGTAAAATAATAAAAATAATAAAAAAAGACACAATCATATAAAATACTAATGATAAAACAGGAAAACAGTTTATTTATTTAAAATAAACACAAAATATATCAGTCTGTGTGCAATGAATGTACACATTATAGAAGTTTCACTTTTTGAATGGAGTTACTGAAATAAATCAACTTTTTCATGATATTCTAATTATATGACCAGCACCTGTATGTATGTTCTGGGCTGCATCTCGTTCAGTTAATATTTCTTTTTCAAATTCTCCCATTTTTTTGCATCCAGCTCTATTTCCTTTAGAAATTTCCTTGACAAATAATATCAGTGTAATAGGACGTCAGGTTATGTGCTACACATGTACATGTGCGTCAGTATATATTTTCCAACTTATTTCCATTGATGAAACTTCTCATTTTCTCCCTGAAAGCTTATTAGGAGTCGAGTGTGTTCAGGGCTCCTGTTTGTTTACTAAATACACACACGTTACAGACCTTGAAATCCAACAGCAGGGGTTGATATTATACAAAGATTTATGAACATACAAATTAATGTGCTTATCCTTTATCATGATTTTCTCCGTTGTGAGATATAAAAGTGTGTTATCGTAGCGTTCGTGTGTATATGCATTATAACGCCTCAGCGCACGAGCAACGTTATGATATTCTTCAGAACGACAATATACACAACATGCATCCAGCAGCATACATGTTGCTGTCATAGACAACTGCCTGTAAAGTTTTTTTGGCAAGTTATAACTTTCTAAACAGCGTAATTTGGAATGAAAGCCGCTTCATTTGTGCGGGTCTTTTGGCACCATGTTTGTTTTTTGGAGACAGCAGTAAGCTCCTCCTACCCCTCCAAACGGAGTGTGCATCCAGATTCACTCCAAACGGAGGGGTTTGTAGCCCTCCGCCTACCCCTCCGCCTTTCTACTAAAAGAGAATTGAGACACCCCTCTGTCTCTCGTGCCCGCGCAAAACGGAGGGGAAGGGGTAAGGGGAAGGGCCAAGGGGTAGAATTGAGACTCAGCCTTAGTAGATCCTCTTTTTGCAGAAAGAACAGCCTCTAAATGCTTCCTATAGCTTCCAATAGAGTATGGATTCTGGTTGAAGGTATTTTGGACCATTCTTCTTTACAAAACATCTCAGATTTGTTGGTTTCCAAGCATGGACAGCCCGCTTAAAGTCACACCACAGATTTTCAATAATATTCAGGTCTGGGGACTGAAATAGCCATTCCAGAACATTGCACGTGTTCCTCTGCATGAATGCCTTAATAGATGTTGAGCAGTGTTTAGGGTCATTGTCTTGTTGAAAGATCCAGCAACTTCAACTTTGTCACTGATTCATGAAAATTGATCTCAAGAATCTGCTGATATTGAATGGAATCCATGTGACCCTCAACAAGATTCCCAGGACCTGCACTGGCCACACAGCATGATGGAACCACCTCCAAATTTTACTGTAGGTAGCAAGCGTTTCTGTTAAATCAAATCAAATCAATTTCATTTATATAGCGCCAAATCACAACAAACAGTTGCCCCAAGGCACTTCATTTTGCAAGGCAAAGCCATACAATAATTACAGAAAAACCCCAAATGTCAAAACGCCCCCTGTGAGCAAGCACTTGGCGACAGTGGGAAGGAAAAACTCCCTTTTAACAGGAAGAAACCTCCAGCAGAACCAGGCTCAGGGAGGGGCAGGCTTCTGCTGGGACTGGTTGGGGCTGAGGGAGAGAACCAGGAAAAAGACATGCTGTGGAGGGGAGCAGAGATCAATCACTAATGATTAAATGCAGAGTGGTTCATACAGAGCAAAAAGAGAAAGAAACACTCAGTGCATCATGGGAACCCCCCAGCAGTCTAAGTCTATAGCAGCATAACTAAGGGATGGTTCAGGGTCACCTGATCCAGCCCTAACTATAAGCTTTAGCAAAAAGGAAAGTTTTAAGCCTAATCTTAAAAGTAGAGAGGGTGTCTGTCTCCCTGATCCGAATTGGGAGCTGGTTCCAGAGGAGAGGAGCCTGAAAGCTGAAGGCTCTGCCTCCCATTCTACTCTTACAAACCCTAGGAACTACACGTAAGCCTGCAGTCTGAGAGCGAAGCGCTCTATTGGGGTGATATGGTACTATGAGGTCCCTAAGATAAGATGGGACCTGATTATTCAAAACCTTATAAGTAAGAAGAAGAATTTTAAATTCTATTCTAGAATTAACAGGAAGCCAATGAAGAGAGGCCAATATGGGTGAGATATGCTCTCTCCTTCTAGTCCCTGTCAGTACTCTAGCTGCAGCATTTTGAATTAACTGAAGGCTTTTCAGGGAACTTTTAGGACAACCTGATAATAATGAATTACAATAGTCCAGCCTAGAGGAAATAAATGCATGAATTAGTTTTTCAGCATCACTCTGAGACAAGACCTTTCTAATTTTAGAGATAATGCGCGAATGCAAAAAGCAGTCCTACATATTTGTATAATATGCGCATTGAATGACATATCCTGATCAAAAATGACTCCAAGATTTCTCACAGTATTACAGAACAATCGGAGAGAAAGAGTCTAACCAAATACCGGCATCACTGAAAGCAGCCAAAGAGAACGATATTGTTGTGTGGGCCGCTGAAGAGGAGGTAGTGCTGGCCCACCACCACCAGAGGGCGCCCTGCTTGGAGTGCGGGCTCCAAGCACGAGAGGGCGCCAGACCCAGAAGAAGTGACAGCTGTCACTCATCCTCTGCACCAGCTGTCACTCGTTCATCATCACCACCATAAAAGCCGGACTGCAACTCCACCTCCCCGCCGAGAAATCGACTACCATTACCAAGGTAATTTCTCTGTGAACGTAAGACTGTATATCTGTCTAAACTCTTCTTTGCAGCCGTTTTCCTGTCGGTGAGACTCGTCTGTGGAGGTGGCGTTTGAGGTGTTCAGCGACGGCTTCGCAACACCTCCCACCCAGATAAGTGCTCAAACAGGAGCTGCACGAGTGTGTGCTTGGAGGTGGAGGCGCTTCCTCCCTCGTTAACTGTGGATTTACTGAGTGTGCGGACTCACACTCACTCATCATATTTCTGCTTTCTGCCAGCAGTACCAGGGTCGACAGCCGAAGACAGAGGCCACCTGGGGACTCGGGACTTGGCGGCTCCGGTGTTCTTCAGACCGTTGGTGGTGGAAGCCGTGTGGGACGCAGCTTCTCTCTCGTCGGGGGTCTTCTATCTTCGAGCCTGCCCACACGTCACCTGGTGTTAAATTGACTGTGCAGATTATAGTACGTTTCGTTGTGTATTATCGCAACATTAAATTGTTACCTTTTTGGCTTATTCATTGTCCGTTCATTTGCGCCCCCTGTTGTGGGTCCGTGCTACGACACCTTCCCAACAGGATTTCTCGGCCATCGTCATGGATTCCGAGGGGCGTCAACCCGAGCTTGAACGGCCAATGGAAGAGCCAGGAGTGCAGGCGTCAGCGGGAGGCGTGTTGAGTGAGCTGCAGCAGATCTTAACCGCCTTCACGGCTCGGTTAGATTTAGTGACCGAGCAGAATGTCCTCCTTCATCGGAGGGTGGAGGCTCTCACCGCCAGGGTGGAAGCGCGTGACCAGGGCGCTGCTGCAGCCACTCCTCTGGCTGGTCCTGGGCCTGTATCAGACGTTCCACTGGTCGTTCAACGAACCCCCCCACCGTCCCCTGAAGCATACATAAGCCCTCCGGAACCGTACGGGGGCTGTGTCGAGACGTGCGCGGACTTCCTCATGCAGTGTTCGCTCGTCTTTTCACAGCGCCCTGTCATGTACGCATCAGACGCTAGCCGGGTGGCTTATGTTATTAATTTGCTTCGAGGAGAGGCACGCGCATGGGCTACGGCGCTTTGGGAGCAGAATTCACGGCTCCTAACGTCTTATGCTGGGTTTGTACAGGAGTTCAAACAAGTGTTTGATCATCAAAACAGAGGCGAGACCGCTTCGAACGTGCTGCTGTCGATGAGACAGGGGCGCCGTAGCGCAGCCGAGTATGCAGTCGACTTCCGCATCGCGGCAGCGAGGTCCGGCTGGAATAACGTTGCGCTCCGCACCGCCTTTGTAAACGGACTGTCCCCGGTCCTTAAGGAGCACCTACTGGCTAAGGAGGAACCGCGGGATTTTGACGGGCTTGTCGATTTAGTTATACGCTTAAATAACCGTTTAAACGAGCATCGTCGGGAGCAGGCCGGGGGGCGTGACCAGGCACGAGCCGTCCCTCCCCCTTCCGGTTCCGACAAGGTGACGTCGTCCCCACGCTTCACTGCTAGAGAGCTCCGTGTGGCTACAGCTCCCCCTGCTGAGGAGGCTATGGACACGAGCAGGGCCAAAGTAAGATCAAATATCAGACAAAGGAGGCTGGCCCGCGGGGAGTGTTTTGTCTGCGGCTCTTGCGAGCACATGCAGAAGGACTGCCCCAAACGGTCAAACTACAACGCCCATCCTTAGAAACTGGGCTAAGGGTGGGCCATAACATGCACGCGGGAAAACCCCGCAAATCTGCATGAATCCCAGTAACAATCCTTTGTGGGGATTTAACCCTTCACGCCCCAGCACTGGTAGACACGGGGTCTGAAGGGAATCTGCTGGACAGCAGATGGGTAAAGGAAGTAGGGCTCCCTCTGGTGGCTCTGCCGACACCATTGCGGGTGCAAGCACTAGATGGCACCCTGCTTCCATTAATCACACATCAGACACAACCAGTGACTTTGGTTGTGTCTGGGAATCACAGGGAGGAGATAGTGTTCCATGTAACACCTTCTACCTCCCGAGTGATTTTGGGCTTTCCATGGATGGTGAAGCACAATCCCCGGATAGATTGGCCGTCCGGGGTTGTCACGCAGTGGAGCGAAACCTGCCACCAGGAGTGTTTAGGATCCTCGGTCCCTCCCGGCACTACGGCTAATGAGGAGGTCAAAGTCCCCCTCAATCTATCGGCGGTGCCAAAGGAGTACCATGATCTTGCTGACGTTTTCAGCAAGGATCTGGCGCTCACTCTTCCCCCGCACCGACCGTATGATTGTGCCATCGATTTGGTCCCGGGCGCTGAGTACCCGTCCAGTAGGTTGTACAACCTCTCACGTCCGGAACGCGAATCAATGGAGACCTACATCCGGGACTCCTTAGCTGCCGGGCTGATCCAGAACTCCACCTCCCTGATGGGTGCTGGTTTCTTTTTTGTGGGTAAAAAAGACGGCGGACTCCGTCCATGCATTGATTACAGAGGGCTGAACGAGATCACGGTTCGCAACCGATACCCGTTACCTCTGTTGGATTCAGTGTTCACGCCCCTGCATGGAGCCCAAATTTTCACTAAATTGGATCTTAGAAACGCGTACCACCTGGTTCGGATCCGGAAGGGAGACGAATGGAAGACGGCATTCAACACCCCGTTAGGTCATTTTGAGTACCTGGTCATGCCGTTCGGCCTCACTAACGCCCCCCGCGACGTTCCAAGCTTTGGTAAATGACGTCTTGCGGGACTTCCTGCATCGGTTCGTCTTCGTATATCTGGACGATATACTCATCTTTTCCCCGGACCCTGAGACCCATGTCCAGCATGTACGTCAGGTCCTACAGCGGTTGTTGGAGAACCGGCTGTTTGTGAAGGGCGAGAAGTGCGAGTTCCACTGCACTTCTTTGTCCTTCCTGGGGTTCATCATCTCCTCCAACTCCGTCGCCCCTGATCCGGCTAAGGTTGCGGCGGTGAGAGATTGGCCCCAACCAACAAGCCGCAGGAAACTACAGCAGTTCCTAGGCTTTGCAAATTTCTACAGGAGGTTCATTAAAGGTTACAGTCAGGTAGTTAGCCCCCTGACTGCCCTGACCTCCACCAAGGTCCCCTTCGCCTGGTCGGATCGGTGCGAAGCCGCGTTCCAGGAGTTGAAACGCCGGTTCTCGACTGCACCAGTTCTGGTGCAGCCTGATCCTGATCGCCAGTACATAGTAGAAGTGGACGCCTCTGACTCAGGGATAGGAGCCGTGCTGTCCCAGAGCGTGGAGGTTGATAAGGTTCTCCATCCTTGTGCCTTTTATTCCCGGAGGTTGACCCCCGCTGAACGGAACTATGACGTCGGCAATCGGGAACTTCTTGCGGTGAAGGAGGCTCTTGAAGAGTGGAGACACCTGCTGGAGGGGGCATCGTTGCCCTTCACGGTTTTCACGGACCATCGGAACCTGGAGTACATCCGGACCGCCAAGCGGCTGAACCCCAGGCAAGCCCGCTGGTCTCTGTTCTTCGGGCGCTTTGACTTCCAGATCACGTATCGCCCTGGGACCAAGAACCAAAAACCAGATGCATTGTCCCGGGTGCACGAAGAAGAAGCCAAAGCGGGGCTGTCGAACCCCACCGAGACCATCATCCCCGAGTCCACTGTCGTGGCCACCCTCACCTGGGACGTGGAGAAGACCGTCCGGGAGGCCCTGACAAGGAGCCCGGACCCAGGGACTGGCCCAAAGAACCGACTGTACGTCCCACCAGAGGCAAGAGCTGCCGTATTGGACTTCTGTCACAGGTCCAAGCTGTCCTGTCATCCCGGAGTGCGTAGGACCGTGGCAGTAGTCCAGCAGCGCTTCTGGTGGGCGTCCCTGGAAACCGACGTCCGGGACTACGTCCAGGCCTGTACCATCTGCGCCAGGGGCAAGGCAGACCATCGGAGGACGACGGGCCTCCTCCAACCCCTGCCAGTGCCTCATCGCCCCTGGTCTCACATCGGCCTGGATTTCATCACGGGCCTCCCTCCGTCCCAGGGCAACACCGTGATTCTCACGATAGTGGACCGGTTCTCCAAGGCGGCCCACTTCGTGGCCCTCCCGAAGCTCCCGACGGCCCAGGAGACGGCAGACCTCCTGGTCCACCACGTCATGCGGCTGCATGGGATACCATCGGACGTTGTATCAGATCGTGGTCCCCAGTTCTCTTCACAGGTGTGGAAGAGTTTCTGCAAGGAGCTGGGGGCCACCGTGAGTCTCTCGTCCGGGTACCACCCCCAGACCAACGGCCAGGCAGAGCGGGCCAACCAGGAGTTGGAGCAGGCCCTTCGGTGTGTCACCTCCGCGCATCCGGCGGCCTGGAGTCACCATCTGGCCTGGATCGAGTATGCCCACAACAGCCAAGTTTCGTCTGCTACCGGCCTCTCCCCTTTTGAGGCATGTTTGGGGTACCAGCCCCCATTGTTCCCACTGGTGGAGGGAGAGGTCGGTGTGCCCTCGGTCCAGGCCCACCTCAGGAGGTGCCGCCGGGTGTGGCGGACCGCCCGCTCTGCCCTATTACAGGCCCGGACGAGGGCTAAGACCCATGCGGACCACCGACGTTCCCCGGCCCCCACATACCGGCCCGGGCAGGAGGTGTGGCTTTCAACAAAGGACATCCCCCTTTGTGTGGACTCCCCTAAGTTAAAGGACAGGTACATTGGACCATTTCACATCCTCAAGATCATCAACCCGGCCGCAGTGAAGCTCCGACTCCCGGCTTCACTGCGGATCCACCCTGTATTCCACGTGTCGCGCATCAAGCCATACCGCACCTCTGTGCACCTGGACCTACCCCGCCTCCTGCCCGGCTCATCGACGGGGAGCCTGCTTGGACGGTCCACAGGCTTCTGGACGTCCGTCGTAAGGGCCGGGGGTTCCAATACCTGGTGGACTGGGAGGGGTATGGACCTGAAGAACGCTCCTGGGTGAAGAGGAGCTTCATCCTGGACCCGGCCCTCCTGGCCGAGTTCTACGCAAGACACCCGGACAAGCCTGGTCGGGCGCCAGGAGGCGCCCGTTGAGGGGGGGTGCTGTTGTGTGGGCCACTGAAGAGGAGGTACTGCTGGCCCACCACCACCAGAGGGCGCCCTGCTTCGAGTGCGGGCTCCAAGCACGAGAGGGCGCCAGACCCAGAAGAAGTGACAGCTGTCACTCATCCTCTGCACCAGCTGTCACTCGTTCATCATCACCACCATAAAAGCCGGACTGCAACTCCACCTCCCCGCCGAGAAATCGACTACCATTACCAAGGTAATTTCTCTGTGAACTTAAGACTGTATATCTGTCTAAACTCTTCTTTGCAGCCGTTTTCCTGTCGGTGAGACTCGTCTGTGGAGGTGGCGTTTGAGGTGTTCAGCGACGGCTTCGCAACACCTCCCACCCAGATAAGTGCTCAAACAGGAGCTGCATGAGTGTGTGCTTGGAGGTGGAGGCACTTCCTCCCTCGTTAACTGTGGATTTACTGAGTGTGCGGACTCACACTCACTCATCATATTTCTGCTTTCTGCCAGCAGTACCAGGGTCGACAGCCGAAGACAGAGGCCACCTGGGGACTCGGGACTTGGCGGCTCCGGTGTTCTTCAGACCGTTGGTGGTGGAAGCCGTGTGGGACGCAGCTTCTCTCTCGTCGGGGGTCTTCTATCTTCGAGCCTGCCCACACGTCACCTGGTGTTAAATTGACTGTGCAGATTATAGTACGTTTCGTTGTGTATTATCGCAACATTAAATTGTTACCTTTTTGGCTTATTCATTGTCCGTTCATTTGCGCCCCCTGTTGTGGGTCCGTGCTACGACACCTTCCCAACAGATATGTCTTTTGGATGGTTATGAGTAATTTTTTCTCTAATAGTTAAAATTTTATTAGCAAAGAAAGTCATGAAGTCATTACTAGTTAAAGTTAAAGGAATACTCGGCTCAATAGAGCTCTGACTCTTTGTCAGCCTGGCTACAGTGCTGAAAAGAAACCTGGGGTTGTTCTTATTTTCTTCAATTAGTGATGAGTAGTAAGATGTCCTAGCTTTATGGAGGGCTTTTTTATAGAGCAACAGACACTTTTTTCCAGGCTAAGTGAAGATCTTCTAAATTAGTGAGACGCCATTTCCTCTCCAACTTACGGGTTATCTGCTTTAAGCTGCGAGTTTGTGAGTTATACCACGGAGTCAGGCACTTCTGATTTAAGGCTCTCTTTTTCAGAGGAGCTACAGCATCCAAAGTTGTCCTCAATGAGGATATAAAACTATTGACGAGATAACCTATCTCACTCACAGAGTTTAGGTAGCTACTCTGCCCTGTGTTGGTATATGGCATTGGAGAACATAAAGAAGGAATCATATCCTTAAACCTAGTTACAGCGCTTTCTGAAAGACTTCTACTGTAATGAAACTTATTCCCCACTACTGGGTAGTCCATCAGAGTAAATGTAAATGTTATTAAGAAATGATCAGACAGAAGGGGGTTTTCAGGGAATACTGTTAAGTCTTCAATTTCCATACCATAAGTCAGAACAAGATCTAAGGTATGATTAAAGTGGTGGGTGGACTCATTTACATTTTGAGCAAAGCCAATCGAGTCTAACAATAGATTAAATGCAGTGGTGAGGCTGTCATTCTCAGCATCTGTGTGGATATTAAAATCGCCCACTATAATTATCTTGTCTGAGCTAAGCACTAAGTCAGACAAAAGGTCCGAAAATTCACAAAGAAACTCACAGTAACAACCAGGAGGACGATAGATAACAACAAATAAAACTGGTTTTTTGGACTTCCAATTTGGATGGACAAGACTAAGAGACAAGCTTTCAAATGAATTAAAGCTCTGTCTGGGTTTTTGATTAATTAATAAGCTGGTGTGGAAGATTGCTGCTAATCCTCCGCCTCGGCCTGTGCTACAAGCATTCTGGCAGTTAGTGTGACTCGGGGGTGTTGACTCATTTAAACTAACATATTCATCCTGCTGTAACCAGGTTTCTGTAAGGCAGAATAAATCAATATGTTGATCCATTATTATATCATTTACTAACAGGGACTTGAAGAGAGAGATCTAATGTTTAATAGACCACATTTAACTGTTTTAGTCTGTGGTGCAGTTGAAGGTGCTATATTATTTTTTCTTTTTGAATTTTTATGCTTAAATAGATTTTTACTGGTTGTTGGTGGTCTGGGAGCAGGCACCGTCTCTACGGGGATGGGGTAATGAGGAGATGGCAGGGGGAGAGAAGCTGCAGAGAGGTGTGTAAGACTACAACTCTGCTTCCTGGTCCCAACCCTGGATAGTCACGGTTTGGAGGATTTAAGAAAATTGGCCAGATTTCTAGAAATGAGAGCTGCTCCATCCAAAGTGGGATGGATGCCGTCTCTCCTAACAAGACCAGGTTTTCCCCAGAAGCTTTGCCAATTATCTATGAAGCCCACCTCATTTTTTGGACACCACTCAGACAGCCAGCAATTCAGGGAGAACATGCGGCTAAACATGTCACTCCCAGTCCGATTGGGGAGGAGCCCAGAGAAAACTACAGAGTCCGACATTGTTTTTGCAAAGTTACACACCGATTCAATATTAATTTTAGTGACCTCCGATTGGCGTAACCGGGTGTCATTACTGCCGACGTGAATTACAATCTTACCAAATTTACGCTTAGCCTTAGCCAGCAAAAACGCTTAGCCTTAGCCAGTTTCAAATTTCCTTCAATGTCGCCTACTCTGGCCCCCGGAAGACAATTGACTATGGTTGCTGGTGTCGCTAACTTCACATTTCTCAAAACAGAGTCACCAATAACCAGAGTTTGATCCTCGGTGGGTGTGTCGCCGAGTGGGGAAAAATGGTTAGAGATGTGAACGGGTTGACGGTGTACACGGGGCTTCTGTTTAGAACTACGCTTCCTCCTCACAGTCACCCAGTCGGCCTGCTTTCCCGGCTGCTTGGGATCTGCCGGGAGGGAACTAACGGCGGCTAAGCTACCTTGGTCCGCACCGACTACAGGGGCCTGGCTAGCTGTAGGATTTTCCAAGGTGCGGAGCCGAGTCTCCAATTCGCCCAGCCTGGCCTTCAAAGCTATGAACAAGCTACACTTATTACAAGTACCATTACTGCTAAAGGAGGCCGAGGAATAACTAAACATTTCACACCCAGAGCAGAAAAGTGCGGGAGAGACAGGAGAAGCCGCCATGCTAAACCGGCTAAGAGCTAGTAGCTGCGCTAAGCTAGCGGATTCCTAAAAACACGCAAAGTGAATAATGTGTAAATAATTTAGAGGTGATTCAGCAGAGGGAGTGCTTTAGTTAAGGCACGTGAAGATTACACTGTGAAACAAATCGTTATCTAGTTAACTAGATCAATCTAACTGCACAGGTTAAACAGCTAACAGATACAGCAAAACATCGCTGTGCTCCGGAACAGGAAGTGATACAATACCGCAGTGAGAGCCAACCACCAGTAGAGGTTCAACACCAACACACCTAGAATGCTGTGTTCTTTTTCAGCCATGCATACCACCCCTTGTTATGTCCAAATAACTAAATTTTTAGTTACACAGTCTACAGCACCTTATTCCAAAATGAAGCTCGCTTGTCCAAATGTGCTTTAGCATACCTTAAGTGACTCTGTTTATGGTGTGTATGCAGAAAAGGCTTCCTCTGCATTACAACATTATACAGCATCTTTGTGCAAAGTGCACTGTATAGTTGAACGATGCACAGACACCATCTTCAGCAAGATCATGTTGTAGGTCTTTGGAACAGGTCTGTGGGTTGACTATGACGGTTGTTACTATCCTTCGCTTCAGATTATCTGAGATTTTTCTTGGCCTGCCACTTTTGGCCTTAACTAGTACTATGCCTGCGGTCTTCCATTTCCTCACTATGTTCTTCACAGTGGAAACTGACAGCTGAAATCTCTGAGATAGCTTTTTGTATCCTTCCCCTAAACCATGATGTTGAACAATCTTTGTTTTCAGGTCATTTGAGAGTTGTTTAGAGGATCCCTTGTTGCCACTCATTAGAAGAGATGCAAAGAGGTGAAACATTTGTAAATGGCCACCTTAAATACCCTTTCTCATGACTGGATTCACCTCTGTAAGGAGCTCAAGGGTCAATGAGCTTACCAAACCAATTTTGTGTTCCAATAATTAGTGCTAAATGCATTCAAATCAATAAAATGAAAAGGGTGCCCAAATTTATGCACCTGCCCACACACACTCCACAAGCCATTTGCATTGGGGGTGGACAACACACCGCACTCTTACATGCCATTTGTGTGTGTGTGTGTGGGGGGGGGGGGGGTTATGCTAGGTTATGCCACACTCATGGGGCACTTAGACAATTTTCACAGACAGTTCGAATGTGGTCATCTGCACTCCACTATCGTGCCAGGAGCGCAAATAGCCCCACCTTCTCTAGGTGCCCAACAAGTGGTGTTGGATATCCGTGTGTGGCACCGGGAATTTGGCCAACCCCTGCTGAGAGGGGGTCAAATGGGCACTCTCAGGGCACTCTCTGTCTTTCCGCCGCTGGTGTGCATGAATGGTTGTGGCGACAGCTGTACGAGGCGCTTGAGGTGGCTCCGATTTTTCACGAGTTGCATGCAATTCCTCCTTCATGCACCAGTCGGCTTCAATCATGTTATGTGTAAGGGGGGCCTTAAAATCAGGGCTCACTAGTCTACTAGAGTCACTTGCTCCATCTGCAATAAACTCACATCACCCTAAACTGCACACACTTTGGTTTACTGATTAGCTATGTGAGCTCAAGCATATGTGTAGGAGTCTGGAGCACAAATGGAATTGCTCGTAGACATTTTTCATCTTACTGTTGGGGAAAGTGTAGTGACACAGACCCACAACAGGGGGCGCAAATGAACGGTCAATAGATGAGCCAAAAGGTAACAATTTAATGTTGTGAATGTGCACAACAATGATACAGACAATCACAGAATCTGACAGCGGTCAATACACCAAGGTGATGTGTGGGCAGGCTCGAGGATAGAAGACGTCTGTCCTGAGAAGAGCCGGAACCACACAATTTCCACCGCCACAGAACCCGGAGAATACTGGAGCCGCCAAGGCCCGAATTCCCAGGTGATCACCGTCCCCGACTGTCGGATCTGGTACTGCTGGCGAGGAGCACAAACAGTGAGATGTGGGTGTGTGCACACCCAGTAACAAAAACAGTCAGAAGGTGGAAAGTCACCTCCACCTCTAATCACACACACGTGCAGCTCCTGTCAACCACTTATCTGGTTGGGGGGTGAAGCGAAGCCGTCGCTGATCACACCAAACGCCAATCCCACAGATAAGGAAACACTTACAGGAAAACAGCTGCAAAGAAGTTCAGACTGTTAGTCAATGTTTTCAGTTTAGCAGAGAATTACCTTCACAGGTAGATGATATCTCGGCAGCGAGGTGGAGATGACATCCGGCTTTTATGGAGTGATGAAATGATGGGTGACAGCTGTCATGAGTTGATGTGTGACAGCTGTCACTCCCGGTTGTGTCCGTGGCGGCAGCGCCCTCTCGTGCCTGAAGCCCGCACTTCAGGCAGGGCGCCCTCTGGTGGTGGGCCAGCAGTACCTCCTCTTCTGGCGGCCCACACAACACTTACATTGCACAGCGCTATTCTGGAATGTAAGTATGTGTTACCGGCTTCAAAGAGGACTGAGTACTCTGACTCAGTTAGCAAAAACAAGCATAATTCAAAGTTCCTGTTGGACACCGTGGCTACACTTATTCAAGAGCAACCACCTGAAAGTCATTTGCCATTTACTGCTCAAGATTTTTTTAGATTTTTTTGAAAAGACAACAGATGATGTTAGGTATAAAAAAAAAATATATATCCCAGCATGCTTCAGTCACACTATTAAATAACTGATGTCGGCAGTGACGTGCACTGAGGTTGATGGCTGGTGAGGCACTGACTTCATCACAATCAGATTTAAATACATATATGTTCACAATGCTGGGCATCAAAACCAAATACCTTCAAGTTTCAGAAACAGACAAAACTCATTTTTCAAAAAAGTTATTGGCCTTATGGTTTTGCCACTGCGCTTAGGAATCTGTCAAGACAAATTCAGGTGGCTGGTGTGTTTAATAGTCCCACAGTGAGCATTAATTGACCCAAAAATATGATGGTATTTTCCAAAATAATGTAACATCTTTGATATATTGTAAATTCAGCTGGACAGAAATAAGATGTACACCTATTAATCATTAGGAAACATCATATTTACAGAATCCTTATTGTTTCTAGTTTCCATTGATATATGTATGGCATGTGGTACTTTCGGGGCAATTGCAACTGGTCCGTCCTGTTTTTCTTCAATGAAGCATACCAAAATTTACCGTACACACAGGTCACCTTGCATTTAGTGCAGAGGTCTCAAACCGGTTCCAGAAAAGGCCAAGAGGGTGCAGGCTTTCTGTGCAACCACCCACTCCCTTTCTGGAACACATGTTAAAACTTATGGAAGTACCCAAAACACCTATTGGTTGATCGAAAGAGTTGACAAAAATAACAACTTTTCATTAGATTTTTGGAATTTGATACTGTAGTCCTTTTATTTTGGGCATATTTTTTCCATCCCACAGTGTCCGTCCATAACGCTACATGTTGCTCCTCACTGTGGGAAAATAAAAAATAAATGTTGACTTAAGTGTGATGAAGACCTACCCACAAGTATACTCTATAATGACATCCATGAAAAATATTCAAGTGGCCAAGTCCCCACAACCAATGTACCATTTCCGTCCCACAAAATGTCCGTCCGTCACACATGAGGGACAAACATGAGGGACATTTTTTCCTTTGGTACTGTACATTGTTTGTATGGAAAATGTATCATTTGTATGTATAATTTTTGCATAGTAACAGTGTTTACAACAGATATTTGTGCATTTTTCACAAATTACATTTACTTTTTCATGATGACAGATCTCTTAAGGCTCACTGATTTTGTGCTTTTTATGATATTGGAGATATTTTTTCTTCATTCATCGCCAGTTTACATAGATGAAGGTGACATTTTTTAATCAAAACAGAATTTGTGAAGATTTATTATTCACACATATTTAACTTTGGGATATTAAAGGTTTCAGAGATGGAATTCATAATTTTGGTCCCACAATGTCCATCCGTCCCATGTACAGTCCGGAGCTCAGTCTTAGTCATTATAAGTAACCTGTCTTTTAAAGATGAAATTGGTCAAATACTGACTGCATGTTTATGCTTCATTAAATTTAGGGCCCCTCAGATTAATTACTTGCAATATATCACTTTAGAATGAAGCAGCAATGCAAGTGCAGTTCAGTGAGTGCATGCTAAGTGCAATCAGCGTCACAGGGTGCAAGTTGTAAACGGCATGTTTATTTTGATCGGTGGCTTCAGAATCCTCATTTGGACTGGAAATCTTGAACTTTACAGATATAGTCCTACTCTATAAAGCTTTCTGAAGTAAGTCACCATGATTTTCCTGATTTTCCTTCAATTCACATTCTTTCAAAAGCTGTTCGTCAAATTTGACTTTTAAGTAAAAAATGCGTGTCAA
Organism: Thalassophryne amazonica; assembly: GCF_902500255.1. NCBI lineage: Eukaryota > Metazoa > Chordata > Actinopteri > Batrachoidiformes > Batrachoididae > Thalassophryne > Thalassophryne amazonica. The sequence continues at coordinate 75,719,891 of NC_047104.1, forward strand.
TTATTTTAGGGTGTGCTGAGGTTGGTTTTAGGATGATTCCTTTTTATGAACATCCTGCTATGATTTCCCTTTAAATTCACATCCCACTCTGATAAATCAAGGTGGCTACTACATAAGAGGTCTATTAGATAAGAAACTGACACTTTTATTTATTTTTTTTAACTATATGGATTTGAATGACGTGCGATTACACCAATCATGCTTGAACCCTCGTGCGCATGCGTGAGTTTTTTCACGCGTGTCAGTGACGTCATTTCCCTGTGGGCAGGCCTTGAGTGAGATGTGGTCCAGCCCTCTCGGCTGAATTCCTTTGTTTCACACGCTGCTCGAGACGGCGCGCGTTGCTTTATCAAACTCTTTTCTGGACCTGTGAGGGATATCCGAGTGGACACTATTCGAGAAATTAAGCTGGTTTTCGGTGAAAAGTTTAACGGCTGATGAGAGATTATGGGGTGTTTCTGTCACTGTAAGGACTTCCCACGGAGCGGGACGTAGCGCAGCGCTTCCAGGCGCCGTCGTCGGCTTGTTTCGACCTGAAAACATCCTAATTTAAGGCTTAATTCACCCAGGACGTCGTGAGAGAACAGAGAAGATTCAGAAGAGGCCGGCATGAGGACTTTATGCGGACCAAACCATTTGTAAAATTCAGGCGGCTTTTGATGGCTTTCAACAAGTGAGTAACTGAGAAATTGTTTAACAGCTTGGGCATGTTCCAACTTGCCCATTAAGGTTTCCAACGGAGGTGTTTTTCCTGTCGCGACCCCCCGCGGTCGGGTCCGGCCCGACATGCGACTCTGCCCACACGTTCTTTCATTACAAAATGTCCGTTAATAATGGAATGTCCGAATAAACTCCTCATGCCGACTTCTTCTGAAAGTTCTCTGTTCTCTGATGACTTACTGGGTCAACAGAGCCTGAAATGTGGACGTTTTCAACTTGAAACGGTAAGACGCTGCTGCCTCGAAGCGCGGATCGCCGTCAGGCACCGTGGGCCGTCCTTAAAGCAACACTACCAGACCAAAATCTCTCATCAGCCGTTAAAATTTTTACCGAAAACCAGCTGAATTTATCGAATGGTGTCCACTCAGTTGTGCATTACAGTTTTGAAAAATTTTGATCAAACAAAGCAGCAGTCTCTGAGCCATTCCTAAACAATGAAAAAATCGATGAGAGGGTGGGCCACTCCTCACTCAAAGACTGCTCACAGGTGAATGACGTAACCGACAGGCGTGAAAAACTCTTGCATGCCCACGAGGGTTCAAGCATGTCTGATGTAATCACACGTGATTCAAATCCATATGGTTTTTGAAAACAACTAATAAGGTCGGATACTTTTCTAACAGACCTCGTACATGGCGGCCAGATTTTATTTTCTGCCTTAAAAATCTTGATAATGCCCGGTCCTTTTGTTTTAATTTTCTCAGGGTACTAAAAGTATGTTAGGGTGGTAAGGATGTTTTATATAGATTTGTGGCATGTTCCAATAATCAAGATGCCCCCATGGCAGCCATCCTGATTTTGGTTTCCACTAAATAACTTGTTAATATCTTGTCGATTTATTTTCATTTCAAGGTATGTTTGGATGCTTAAAGGGACACTTAACTCATCAATGTTAACCCCTAAAATAAGAGATTATATACTGAGATAGTGACATCTTAAATAAAAACAAGATTTGCAATAGATTATCTTAATTTTTATGATTTTTTAAAAACTGACCAGCCTTCCATGTGCTACATGTATGAAATCACAAGTGCTGATTTTGCGCAGCCTGGTGTTCATACATGTATAGATACTGCAGTACAACACCTGAAAATCTTACACTTAAATTATAATGTGTCATCAGAAAGTAGCAAATTATATTTCTTGCTCTTATTTATGAATATTAGTCAAATCATTAGAGTATTTTGGGGATTTTGTAAGGGGTTTTACTGATATCTCTCTACATGTGTTTACATTCAGCAGTGTGTTAAGAGCACTTATTGACATGACAATGACATGACAATATAGACATGTTCTATAAACAAACTACATGCATGCACACATTGTATGTCTGTCAACTTATCAAAACAAACGTGACACCAAAGAGGTTATACGCGAGACCCATCTTCCTTGTAGTCATTACAAAGCCGGCGGAGTAGCGATTTGTCATCCCTGCTTAGCAAATATTCTGCAATATCCACAGCAATCTGCGGAGCTTAGAAAAACGCTTGAAATCGTCAACTTTCCAGCGGTTGAAATGATCCAAATCATAGCACAATGACTGCTTTCTGCCGTCATAGCATGTGGATTGGTAGCTGAAAAATTTAGTGTACCCATAATGCACCGTGTGGCCCGAGATGTGCACTTCGCTTATTTGGTTATTTCGCTGCACTTCAAGGGCGGATGAGTGAGCGCCCAAGAAGAGAAATGATATGTTCTGTGCTTCTGTCAGTGGAAATGCTCTGTTGAATAAGAGTCAGTTGGTGGAAATGTTGTTTTAATTATTCAGATTACATGTAGGCACATACTATTAAGTAAAACTGACATTGATTAAAAATATATATATTTGATCATTTTTCCCCTGCACATCTAGGAGGGCGGCGCCCCAACGTCCTCTATAGGGCGCCCCAACGTCCTCTATAGGCCAGCCGCCACTGGGATGTTGGCACAATCTGCAAGGAAGCAGAGACTTCCCAATGTTGACACTATTTTACTGGTCATGATGTCACAACTCATGTACTCAACTAAAAGCACAACTTGTCTTTTTGACCTGATATCAGCTAAAATGTTAAGGATCTGTGAGCGACACTTGGACCCACTATGCTGAATATTATTAACTTATCACTAACATGAGGTTCTGCTCTGTTTTAAATTTACAGCTGATTCTGCAGTCATTCAAATCCAGACTAAAGACTCATCTGTTCTCCCTTTCATAGGACAAACAAATTAGTGTTGCAATGAACTCACGTTCTCTCCAACATAAATTAGGTGGATGCTATAAATGCCTTTTTGGAGGCACCCAGGAATGAGTTTAAATGAACCTTTATTCTACATAAAGACGATAAATAAATGTTATTTCTCTCTGTAATTTGGCTTCTTGGGGCTACTGGCATTTTATAAAATACGTGACTATACGAGGTCTGTGATGAAAAAAGCGGTCCTTTTTATTTTTTTCAAAAAATAAATGGATTTGATTCATATGTTTTTACGTCAGACATACTCGAACCCTCGTGCGCATGCGTGAGTTTTTTCACGCGTGTCGGTGACGTCATTCGCCTGTGGGCAGGCCTTGAGTGAGGAGTGCTCCACCCCGCCCGTCGGAATCTCTTTGAATAGCCGCTGCGGACGGCGCGCGTTGCTTTATCAACATTTTTTCTGGACCTGTGAGGGATATCCGAGTAGACACTATTCGAGAAATTAAGATGGTTTTCGGTGAAAAGTTTAACGGCTGATGAGAGATTATGGGGTGTTTCTGTCGCTGTAAGGACTTCCCACAGAGCAGGACGTCATGCAGCGCTTCCAGGCGCCGTCGTCGGCCTGTTTCGACCTGAAAACATCCTAATTTAAGGCTTAATTCACCCAGGACGTCGTGAGAGAACAGAGAAGATTCAGAAGAGGCCGCCATGAGGACTTTATGTGGACATTCCACTGTTTAAGGACATTTTTTAATGAAAGACGTGCGCACAAATTCACCGAGTCGTTTCCGTGACGACTCGGCGAATCTGTGTGCGCCGCGACAGGAAAAACACCTCCGTGTTGAAAACCATTTGTAAAATTCAGGCGGCTTTTGATGGCTTTCAACAAGTGAGTAACTGAGAAATTGTTTAACAGCTTGGGCATGTTCCAACTTGCCCGTTAAGGTTTCCAACGGAGGTGTTTTTCCTGTTGCGACCCCCCGCGGTCGGGTCCGGCCCGACATGCGACTCTGCCCGCACGTTCTTTCATTACAAAATGTCCGTTAACAATGGAATGTCCGAATAAACTCCTCATGCCGACTTCTTCTGAAAGTTCTCTGTTCTCTGACGACTTACTGGGTCAACAGAGCCTGAAATGTGGAAGTTTTCAACTTGAAACGGCGAGACGCTGCTGCCTCGAAGCGCAGATCGCCATCAGGCGCCGTGGGCCGTCCTTATGGCGACACTACCAGACCAAAATCTCTCATCAGCCGTTAAAATTTTTACTGAAAACCAGCTGAATTTATCGAATGGTGTCCACTCAGTTGTGCATTACAGTTTTGAAAAATTTTGATCAAACAAAGCAGCAGTCTCTGAGCCATTCCTAAACAATGAAAAAACGACGAGAGGGTGGGCGACTCCTCACTCAAAGACTGCCCACAGGCGAATGACGTAACCGACAGGCGTGAAAAAACTCTCGCATGCCCATGAGGGTTCAAGCATGTCGGATGTAATCACACGTGATTCAAATCCATATGGTTTTTGAAAAAAATAATAAGGTCCTTTACTTTTATCACAGACCTCGTATGCTTAAAATTTTTATTTTGCAGAAATATTCAATATGCATCTTTTTATGCCCGACACATGTAAGACTATTCTCATTCAGCTATTGGATCTAACTTGAGGGACGTTGCTCCATGGCCAAACAGAAGTCTGACAGTGTCACTGTAGATCTGTCCTTGGTCTTGCCTAATAGAACCTTAAGATTGTCACCAAACTGTTCAGGAGTCAGCATCTTCCGCTTTCGACCTTCAGTGTTGAACATCCTGAAGACATCACTTGTTCTGGGTAGTGATAATGAGGTATCTCTGGCATATGTAACTTCATCTTTCATTCTCTTGGTCTTTGCCATTAGATCATCTGCTGTATTCTGAAGGTACTCACCAACATGTTCAGCTGCTGTGAATGGTCCACCTTGGTCCTTCAGTCTATCCAAAATACTAAGTTTTCTGTTCTCAACATGCAGCAGATTAGCTTCCTTCTTACTAAGCCCAGCAGCACTAAGATCCTGCTGACGTTTGTTCTAGTCTGCAGTGATATTGTCCATGATCTTGACCACTGGGCCCATTTTACAGAAATCACTTGAGGTATCTTTTTTGTTGAAGTCATTGTTTAGCTTCAGTATATTGCCACGAGATACAGTGTCCAAACTGGGTTTCTTCATTAGCCTCTGATCAGTCACATGGGAGAATTGTGGTTTTGGGAGTGGTCAAACGGTAACCTGGTTTTGTTAATGGTCAATCAAGTGGCAAGTTTTCCTTTAAATCTTGTAGACCTTCACTAGTCAAATTAGTAATTGATTGCATGCTTTCACTTTGGCCACATAATGGTCTACATGATCTTGATGATAAACTCTCTCAGTGAGAGAGTGTTATTTAGGCAAAAATGCGCGTATCTGCGGTTTTCACATATATGCCAGTACCCAAGGGAAGTCAACTCTAAATGCAAAATAATGTTGAAAATGTAGTTTTTATTATGTATATGTAGTTAATTTGAATTCATTCCCAGCATTTTTTTTTTTTTTTTTTTTTTAGAATTATAGCCTCCTCTACTTAAATTCTGTTACTAATGAAGGAGGACTTAGTCTCATCATATCTAAATTCTGGGATTATTAGTGAAGTAAAAGCTGCCTATGATGACATTAGGATCCTGTCTGTTATTCTGTTGCTTTACTGCTGTGAATTGGTGTCTGTGAGTTGTTTGCGCTGGCTGATTGATTTCTGCTCTCTCTCTTTTTCAAGGTGCTGTTGATCTTTAGCGATGGATGAACTACCTGGCAGTCCCCTGCCTAACCACATTGGGTCTGGACTGAATTTACTGGACACTACGTGATGAACTGCTATTGTTATTATGGCCTAAGCCTGACCTCTAGTAATACTGTGAGAAATCTTGGAGTCATTTTTGATCAGGATATGTCATTCAATGCGCATATTAAACAAATATGTAGGACTGCTTTTTTGCATTTACGCAATATCTCTAAAATTAGAAAGGTCTTGTCTCAGAGTGACGCTGAAAAACTAATTCATGCATTTATTTCCTCTAGGCTGGACTATTGTAATTCATTATTATCAGGTTGTCCTAAAAGTTCCCTGAAAAGCCTTCAGTTAATTCAAAATGATGCAGCTAGAGTACTGACGGGGACTAGAAGGAGAGAGCATATCTCACCCATATTGGCCTCTCTTCATGGCTTCCTGTTAATTCTAGAATAGAATTTAAAATTCTTCTTCTTACTTATAAGGTTTTGAGTAATCAGGTCCCATCTTATCTTAGGGACGTCATAGTACCATATCACCCCAATAGAGCGCTTCGCTCTCAGACTGCAGGCTTACTTGTAGTTCCTAGGGTTTGTAAGAGTAGAATGGGAGGCAGAGCCTTCAGCTTTCAGGCTTCTCTCCTCTGGAACCAGCTCCCAATTCAGATCAGGGAGACAGACACCCTCTCTACTTTTAAGATTAGGCTTAAAACTTTCCTTTTTGCTAAAGCTTATATAGTTAGGGCTGGATCAGGTGACCCTGAACCATCCCTTAGTTATGCTGCTATAGACTTAGACTGCTGGGGGGTTCCCATGATGCACTGAGTGTTTCTTTCTCCTTTTGCTCTGTATGCACCACTCTGCATTTAATCATTAGTGATTGATCTCTGCTCCCCTCCACAGCATGTCTTTTTCCTGGTTCTCTCCCTCAGCCCCAACCAGTCCCAGCAGAAGACTGCCCCTCCCTGAGCCTGGTTCTGCTGGAGGTTTCTTCCTGTTAAAAGGGAGTTTTTCCTTCCCACTGTCGCCAAGTGCTTGCTCACAGGGGGTCGTTTTGACCGTTGGGGTTTTTACGTAATTATTGTATGGCTTTGCCTTACAATATAAAGTGCCTTGGGGCAACTGTTTCTTGTGATTTGGTGCTATATAAATAAAATTGATTGAATTGATTGATTAAGCAGTTGGTCACCTCTCTAAGTCTGTTCTGCTTCAGGTTTCTTCCTGAAAAACGCCCCAGAAAGTTTTTCCTTACCACCGTTGCCCATGTGCTTGCTCAGGTGGCTTGGTAAGTTTAGACCTTACCCATGTGAAGAGCTTTGAGGTGACTTATGCTGTGATTTGGTAAGGGTCTTAGATGTGCAAATAAAGTGCCTAAGTAGAAATGCGAACAAAATCTATTGACCTTATTCAGGAAGTCAGGGTGGGCGGCGTCATTTTGGCAAGCAACTTCCGGTTTGCCACTGCGTCAGTGATTATCTCCATGGGAACACAGTACGATAGAAGTGTCCGAATATGAGCAGCATTAATTGTTCAGTTTATAGGTGCCACAACAACTGGAAGAAGAGGAAACTATCACTTTCAGAACGATGTTTTGAACATGGAAAGCAGAGATCTGAGTGCTGTGGACCAGCATTTAACTTGTTCCCTCCTCCATTGAAATACGAGGATCTCCGGTTCTGGATAAAGGTGCTGAATTTGAAAAATCCACCCAAACATCCCTGTCTGTTCTTTTCATTTTCTGGAGAAAAAACCCACACCACTGGATCTTTACCCAGAGAAATTATTGGACTATAACGCTCCGTTGAAGAAGCCACGGCGGATGCTAGTGAGACAAGCAGGTAAGCTGTGTTTGTAGCATTAGCTGCTATCTTATTTACTCATTTTCTGGCATTTGATACAACCAAACACTGCATGAAATAACACCATACGTATATTAAAGTTATGTAATCTTGGCATTACGGTGGTACTACTTGTCGGGTAGTATTTTAACTTGATTGTGCTTTTATATGAGCTTCAGCGGTGCTGTGCGGCACGGAGCTCGTAGTTCCTCATAGCGAAACTGTCCACGCTGAGTGACAACACAAAGTAGTTAAAAATAATCGAGGGCCACTTTTTCATGTCATCTTCCCACTGTGTTATGACCCGTGAGTGAGCCAGAGTCGATCCCTTTGAGCTTTTCAAAAAGGTTTTTGTTTCTATCCATGTAATATCTTCCGTTGTTCTGTATTGAAAACACCACTCACCGGAAGTCCTAATCCAAAACAGAAATGCCTCTGCTGTAAAAGTGGGCGGGGCTGAATAAGGTGAATAGCACTGGGACAAATCTAAGTCATATCAGGTCTGGGAGTATGCAGTGGTGCTGCATTCTTCACACAATGATACCACATTGGATTTTGGGTGGCAACCACTCAGGCAGATAACTGATCCATCCCCACCTCTGGAAAATAATGAACTATTTGCGGCAGTCAGGTGAAATATTGGTGTTCCCTTGCCCTTCTCCAGTTAATAGAGTCATCAACACTGAGGCAACTGTGCGCTGGATCATGTACAAACACACTAAGCATGGTGTGGTGGATGCTTGACACCAGCACTTGTGCCCAGGAGGTGACGTGACTGCGACTGGGACAATGTAGATGAAGTGTTTTGTTCAGGAACAGACAGGTAGCCAGGAGCACCTGGCCAATCAATTGGTAGTCCAACTCCCATCCCACAGAGCCACCTGCTGTGCAAGTTTTGTTTCAGACTGCAGGTTTTCCTTTGATTTTTCAGCTTTTCCTTTACCTTGACAGGTTTGTCAGAGCCTAACTTCCTGAAAGCATGGGTTTTCCTGATGACAACGTCAACTCAAACCACAGTAAGAAGGATGGACATTAGTCATGCCACTTTACATCCACTTTCAGAAACATTATGACCCTCAAAATCTTTGAATATGGAAAAAATGAAAATTTAATGTAAAAACACCATCTTGCTCTCATGACCAAAAAGACTATCAAGAAGTACAACAAAGTATCTATTTGTGTTCATTCAGTGTGCAACACCAAGCAATGTCCTATCTTTAGTAATTCCATGAATAAAGCGCTGAGGGGCAAAACATGGTGTCCTCCTGCTAATGAAGCTTTCAGCACTGCGCCACAACCACACAATGACAGCTGGCAGGGGAGGGGCAGGAACTACACGCCATGAAATAAGAGGGGGTAAAAATTGATTAGCAATTTTCATTTACGCTAAGCTAAACAAAAGACGGCTGCTGCTCTGTTCTGCATATCATCATGGGGTGGAAGAGGAGGAGGATGAGGAGGGTGGGTGGTGTTGATGGTCCTGGGGTGGGATGTGAAGTGATCTTAGAGCTAAAGGCATGATCTATTGTTTAGTTAGAAAGGATGAGAGAGGACTAAAGGGAAGAGGAAAGGAGCAACAAGGGGGAAGGCAGGAGGGACAGTGAGGTAAGAAAGGGTAAAATGAGAAAGAGAGGACTGAGAGAAGGAGGGGAATTGGACAAGGAATAAAGTGGGGGAGGAGGAACAGGAAGAGAGGTGGGTCGAAGGAAAATGAGTGGGCAAACACTGAGGGATGGGGAGACTGGGGATATAATCAAGGAATAATGGTAAAAGGAGAAGCAAAGCAGTTTTGGAAAGGCAGAAAAGGAGGAATCAAACATTAAAAGTGAAGGAAAAGTGAGGTAAAGCTTGAAAATGGATTCTCTCAGGTGACATTAATACATTATATTGGGGTGGGGATCTCTGGGTCAACCCTGGAGTGGTTTTCTTGCCATCTTTCTCACAGCAGATTCTCTTTTGCTGTCACAAACTTTGTGTCATTGTCTGCCATTATCCTGTGGTGCACCCCAAGGTTCTGTCCTGTGATGTATTTTGTTTCCTTTGAATATGCTACCACTTGGGCAAGTACATATACAGAGATATACAACCTCTGTATGTGGATGATCTCCAGGTGTAAATCTCATTTAAACCTCAGAATGTAGTTATTTATTTTTCAGTACTGTGTTACAAAGAACTGGATGGTAACTAATTATGTCACGTGGAAAACATTTCTTCTTTGGACAACTGGGGCCTCATGTACAAAGACTTACATGGATTTCCTACTCAAACACGGTGTACGCTAAAACCCAGAAACTGTTGTAAGTACAAAAAATCCAGATGTATCAAAGTGTGCGTGCCCATGGATCCAAGCACGTTCTTTTTGTACATCCCACTGAATGTGGAATTGAGTGCACATGCAGAAGTACCAAACTTCTCCCTGTCCACGGCCTTATTTAAATATGCAAATGTATTTAAATAGGCCCTGGGACCTGGGGATTCCCCTCACTGTCCGGAATGATCACGGTAAGAAAAGGAATTTAACCAAGTGTGAGCTACAGATGAAGTGGAGTAACTGATGAAAATGAAATGGCGATACACAGGTTTATTTTATTTGGTACCCTGTCAACCAGAATAAATATGAAGTGGAACGCACACTGAATGCGCCGCGGCTGACAGTGTGTGACATCACAACTATACACACATGTTTGACACATACTGAACACAGGGAGACAGTACGGGGCTTGTTAGTATTGTGCCCGCACTGATTTCATTTGGAACAATTATGAAAATAAAATATTTACTCATCGCGTACGTGCCAGACGGGGCACAAAATGCATAGTGACGTGGAGGGGGAGTCTAAAGGGGGTTAGGGTTAGGGGAAGGGAAACAGTTACATTATGGTTATGGCAAGGAGAAGGGGTTATGGTTAGAAATAGTAAAATAAAAAACGGATCATGGAAATGCCACTCATTTCATGATGGGAGCATGGAAAAAAAAATGAAAGACTGGACTACCCCAACCATGCTGTTAGTCAGGATGAATGAGTCATGCATTGCACCAGGCCACCTAGCCACGATGTTAGTTAGATGCATTTGTGCATCCCATATGATTTGAAAATTGATGGAATGAAAATATTTCCTATTAAGTAGAGACATTTGTCATGAAATGCCCCACGCGCAGTACTATTTTCCATGTAAAGTGCAGTAATATGTACATGTGTGGGGTAGGTATTTGGTTGAATCCTCATGTGTTTGATGTAAACTGGGATACACAATGGAAAAATTGGAGATTGACATTATATTTATTCAGAGGATGTGGCCAACAGTGACCATAAAAAGTCGGTAGCCTTTGAACAAATGCAACTAAAAGTAGGTCAAGGCCACTGGCCTTTGAACCCATGCAAAGTACTCCTCCAAGGCATGTACCCACCAAATATGAAGTTTCTGCAAGCAATAGGTGCCGAGGTACATTGCAGCGAACACATTTCAGGCGAAGGATTTGACAGTTGTGACCATTGGTGACCTTGAAAAGTAGGTCAAGGCCACCGACCTTCGAACCCATGCGAATTTCTCCTCCAAGGCATGGACCCATCAAATATGAAGTTTCTGTGAGCAATAGGTGCTGAGCTATGTTGCAGCAAAGGATTTGGCAGTTGTGACCATTGGTGACCTTGGAAAGTAGGTCAAGGTTACCGGCCTTCAAACCTATGCAAAGTACTCCTCCAAAGCATTTACCCACCAAATATGAAGTTTCTGTGAGCAAAAGGTGCCGAGCTACGTTGCGGCAAAGGATATAACAGTTGTGACCTTCAAAAGTAGGTCAAGGTCACTGGCCTTCAAACCTATGCGAAGTACTCCTCCAAGGCATGTACCCACCAAATATGAAATTTCTGCGAGCAATAGGTGCTGAGCTACGTTGCGGCGAAGGATTTGAGAGTTGTGACCACTGGTGACCTTTAAAAGTAGGTCAAGGTCACGGATCTTCAAACCTATCCGAAGTATTCCTCCAAGGCATGTACCCACCAAATATGAAGTTTCTGCGAGCAATAGGTGTGAAGCTATGTTGCAGCGAAGGATTTAACAGTTGTGACCACTGGTGACCGTGAAAAGTAGGTCAAGGTCACTGGCCTCCGAACCCATGCGAAGTACTCTTCCAAGGCATGTACCCACCAAATATGAAGTTTTTGCGAGCAATAGGTGCTGAGCTACGTTGCGGTGAACAAACTGCAGCCGGACAGACAGACGGACACATGGACAGACAGAAGGACAACCCGGATGCCATATTCCCCGCCTCGTGGCGCAAGCGCCGTGCGGGGCATAAAAACAAATTCATCATGTGATGGCGCCTTTATTGCAATGTGTGCAGTCAATAGCTCCAATTACATTCAGAAAACTGGCTCTCGCTGCAAATTGTGCTTTAATGTTGGAATGTGATGTACCTGGATGACGTTTGGTTGATTGCTAATTGCCAATCAATCATGTGGAACTGACACATCACGCAAAGGCAGAAAGCATCACCTCAAGGAGGTGGAGGAGGTCAAGCCAGAGTAAATGTATTCATTATATAATTAAAATAATTACCATGTATATTTTAATTTTAATGTCATACTTTTGTGTATTGTGACTAAACTGTTCATTGATATTGCTTTTAATTCATTAGTTCATTTAATTCATTAGTTCATGATCTTGGTGTGCTAAACCTTTTTGCTGACCTCCAGGTTTACACAACAGTTTAAAATTTCAGCTCTTTAGGTTTGTTATTCAGGATTTTAGAGCCACAAAACCCTCCACCCCCCAAAAAAACTAAAATTAAATTCATATAATAAAAGTTATTGGTTATTGGCAACATCAGCTAAATGTTTTATTGGTTTTAAAACGTTGAAATGTCAATCATGTCAAAGTCAAATGCCTTCCTGCATCAGTCAAGCTTTGTGTGTGTATATCCTGAGCAGGTCTCTGTGGTCCTCTTACCAAAGCCTGTTGGTGTTTTTCAACCCTGGCTGAAAACCAAAGGACATTGTGCTTTTGAGGTTGTGGTGTTGGAATGCACTCCCAATGTATTTCAGGTCTGTGGATATTGTTGAAACATTTAAAAAGAAGCCCAAGGCCCATCTCTACAGGCTTGCTTTTATTTCAATTTATTATTATTATTTTTATGTGTTTTAACTGCTGTATGAATGAATGTTTTAATTTATGAAGCAGTATCTCCCTCTTGTTCTTGAAAGGTGATATATTAATAAATGTTACTTCCTATATGAAGATTAACAAAAATGTGGACAAAATTTGAAACAAGCCACAATGAATCAGGTGGAGCAGAGAACCCACAGAGAGAAAAGTGAGTGAGCGATGTCCAAGAGTTTATAGCATTAAATGACCCAATTCTGAAAATTAAAGCTGGACCAAAACTGAACAGCGAGGCCCTTTCAAAAAGAAAAGTGGCAGGTGGGAAAAAGTACACCACCATCACATTTTAAGTAATTAAATCCAGAAGCTGTAGCCATCAAGAAATTTGCTTAACAATAACTACGGCACGATGTATGATGGCCAACCATGTGAGCGTTTTTCTTTTCTTTCTTTTTTGCAAGACCAGGAGAATTGCTTGCATTGTGAGGGAGCATCAGCTTCCATATTTTGGCCATGTAGTACGTTTCTCTGTGCATGATCCAGCACACAGGTGCCTGAGTATTAAGGACTTAAGAAGCTGGAGAAGACCAAGGGGACACCCAAGTTTCACTTTGCAATGACAGATGGATATTTTAGAGATGTGAGGACGGAACCGTTGTCTGCCTGGCTGGTTGCCATCCTGGACCCAAGGCAGTTCCGTGGTGTCGTAGGTGCATCACAACACCAGCACTTGCTGCCAGACTTACATGTTGGTTCACTAGCAATATGCACGTGTGTGCACCATGACAAAATGACAACCTGTCATGCAGGGTTGGGTAGGATT